>NW_024738608.1:2681576-2801800 GCF_018991925.1 Homarus americanus
GGTAAACACTGGTTTAGAAGAGAGTAGTGGATGAATGGAACACGTTATCAACATTAATAACTTGAACACGCTGGATAGCCAAATATTGGATGCTATGAGCAATAAGGGTTGGGTAAATGGGACTGTCCAGATAATAGGGCTCTGCTGAAGCCTATTTCTTATGTTTTATGTTTCTTGGCACATTTGATGATGACACTAAAATAGGGAGTGTAATTAAATTCAACGAGACTTCTCAAAATTAAATGAAGTTAAAAAAAAATTTGCATGGTTCTGAAAATGGCAATTAAATTAATGTGGGACAAATGTGCACAATGTAAGTTCTGGGCCCGAGGAGACGGAAACAGAGTAACCAGATACCAAATGAAATAATATTGTTATAGAGAAATCAGAGGCGAGAAAGTTTTAGAGTAATAAGTAGGAATTGCAAAACCAAGACAATAATGCGATTTGCTCAAATTATGGCTAACAAAGTATTTCTGGATTTATACAACGAGTGTTAGTTACAAGACTAGCAAGGTTGTTCTAAAAATATATCTTTATGCTAGGAGACTGCTGGTTTTATTATGCACTACTCTTATCACATTACAGAATGGATATAGAATCTCTAGAAAGAATTCAGAAGAGGATGACAAGTCTAGCTTTAGAAATCTTGAGTATAGACAGAGAAACTATCTGAATTTTTTCACTCTCGAGAGGCGTATAGTAAAGGGCGATAAGGATGGAGGTGAATAAATGGAAGTCAGGGCTAAGCAAAGGTGATAGTAACAAAGGTAAACACTGGTTTAGAAATGGAGTAATGGATGAGTGTAACAAGTTACCAAACATCATCATTAACTCGAACACACTGGAGCTTTCAAATATAGGTTGGATGGATATGAGAAATAGGTGTTAGGTGAAACAGGACTGTTTTATGTCAGATACAATGTGTGTGTGTGTGTGTCAGAGTGGCATACAACACACAAGCTGGTATTGACAGATACAGTGTGTGTCAGAGCAAGAAAGACTTGTATCTTACTCTGGCATCAGACTCTTGTAACCTTCTAAATCTTCCAGATGCCGGAGGGTTCAGCTGAGGCCATCAGCTTGCCACCTGAACTGCTAGTGTGAGCGGGGAGGAGCGGCAGGGTGTTCCTGCCTTCCACTTCACTTCACTTCCATTTTCCACTGCTCCACTACACGTTTCCACTACTACTGCTGCCTCCACCACTACCCAGAACTTTTGGAAAATTTGGAGAACATGGTTGGTTTATTTGGAGGTTTTAATGAGGTTTAAGGTTTATATTAATTTCTTCTTTTCAATGTTTTATTTCCCAAACTAGTTTAATTCCAGATTTTGTTTTAATTAAGAATAAATCGCATTCGTGTCAAATACACTGCTTTTACATAAGCCACTCACAAGGTATTTTATTTTTTCAAAGTTTTAACTAAAAAATTAAGTAAAAAAAAAATTCAATACAGTTTTAACATTAAGTTTGACGGATAGAGAAGTCAATTAACACCTCACACCAGGTAATGGAGCCGCTGCCACCAACACGAAAAACTTTTCTCCACTTCACAATATAATCTCACCCGAATGTAACACTAACATCCCTGCAGTGTTGAGCGCCACTGATCTTGTGTTTCTTGTGTTTTACAGGTCAGGTGTTGAGTCACGCGCGCAACACACTCACGAGAGGTCACCAACACTAATGCTCACCAGCGACACTTTATCTCTCTTGCTTGAACAACCACGTTGTGTCAGGTCAGATCAGGTCGGCTGTCGTTATCTGGAGCTTAATGGTCCTGTGGAAGATAAGAACAAATACATTAGCTTTAAATGAGTAAATATAAGGTGGTTCAATGTATTTTATATTACATGGAGACTAGGCACCTTGGATTACTTACCTAATGACAAATACCAACGCTACCCTAGCTTAATAAACTTTACCCAACATATAGGGATGACTTTGTTTTAATCCAAACCAACTAACCAACAAACTAACCTTAGTTAAGTATTAAGGTTTCCATTCAAGAAACAACACCTCACTAAAACCTTAATACAGTGCCAAGGTTATTCGTGGACCTCAACGCCTTCTAAGACCTTGAGATTTAAAGACCTCACACCCTAAGACCCTGATACCTAAAGACTGCCAGACCTCACCAAAGACCTGAGACCTAAAGACTACTGTGTTACCAAGACCCTGAGGCCCAAAGAAGTAAGAGACCACACTAAGAACAGATAAGTTTAATATATAACTTTTGATGACCGAAGTGAATGTTTCAGAAATCTCGTATCTCCAGAAATATCCAATCATTCCGAGAAATCTTAATATCTCCCCAGAAATCACAAAATCTTTCCAATGATATCAAGATCCTCCACAACCTTTAGTGATTTCCCATTGGTTGTAATATCCTTCAATTACCTCAAGAACTTCCTGTCAAATATTAAGGATTATCTCTTAACCACCTCAATGATCTAAGATTTATCCTGGTTGGTAAAAATGATCCTCATTAACAGTATTTATATATGATAATTAACTCGAGACTCAGGCCATCGTCTTGGGGTGTTGTTTAACTCTTACAAAAGGGCAATGTAATAGTGGTGTAACGAGTGATGCTCCTTGTGCACATACAGTAATTAACTATCTCACCCTGTGTGTGATATGTGATGCCTGACCCACGTGACTTGACACCCTGGGCTGACTATCTCACCCTGTGTGTGATATATGACGCCTGACCCACGTGACTGACACCCTGGGCTGACTATCTCACCCTGTGTGTGATATATGACGCCTGACCCACGTGACTGACACCCTGGGCTGACTATCTCACCCTGTGTGTGATATGTGATGCCTGACCCACGTGACTTGACACCCTGGGCTGACTATCTCACCCTGTGTGTGATATATGACGCCTGACCCACGTGACTGACACCCTGGGCTGACTATCTCACCCTGTGTGTGATATATGACGCCTGACCCACGTGACTGACACCCTGGGCTGACTATCTCACCCTGTGTGTGATTTGTGACACCAGACCCACGTGACTGATCATTAAAGCTGTGGTTACACTATAATTTCTACCTAAAATAAATCCACCGTAACGTTGAATTTTTATCGAACTCCCCAAGTTGTCTCTACAGTGACAGCGTATTTGTTGTTGAAAGTGGGACGATACGGAGCATCTGAAAATCTACGGGACGGTAAGTTGAAATTTGTGAGTCTATTGTATTAATAAATATCCACCGTTTTTATTTTTCTTATTAATGTTAAAATGTAAACAAATATAAAAAGTGTGTTTCAATAACACAACGAGCAAAAATAAACTTTTCCTTTTCATCTTGGTCTTCTTTAACAGGACCACACATCTCACTAAACAGTTAATTCTGCCATAGAAACACACAATGAAGCCATCCTGCTCTCCACCTGAGCTCAAACTAGCTGCCCAAGCTGGGCGCTTGGCCAATGGTTGCTTTCGCCAGTGTGACCAGTGTGCGGATCGTACCGTTGACTTACTGCCTGTGGATGAAATGCTATCGTGGATTTATTGCACGGAAAACTCTCGTGTGCCCGTACCTTAAGATATCTCAGACGACTTTTAATATTAACCAGAACAGTTGTGGTTCCCCGAAACTCTCCTCAAAGATCTGGAGTTTCCGACGACGTTAAAAATCTTTCCGTAAAATTCAAAGATGTTACCTGACTCTTCCAACTTTTTCCAGAAATCTCAAAAACGTTTTTCCCGACCATCAAGATCTCCTGACAGACGCTGAGACTTTCCAAAATCCCTGTGATCTCTCAGGACCTTTGAGACACCTTATACTGAGTCCATTTTTTTTTCAACCAACATCCAGAGACTCTTGCAGTCTCTTTCCAAAACCTTAAGTGTCTCATCGCGATCATCAAAATCTCTCCTGGTAAACTTTTATTACTGACCAGCCTCCAGTCGTCCTCCAGTGACTTTAAACCCTTCCAAAAGTCTTTTAAATCCTTCACTAAACCTCCAGAGGCTTCAATCAACACCAGCAAACCTTCGAAAAACCTGAAAGTCTTTTGCTCAGCACCAAGAAGCTTCCAAGAGACTCTTGAAGATTTTTCAGACTTGATGGAAAATTTCAGTAGCCAGGAGATGCATCTTCCAGTAACAACTCAACGACGCGTCAGTAAGCAGCGCTCAGCGCATTACCTTTCAACAACGACTCTCATAACTACATTAACTGAGGCTTGTATGGTCCAATGCTTGGAGGGAGGAGGGAGAGGAAGGAGGAGGGTGAGGGAGGAGGAGGGTGAGGGAGGAGGAGGGTGAGGGAGGAGGAGGTGAGGGAGGAGAAGGGTGATGGAGGAGGAGGTTGAGGGAGAGGAGGGGTGGAGAGGGGAGGAAGGTGGAGAGAGGAGGGGAGGGGTGAGGAGGGGAGGGCGAGAGGAGGGAGGGGAGAGAGGAGGAGGTGAGAGAGGAGGAGCGAGGGAGAAGGGAGGGGTGAGGGAGGAGGAGGGGTGAGAGGGGAGGAGGGGGAGAGAGGGAGGGGGGAGAGAGGAGGAGGGTGAGGAGGGAGGAAGATGAGAGGAAGAGAGCGAGAGAGAGGTGAGAGAGGAGGATGGTGAGAGAGGAGGAGGTGAAGGAGGAGAGGGTGGGAGAGAGGAGGGTGAGAGAGGAGGATGAGAGGAGGGGGGTGAGAGAGGAGGAGGTGAGAGAGGAGGAGGGTGAGAGGAGGAGGGGAGAGAGAGGAGGAGGTGAGGGAGGAGGAGGGTGAGAGAGAAGGGGATGAGAGAGGAAGGGGGGGTGAGGAGAGGAGGAGGGGTGAGAGGGAGGGAGGGTGAGAGAGGGAGGGAGAGAGGAGGAGGGAGAGGAGGAGGAGGGGGAGAGAGGAGGAGGGGTGAGAGAGGAGGAGGGGTGGGAGAGAGGGGAGGGGAGGGGTGAGAGAGGGAGGGGAGGGGGGAGAGAGGAGGAGGTGAGAGGGGGAGGAGGGGTGAGAGAGGAGGAGGGGTGGGGAGAGAGGAGGAGGGTGGAGAGGAGGGAAGGGGAGAGAGGGAGGAGGGGTGAGAGAGGAGGAGGGGGAGGGAGGAGGTGGGAGAGGAGGAGGGTGGGGAGGGGAGAGGAGGAGAGGAGGAGGGGGAGAGGAGGGGGGGAGAGAGGAGGAGGGGGTGAGAGGAGGAGGGGTGGAGAGGAAGAGGGGGTGAGAGAGGAGGGAGAGAGAGGAGGAGGGGTGAGAGAGGAGGAAGGGGAGAGGAGGAGGGTGGAGAGAAGGAGGGGTGAGAGAGGAGGAGGGTGAGAGAGGAGGAAGGGAGAGAGGAGGAGGGGTGAGAGAGGAGGAGGGGTGAGAGAGGAGGGGAGGTGAGAGAGAGGGGAGGGGAGGGAGGAGGGGAGGGGTGAGAGAGGGGAGGGAGAGAGGAGGAGGGGTGGGAGAGAGGAGGGGAGGTGGGAGAGAGGGAGGAGGGGGGGAGAGAGAGGGAGGGGTGGGAGAGAGGGAGGGAGGGGTGAGGGAGGAGGGGAGGGGGGGAGGGAGGGAGGAGGGGGAGGGAGGAGGAGGTGAGGGAGGAGGAGGGGGAGAGAGGAGGAGGTGGGAGAGAGGAGGAGGGGTGGAGAGGAGGGGTGGGAGAGGGGAGGGAGGTGAGGAGGAGGGAGGGTGAGTGAGGAGGGGGGAGGAGGAGGAGGGGTGAGGGGAGGAGGGAGGGGTGGGAGAGAGAGGAGGGGTGAGAGGAGGAGGTGAGGGAGGAGGAGGGTGGGAGGGAGGAGGAGGGGGGAGAGAGGAGGGGGTGAGAGAGGAGGGGAGGGGTGAGAGAGGAGGAGGGTGAGAGAGGAGGAGGGGTGAGAGAGGAGGAGGGTGAGGGAGGAGGGAGGGGTGAGAGGAGGTGAGAGATGAGGAGGTGGAGAGAGGAGGAGGGGTGAGAGAGGAGGAGGGGTGAGGAGGAGGAGGGTGAGAGAGAGGAGGGTGAGAGGAGGGTGAGAGAGGAGGAGAGAGGGAGGGTGAGAGAGAGGAGGGGAGAGAGGAGGGGAGAGAGAGGAGGGGAGGGTGAGAGAGAGGAGGTGGGAGGGAGGGAGGGGAGGGTGAGGGAGGAGGAGGGGAGGGGAGGAGGTGGAGGGAGGGGAGGAGGAGGGTGAGGGGAGGGAGGAGGGTGAGAGAGGAGGGAGGGGTGGGAGAGAGGGAGGGAGGGGGAGAGAGGAGGGGAGAGAGGAGGGGAGAGGAGGAGAGAGGGGTGGGAGGGGTGGGGAGAGGAGGGGGAGAGAAGAGGAGGGAGAGGAGGAGGAGGAGGAGGGAGGAGGAGGGGGGGAGGGGAGGAGGGGGTGAGAGAGGAGGGGTGAGAGAGGAGGGGAGAGAGGAGGGGGAGAGAGGAGGGGAGGGGTGGGGAGGAGGTGAGAGAGGAGGAGGGTGGGAGGGAGGGGAGGAGGTGGATGGAGGAGGAGGGGAGGGAGGAGGAGGGTGAGAGAGAGGAGGGGTGGAGAGAGGAGGAGGGAGAGAGGAGGGTGAGAGGAGGGAGAGAGGAGGAGGGGTGAGAGGAGGAGGAGGAGAGAGGGTGAGGAGAGGGGAGAGAGAGGAGGGGGGAGAAGAGGGGTGAGAGAGGAGGAGGTGGGAGAGGGAAGAGAGGGGGAGAGAGGGGAGGGGTGAGAGGAGGGAGGAGGAGGGGAGGGGAGGGAGGTGGGGAGGGAGGAGGGGGGTGAGGGGAGGAGGGGGGAGAGAGGAGGGGTGAGAGGGAGGGAGGGGGGGAGAGAGGAGGGGAGGGGGAGAGAGGAGGGAGGGGGAGAGAGGAGGGGTGGGAGAGAGGAGGAACGGACCAGGAGGAGAGAGGAGGAGGACATGGGGAGAGAGGAGAGGACCAAGGGAGAGAGAGGAGGAGCAAAGGGAGAGAGGAGGAGGAGGACACGGTGGAGAGAGAGAGGAGGACAAGGGTGAGAGAGAGAGGAGGACTGTGGGCAGAGGAGGAGGACTGTAAGGAGAGAGAGAGGAGGGGAGAGAGAGGGGACGACGTGAGAGAGAGAAACGAATAAAGAAGACAGGTAAGAGAGAGAAAGACTGTGTAAGAAAGAGGACTGGGAGTAAGAGAGGAGGAGGACTGGTAGGGAGGAGGACTGGTGGGGGGAAAGAGAGGAGGAGGACTGTGGGAGAGAGAGAGAGACTACTGGGATGAGAGAGAGGAACAGTACGGTGAGAGAGAGGAGAACTAAAGGTAAGGAAGCAAAGGAGAGACTGGTGGGGAAGAGAGGAGGAGGACTGGTGGTAGGAGAGAGGAGGAGGAGGACTGGGTAGAGGAGGAGAATATGACTTGGGTGAGAGAGAGGAGGATCAGGTAGAGGAGACAGGGGGTAAGAGAGAGGAGGACTGGGGTGAGAGAGAGGAGAGGACTGGATGAAGAGAGAGGAGAGACTGGTGGGGTGAGAGAGGAGAGGACCGGGGGGTGAGAGAGAGAAGGGAGGACGGTGTAGAGAGAAGGAGGACTGGGGGGGTGAGAGAGAAGGAGGACAGGGGGGGTAGGAGAGAGGAGTACTGGGGGTGAGAGAGAGAAGGGAGGACAGGTGGAGAGAGGAGGAGACTGGTGGGGTGAGAGAGAGAGAGGACTGGTGGGTGAGAGAGAAGAGGAGGACTGATGGGTAGAGAGGAGGAGGACGGGGTGAGAGAGAGGAGGTTTGGGGAGAGAGGAAGACTGGTGGGGTGGGGAGAGAGAGGAGAGGACTGATGTGGGGAGAGAGGAGGAGGACTGCCAGGGAGAGAGGAGGAGACTGGGGGAGGAGAGAAGGACTGGGGGAGAGAAGAAGGGGAGGACTGAAAGGGAGAGAGGAGGAGATGGGGGTGAGAGGGAGGAGACTGGGCAGAGAGAGGAGGAGACAGGGGTGGGAGAGGGAGAGGAGGACTGGGGAGGAGAGAGGAGGGAAGATTGTGGGGTGAGAGAGGAGGAGGATGGGGTGAGAGAGGATGAGGACTGGTGGTGGAGAGAGAGGAGGAGGACTGGTGGGTGAGAGAGAGGAGGAGGACTTTGGTGATGAGAGAGAGGAGGACGGTGGCGGGTGAGAGAGGAGGAGGACTGAGGGGTAAGAAGAAGGGAGAGGAGGACTGGGGTAAGAGGAGGAGGACTGGTGGGAAGGAGAGAGGAGGAGGAGGACAGGGGTGAGAGAGAGGGAGGACTGGTGGGGAGAGAGGAAGAGGACTGGTGGGGTAGAGAGAGGAGGAGGACTGGGGTGAGAGAGGGGAGGAGGACTGGTGGGGGAGAGAGAGGAGGAGGACTGGTGGGGTGAGAGAGAGAAGGAGGACTGTGGGGTGAGAGAGAGGAGGAGGACTGTGTGGTGGAGGAGGAGGAGGACTGGTGGGGGAGGAGAGAGGAGAGGACTGTGGGGTGAGAGAGGAAGGAGGACTGGGTGGGGTAAGAGAGAGGAGGAGACTGGTGGGGTGGGAGAGAGAGGAGAGGGACTGGTGGGGGGTGAGAGAGAGGACTGGGGGTGGAGAGAGGAAGGAGGACTGGTGGGGTGAGAGAGAAGGAGGACTGGTGGGGGAGAGAGAGAGGAGGAGACTGTGGGGTGGGAGAGAGGAGGAGGACTGGTGGGGTGAGAGAGGAGGAGGACAGGGGGAGAGAGAAGGAGGACTGGTAGGGGTGAGAGAGAGAGGAGGACTGGATGGGTGAGGAGAGGAGGCTGGTGGGGGGAGAGAGGAGGAGACTGGGTGGGGTGAGAGAGATAGGAGGACTGGTGGGGTAAGAGAGAGAGGAGGACTGGTGGGGTGGGAGAGAGGAGGAGGACTGGTGGGGGTGAGAGAGGAGGAGGACTGGGGGGAGAGAGAGAAGGAGGACTGTGGGGTGAGAGAGAGAGGAGGACTGATGTGGTGAGGAGAGGAGGACTGGTGGGGTGAGAGAGGAGGAGGACTGGTGGGGTAAGAGAGGAGGAAGACTGGTGGTGTGAGAGAGAGGAGGAGGACTGATGGGTGAGAGAGGAGGAGGACTGGTTTGGTGAGAGAGAGGAGGAGGACTGGTGGGGGTAAGAGAGAGGAGAAGGACTGGTGGGGTAAGAGAGGTGGAGGACTGGTGGGGTGGAGAGAGAGGAGGAGGACTGGGGGTGAAGGAGAGGAGGAGGACTTGGGGGGAGAGAGGAGGAGGGGACTGTGGGGGAGAGAGAGGGGGACTGGAAGTGGGGGAGAGAGAGAGGAGGAGACTGGTGGGTGAGAGAGAGAGGAGGACTGGTGGGGTGAGAGAGGAGGAAGACTGGTGGGGAGAGAGAGGAGGAGGACAGGGGGTGGGAGAGGAGGAGGACTGTGGGGTGAGAGAGAGGAGAAGACTGGGTGGTAGAGAGAGGAGGAGGACAGGGGGGAGAGGAGGAGGACTGGGTGAGGGAGAGAGGAGGAGGACTGTGGGGTGAGAGAGAGGAGGAGGACTGGTGGGGTGAGAGAGGAGGAGGACTGGTGGTGAGAGAGAGGAGGAGGACTGGTGGGGTGAAAGAGGAGGAGGACTGGTGGGGTGAGAGAGAGGAGGAGGACTAGGGGATGAGAGAGAGGAGGACTGGTGGGGTGAGAGAGAGGAGGAGGACTGGTGGGGTGAAAGAGAGGAGAGGACTGTGTGGTGGGAGAGAGGAGGAGGACTTGGGATGAGAGAGAGGTGGACGGTATGGTGAGAGAGAGAGAGAGGAGGAGTACTGTTGGGTAAGAAGAAGGGAGGAGGACTGGGGGTAAGAGAGAGGAGGAGGACTGGTGGGGGAGAGAGGAGGAGAGGACTGGTGGTGAGAGAGAGGAGAGGACTTGGGGTGAGAGAGAGGGGACAGATGGAGAGAGAGAGAGGAGGACTGGTGGGGTAAGAGAAGGAGGAGGACTGGTGGGGTAAGAGAGGAGGAGGACTGGGGTTGGAGAGAGGAGGAGGAGGACTGGTGGGAGAGAGAAGGAGGACTGGTGGGGTAGAGGAGGAAGACCGGTAGAGAGGAGAGGACTGGTGGGTGAGAGAGAGAAGGAGGACTGGTGGGGTGAGAGAGAGGAGAGGACTGATGTGGTGAGAGAGGAGGAGGACTGGTGGGGGTGAGAGAGAGGAGGACTGGTGGGGTGAGAGAGGAGGAGGACTGGTGGGGTAAGAGAGGAGGAAGACTGTGGGGTGAGAGAGAGGAGAGGACTGATGGGTGGGAGAGAGGAGGAGGACTGGTGAGGAGAGAGAGGAGGAGGACTGGTGGGGAAGAGAGAGGAGAAGGACTGGTGGGGTGAGAGAAGGGAGGACTGGTGGGGTGGAGAGAGAGAGGAGGGAGGGGTGAAAGGAGAGGAGGAGGACGGGGGGTGAGAGAGGAGGAGGACCAGGGGTGAGAGAAGGAGGAGGACTGGTGGGGTGGGAGAGAGACGGTGGGTGAGAGAGAGGAGGAGACTGGTGGGGAGAGAGAGAGGAGGATGGTGGGGTAGAGAGAGGAGGACTGTGAGGGGAGAGAGGGAGGAGACTGGGGTGAGAGAGGAGGAGGACTGGGGTGGAGAGAGGAGGAGAGGACTGGTGGGGTGGAGAGAGGAGAGGACTGGAGGGAGAGAGGAGGAGGACTGGTGGGGTGAGAGAGGAGGAGACTGGTGGGGGTGAGAGAGAGGAGGAGGACTGGTGGGATGAGAGAGAGGAGGACAAGATGGGGGTGGAGAGAGAGGAGGAGGACTGGTGGGGTGAAGAGAGAGGAAGAGGACTGTAGGGGTGAGAGAGAGGAGGAGGACTGGTAGGGGTGGGAGAGAGGAGGAGGACTGTGGGGTGAAAGAGAGGAGGAGGACTGGTGGTGGGAGAGAGAGGAGGAGGACTGGGAGAGAGAGGAAGGGATGGTGAGAAAGAGAGGAGGAGGCCAAGGGGTAAGAAGAAGGAGGAGGACTGGTGGGGTAAGAGAGGAGGAGGACTGGAGGGAGAGAGAGAGGAGGACTGGTAGGTGAGAGAGAAGGGGGGACTGGTGGGGTGAGAGAGGAGGAGGACTGGTGGGGTGAGAGAGGAGGAGGTCTAGGTAAGAGAGGAGGAAGACTGGTGGGGTGAGAGAGAGAAGGAGGACTGTGTGGTGGAGAGAGGAGGAGGACTACGGTGAGAGAGAGGGGAGGAGGACTGGTGGGGAAGAGAGAGGAGAAGGACTGGTGGGGTAAGAGAGGAGGAGGACTGTGTTGAGAGAGAGAGGAGGAGGACGGTGGGGTGAGGAGAGGGAGGAGGACTGGTGGGGAGAGAGGAGAGGACTGGTGAGGTGAGAGAAAGGAGGAGGACGGGTGAGAGAGAGGAGCTGGTGGGGAGAGAGGAGACTGTGGGGAGAGAGAGGAGGACTGGTGGGGGTGAGAGGAGGAGGACTGGTGTGGGTGAGAGAGAGGAAGAGGACTGGTGGGGGTGAGAGAGAGGAGGACTGGTGGGGTGAGAGAGAGGAGGAGCATGGTGGGGGTGAGAGAGGAGGAGGACCAGGGGTGAGAGGGAGGACTGGTGGGGGTGAGAGAGAGGACTGGTGGGGGGAGAAAGGGGAGGAGGACCAGGGATGAGAGAGAGGAGGAGAACTGGTGGGGTGGGAGAGAGGAGGAGGACTGATGGGGTGGGAGACAGGAGGAAGAGGAGGACTGTGGGTGAGTGGAGGAGAACTGGTGGGGTGAGAGAGAGGAGGAGGACTGGTGGGGGTGAGAGAGGAGGAGGACTTGGGGGGTGAGAGAGGAGGAGGTGGGGGTGGAGAGAGGAGGAGGAGGACTGGTGAGAGAGAGAGAGGAGGAGGACTGGGTGGGTGGGAGAGAGGAGGAGGGACTGGTAGTAGAGAGGAGGAGAGAGACTGGTAGGGGTGAGAGAGAGAGGAGGAGGACTGGTGGTGAGAGAGGAGGAGGACTGGTAGGGGTGAGAGAGAGGAGGAGGACTGGTGGGGTGAGAGAGAGGAGGACTGGTGGGGTAAGAGAGAGAGGAGGACTGGTAGGGGTAGAGAGAGGAGGAGGACTGGTGTGGTGAGAGAGGAGGAGGACAGGGTAAGAGAGGAGGAGACAGGGGGTGAAAGAGGAGGAGGAGGACTGGTAGGGGTGGAGAGAGAGGAGGAGGACTGGTGGGGAGAGAGGAGGAGGACTGGTAGGTGAGAGAGAGGAGGAGGACTGGTGGGGTGGGAGAGAGAGGAGGAGGACTGGTGGGGTGAGAGAGGAGGAGACTGTGTGGTGGGAGAGAGAGGAGGACTGTGAGGTGAGAGAGGGAGGAGGACTGGTGGGGAGAGAGGAGGAGGACTGGTGGGGTGAGAGGAGAGAGGACTGGTGGGTGAGAGAGAGGAGGAGGACTGGTGGGGGTGAGAGAGGAGGGGACTGGTGGGGTGAGAGAGGGAGGAGGACTGGTGGGGTGGAGAGAGGAGGAGGAGGACTGGTGGGGTGAAAGAGAGAGAAGGACTGGTGGGGTGAGAGAGAGGAGGACTGGTGGGGGTGGAGAGAGAGGAGGACTGGTGTGGTGAGAGAGAGGAAGAGGACTGGTGGTGGAGAGAGGAGGAGGACTGGTGGGGTGAGAGAGGAGGAGGACTGGTGGAGGTGAGAGAGGAGGAGGACTGGAGGTGAGAGAGGAGGAGGACTGGTGGGGTGAGAGAGGATGAGGACTGAGGGGTGGGAGAGAGGAGGAGGAGGAGGACTGGTGGGGTGAGAGAGAGGAGGAGGACTGGTGGGGTAGAGAGAGGAAGAGGACTGGTAAGGAGAGAGGAGGAGGATCTGGGGTGAGAGAGAGGAGGAGGACTGGTGGGGTGAGAGAGAGGAGGAGACTGGTAGGTGAGAGAAGAGGAGGACTGGTGGGATGAGAAAGAGGAGGAGCAGGAGGGTGGGTGAGAGAGGAGGAAGACTGGTGGGGTGGGAGAGAGAGGAGGAGTACTGGTAGGATGAGAGAGAGGAAGAGGACTGGTGGGGTGAGAGAGGAGGGGAGGGGACTGGTGGGGTGAGAGATGAGCAGGATGGGTGGGGTGAGAGAGAGGAGGAGGACTGCTGTGGTGAGAGAGGAGGAGGACTGGTGGGGTAAGAGAGGAGGAGGAGGACCAGGGATGAGAGAGAGAGGAAGAAGACTGTAGGGGTGGGAGAGAGGATGGAGGACTGGTGTGGTGAGGAGATGAGCAGACGGGGTGGGGTGGAGAGAGAGGAGGAGGACTGCTGTGGTGAAAGAGGAGGAGGACTGGTGGGGTGAGAGAGGAGGAGGACTGGTGGGGTGAGAGAGGAAGAGGACTGGTGGGATGAGAGAGGAAGAAGACTGGTGGGGTGGAGAGAGGAGGAGGGGACTGGTGGGATGAGAGAGGAGGAGGACTGGTGGGGTGAGAGAGGAGGAGGACTGATGGGGTGAGACAGGAGGAAGAGGAGGACTAAAGGAGAGATGAGGAGAACTGGTGGGGTGAGAGAGAGAGAGGAGGACTGGTAGGGTGAGAGAGGAGGAGGACTAGGGGTGAGAGAGGAGGAGGTCTGGTGGGATGAGAGAGAGAGGAGGAGGACTGGTGGAGGTGAGAGGAGGAGGACTGGTGGGGTGAGAGAGGAGGAGGACTGGTGGGGTGGGAGAGAGGAGAGGAGAACTGGTGGGGTAGAGATAGAGGAGGACTGGTGGGGGTGGAGAGAGGAGGAGGACTGGTGTGGTGGGAGAGAGAGGAAGAGGACTGGGGTGAGAGAGGAGGAGGACCAGGGGTGAGAGGAGGACCAGTGGGGTGAGAGAGGAGGAGCAGGACTGGTGGGGTGAGAGAGAGAGGAGGAGTACTGGTGGGATGAGAGGAGGAAGAGGATCAGGGATGAGGAGGAGGGGGGACTGGTGGGTGGGAGAGATGAGCAGGATGCAGGGGTGAGAGAGAGGAGGAGGACTGGTGGTGGGAGAGAGGAGGAGGACTGGTGGGGTAAGAGAGGAGGAGGACTGGTGTGGTGAGAGGAGAGGAGGACTGTGGGGGTGGGAGAGAGAGGAGGACAGGGGTGGAGAGAGAATGGAGGACTGGTGGGAGAGAGGAGGAGGACTGGTGAGGTGAGAGAGGAGGAGGACTGGTGGGGTGAGAGAGAGGAGGAGGACTGGTGGGGTGAGAGAGGAGGAGGACAGGGTGAGAGATAGGAAGAGGACTGGTGGGTGAGAGAGGAGGACTGGTGGGGTGAAGGAGAGGAGGAATGCAGGTGAGTATGATAGGTGGGGAGCACTGGTGGGAGGTGAGGGCTGGTAGTGATGTAAGAAGGGCTGGTGGGGGTGAGGAAAGGAGAGGGGGAGGGCTAGTAGGAGGGAGGGAGAGTACTCGTGGGGTTGAGATAAAGAAGGAGTGGGGGCTGGTGGGGGTGTAGCAGTATCAGACAGTAGCAGAAGGCGGGGCATGGGTGGGGTAATCATTGACCGGGGGTGGGGGGGGATTCAGAAGCCGTCACCACAAAAACTTGGAATCCACCTTAAACTAAACCTGTTCCAGGGTTGGGTTGGGATCTCACCCCACTAGCAATGGCGTCTAGCGTCTCAGATAGTACACCATCTAATTCTCCACCGCTCTAACAGTTTCTGAAATCGATTACCATGAAGGCAGTCAAAAAACTACAGGAATAGTGAAAAGATGGAGTGATTAGTGGTTGTATTTAGTCTATGCACTAGAAGTGGTGTATTAAAGCGGTTGTTGTTTAGCTCAACGGTTTGAGTCAAATGTGCTCTTTATATTTTTAAATTGTGAGACGGTTGTAATGGGTGGCGCCACACGGCCGGTTGACCACCAAATCACATATCATGGCGGTTCATTTCTGTGCAAGTAGCCAAGTTAGGTCAGGTTGGTGGCCGCCGTAACTTTGGCTTTAAATTGATTCCCGACTTTATAAGGTCACGTAACTAGACACTGACGTTGCCAGACTTGCTTGAGGTGTCATGGTGGTGTTTAAGTTCAGGACCATCTGGACCATCTCACACACACACCGTCACGTGTGTGTGGTGAATATGTTCATGTCCGCGACTGTTGCGCGGGAAATATTGTCGTTGTTTCATTTGGCAAATACTAACGGCCACGTGCTCGCACACATAAAGATATAAACACACACAGGCAAGCACACTCACCCAAACAGACTTAGAGGCACGCACACACCCAAACAGACTTAGAGGCACGCACACACCCAAACAGACTTAGAGGCACGCACACACCCAAACAGACTTAGAGGCACGCACACACCCAAACAGACTTTAGAGGCACGCACACACCCAAACATACTCAGAGGCACGCATACACACCCAAACATACTCAGAGGCACGCACACACACCCAACAAACTCAGTGGCACACACACCCAAACAGACTCTGAGGCACGACACACCCAAACAGACTTAGGAGGCACGCACACACCCAACAGACTTAGAGGCACACACACCCAAACAAACTCAGTGGCACGCACACACCCAAACAGACTCTGAGGCAGCACACACACCCAAACAAACTTAGGGCACGCACACACCAAACAGACTGAGGCACGACACACCCAAACAGACTGAGGCACGCACACACACCCAAACAGACTTAGAGGCACGCACACACCCAAACAAGACTTAGAGGCACGCACACACCCAAACATACTCAGAGGCACGCATACACCCAACATACTCAGAGGCACGCACACACCCAAACAAACTCAGTGGCACGCACACACCCAAACAGACTCTGAGGCACGCACACACTCCCAAACAGACTTAGAGGCACGCACACACCCAAACAGACTTAGAGGCACGCACACACCCAAACAAACCTAGTGGCACGCACACACCCAAACAGACTTGAGGCACGCACACACCCAAACAAACTCAGTGGCACGCACACACCCAAACAGACTCTGAGGCACGCACACACCCAAACAAGACTTGAGGCACGCACACACACCCAAACAGACTTAGAGGCACGCACACACACCAAACAGACTCAGTGGCACGACACACCCAAACAGACTCTAGAGGCACGCACACACACCTAAACAAACTCAGTGGCACGCACACACACCCAAACAGACTCTGAGGCACGCACACACCCAAACAGACTCTGAGGCACGCACACACCCAAACAGACTTAGAGGCACGCACACCCAAACAGACTTGAGAGCACACACCCAAACAAACTCAGTGGCACACACACAAACAGACTCTGAGGCACACTTCCAAACAGACTCTGAGGCGCACACCCAAACAGACTAGAGCACACCCAAACAGACTTAGAGGCACACACACCCAAACAGACTCAGGCGCACCCACAGACATAGATACAGTACACAGGTATGCACGTTCGCGCAGGCATTACACTTATACGTATGCGTACACAGGCGTATACAAAACATATTCATACTCAGCTGCACACCTCACAAACACGTTAAAAATTCTTACTGTTGCCTCGCCATCAGCTGTGCACGAGACTGATACTGACCGAGTCACTACTTGACGGAGAAAGAAATGTTTGTACTGTATTCTGATAAAGCACTTGAATCTTTATTTGGACCACATGAAGATCAAACACCCACAGCTTATTTAATCCTAAGGTGAAATAAGCTGTGATATCAAATCTTCAGGTGATTTTTTTAACTGATCGTCGGATATGAACAAAATGTTTAATTTCTTATCAGTGTTCATCACGAGAATTAAATACATCCTCGTTGTTGTGACCTAAAAAAAAAAAATACTTTAATCAACATGTTTGTACACTCCCAAATTAAATGGTGGCGAAGGTGTGGCTATTGGGGGAGGCTGGAGGCCACGTTAAAAAAAGTGTATGATGTGTAGTGGTAGTGTATGATGTGTAGTAGTAGTAGTGTATGGTGTAGTAGTAGTAGTAGTGTATGATGGATCATCGGAAAATGCATAATGGTGGTAAGGATGATGTCAGGGCAGCAGCAGGGAACCTACAAGTGTGTGCTGGCCACCAGGCTGGTGGGGAGGCTGCCATTCTCGCCATGAGATTGATATTTGAGCTGTGGATTGTGAGGTCGCTTCCCGGTGGGATGTTAAACGCATTCAACATGTTTCTAACCGCGAAGGGCTGCACTGCAATAACATCAAGACTGCGCCCAAGCTTTATGCATGTATGTTGAAAATTGTATAGAATTCATCAGACCTCTACATAGTAAACAACAAGGCTCTAAGAGGATACCATCTTACAAATAACCGAGGGAACAACACACAGGGGGGACCCTGCTGTCGGCAATGTATGAAATTGGCCTATCAGTGCTCCAACAAGAAATGTACTGAAACAACTGGGGCCGTCAAAGCGTGATATGCTGATGACCTTTACAGGAGCAAGAAAAAGCGTGGAGGGCGCCAAAAGTGGTGGACTGGTAAACAAGCGAGGTCCATTAAATAGGTACCACCAAACGCCAGCAAGTCCTCATCGGGAAGCCAGAACATTATGAACGGGCATGGAGTGGTTTTGGCGGAAGGAGGTCAAATAATCAAGGACAGCCAAAGAAATCTAGGGCGCTAGAAATTGGCACTACAGATTTCAAGACCCAGCACGTGAGCTGAAAAGGTGAATGAGTGGGTTAGTGAAATCCAAGCTTCATCTGAGATTGTTGGAATACAGAGCCACATGCAGTTCAGAAGCTGCATTCAATCATGGAGTCAAGCATCGCTGAAACTACCTGATGCGCATTACTCCTGATATCGACTCCCTCTACCCTCTGGAAATAGGCGCTATCAGTGTCGTTCGCCCCAAATTAGTGAAACAACCTGGACTTTTAACTCTGCGTTGGTGAAAGCATAATTTCTTGCACTTCCACCAAGACTGGGAGGGATGGACTAACAAATTCAGAGGAGATTGCTGCCACTGAACATCAAAATTCACTTGCTCACGCAGCCTCACGACTACATAATAGCCTGTGAATGCACAGGGAAGCGGATATCAGTGAAGTAAATAAGATCTGTAGGTCCATTACTTATATATCGACATTCCACAAAATGATAAGTTGCAGCAACCATTGCTGCAGGTACCCAGAAAACATGAAAAGCATTATAGCCAGGAGGTGGGCCTCGAACTGGTTAACTACGCTACCGATAAGGGTAAAATGGTTTCAGCCCATAAAACAGAATTTACAGATGCTATTGCTCTAAGGTACGGTCAGCCAGTAGAAGGTTTTGGTTCTCCCAATGCGTGTGGTTTTTCTATGATGGCTATCACGCCATGGTGTGCAAGAAAGGGGGCTGGCGGTAATGAGTGCATGATGGGAGGGTGATCTCGCTGGCAAATATGTTGAAGGTGTCTAAGGGATGTCATGGTAGAACTCCACTCCTTCCATTGGATGGTGAGATCTTCCAACACAGGACTTCAAACGCATCTAATCTAGTCTGGTGGGACGCCAGTGTCGAGATTCTGGACGGGGACAGCGAAGCTCGACATCAGGATTTTTATCCCATAGCCTGCTTACGTCAACAAGAATCCTTAGCTCTCGATGTGCTGCATACAGGGAGGAATGGAGAACGACAAGAGAAGGGGCAAGGCGGGGAGAGAATTCAAAACGCTGGATCGGCTGCAGCTTCACTTAGGTACTCACAACCTCTGATGGACCGCGCAAGATGTAAGCCGCACGCCAGACTCGGGCGAATTGATCTCCCAACAGCTTGGCAGCCCAGTTGGTGTTACAGCCTCGGACGATGTCGACTGTCTTTCTCTCTCCTTCGGTCGGATTTGCTCTGCCTCGGCCCAGAGCTTCTGCCCCAACCCGACCAACTGCTGCAGATATTGACTATGAGGCTAATAGCTCACTGAATGTCGCGATAGATCCGTATGCACCAACTAATCCCAACAATAAGATATATATACGTACGGCGCATTGCGGGATAAATATTACAGTAATTAAATGGTGTATGCTGTGTGGCTATTGGGGAGGGGCTGGAGGTACTATAAAAACAAAAACAACGAGTGTATGATGTGTGTTTAGTAGTCTCTATGGTGCGTAGTAGTTATGTATGATGTGTAGCAGTAGTAAAGTGTATGGTGGTGCGTGCGTGTAGTAGAAAGTGCATGATGCGTAGTAGTAGTAGTGTATGATGCGTAGTATCACCTCGTATGATGTGTAGTAGTAGCAGGCGACGTAGTAGCAGTAGTAGTGCATAACGTAGTAGTAGTCCGTATGGTGTGTAGTAGCAGTGCATGATGCAGCGCACCAGTGCATGATGTAGCAGCAGTGCATGATGCAGCAACACCGTAATGACGTGCAGGCAGGCCCGTAGCATGCAAGTAGCAGTGTATGGTGTAGTAGCAGCGGGGTCCGGGATGCAAGCGTGGTGGTGCTGGAGTGCCATCCTGATCTTAGTGTGTTATTGTGGGGATATATTCAGTTTGTGGGGAGCGAGACTCTACAGTGTGTTGAATGTTGGTCACTCTGAGTAAAGCATCGTCGCCGACGGCTCTTCATCCCTACGGCATTAAATGCAATATTAAGTGCAGATCACCGGGGCGCATCTCTGGCGTTTCCAGATGGAATGGATGGTGCATCAGGAAGCTGCTGGCGTCAGTGCCAGTGTGTCGATAGGCTCATTTTGAGCAGGGGGTGGCATCGCTGACCGCCCCTATGGGGCTACAAGTGTCTTTTTGCCGCCCCCGCCTCACCCTCAAGTAACGGCCACTTATGTAGTGCGTCGGCTGACCAAATGAGTATATATATAACTAATACTACATCAGTAAAGCATCTCATAGAAATAGTGGTTATCTCTGCCAAGGGATATAAACAAGTGTTAGGTGTGACAATTCTAGCTCCTGTGATCACTTGATGTGTGGATTGTCGCCTACATGGGGGTGCTCCACACAACCGCGACGCATATGCTCCCTACCCGACACCGGTGAGGCCAGCCTGCCACCTTTGCCTTTACTTATAAGAACTAGTTTTCATCTGTATGGGACTAAAGCAGATATCGGAGGGCGCAGAAGTATCTGTCGCCTGTTGCGTTGTTCACTATGCCTGGTAACAGACATTGCCAAGGCCTGTGCTAGTTCCTAACCAAACTGCACAAATCTGTGAATGTAAAAGCGAAACAACCTAATCATGTGTGGATTGCAGAAAGGGGAGACCATTATCGACCTTACGTCCCAGGAAGCCGCATTAATAGGTGGGAGCCACACTGATATCGCCGGGACCCAACAGCCCGGCGATATCCTAAAATGGATAAGGGTGAGTCTACTCAACCCGAAAATGTAGTTCTAATAAATGCTGCTCCTTAGTAGCAGACGTCCACGTGGGAGAATGAGAGACAGCCACCTCAGTGGAATGGCATGTCGATGAAAATGCAGACATATGGGTCAAAGAAACCTTACTCAGGAAGTTGTCAGGTGGTCGCCGCTAATCCTATTTGAACCACCTGGGCAAGTGCCACTAAAGAAATGATTCGAGATGACTCGCTTCATGACTGATTACCCAGGAACGCTTCCTCGCCCCTTTAGCTCTTCTCAAAAATACTGGCAATAATACTTAATATCTATTCTTTGTCAGAGGACACACAAAGACTGCTCAAAGAACATGTGGCAGCAATGAAGAAGATTAGCAATGTGGCAGAGACTGGGGACTTGCTGATCTCCTATGTGAAGCAAGAACACTGCAGGAGAGACTAAAAATTGCGGGTGATTTGAAAGCAAACACCGGCGACGTGGTAAGAAAATTTAAAACAAAATGCGTGGGAAAAGTGTCTCTGGCGGTAAGATCTTCTACAGAGGAATCTCTGTGGGTTATGCTATCAAACAGAGAGACAATAAACACTGAATGATAAACATCATCTCTGCAAGATGAAGAAAGCATCAGGTTCGGGAGGGTGACTATATCCCACCAAACGCTGGGTCCTGTTCGAGAAAATAACAGGAGAGATGTGAAAAGGCACTGAAGACTGAGGATGAGCCGGCCCTTCCAGGTCTGGATGCAAACGGTTGGAGGAGTTCGTCTCAGTATCAAACAAGTTTGGCCCTTGCAGCGTTTATCTCTGCACCGCCGCCATTGTCAGCCCTTGGTAAGAAAGTTGGCATCCTCTTGCTGCTGACACCTCCAGGGCTCTGACGGCCTGCCGCCCCATTCCTCTGGAAAGAAGCTTAGGATGTACCCATAGGGTGGGGAAAGTGCCATAGCGGATCATCTGAAAATGCATAATGGAGGTGGTAAAGGATGATGTCAGGGCAGCAGCAGGAAACCTTACAAGGTGTGTTGGGCTTTCACCTGGTGGGCTGGGAGGCCGCCATTCACGCCATGAGATTGATATTTGAGCAGTACGATCAGGAGGCCGTTTCCAGGATGCTTCAACGATTCAACATACTTTAATCATATTGCACTGCACAACATCAAGATTGGCGGGGTCTAAGCTTTTGCAATGTATGTTGAAAATCAGATAGGAATTCATCACACCTCTATAAGGTAAAACAACAAGGAGCTTGCGAGATGATACTTATCTTACACTCACCGAACAACACAGGGGGACCCTGTTGCAATGGCAATGTATGCAATAGGCCTTATCAGTGCTCCAACAAAGAAATAAAAATTTTGCCAACTGGGGTCAAACAAGTGGCGATAGCGATGACCTTTACAGGAGTTATGGGAAAGTGCTGGAAGGCATCAAAAAGCGGTGGACTTGGTAACATCGAGAGGTCCAATAAATAGGGTGGTTCACCCAAACCCAGCCAGCAAGTCCTTCCTCATCATGAAATAGAACATCGTGAACGGGCATGGAGTGTGTTTTACGGAAGTGAGGTCAAAATAACTGGCGATCGCGCCAAAGACATCAAGGCGTTAGGTAATTGGCAATTACGGACTTTGGCATCTGGCACGAAGCGGAAAGGTGAATGAGTGGGTTAGGTGAAATACAAGTTCTGTTCGATTACAATACAGACGCATGCGGCTTTTGCTGTATTCACCTACGGGAGTCAAGCATCGCTGGAACTACCTGATGCGCATCATCCCTGAGACGGACCCGGCCTCCACCTCTGAAGAAGCTTACCAGTGTCTATTTACCCTAATAGAAACACCCTTTCACTTAACCCCAGGCAGAAAGATCACTTTTGCACTCCATCACATTCGGAGGGATGGGACTAATCAACGAGGAGATTGCAGCCACCAAACATCAAAAATTCATTTCAGCCACGCAGCCTCACGGACTACATAATAAAACAAGAACGCAACAAAGGAGGTGGATACCAGTGAAGTAAAACAAGATTCAGGTAATCCATTACGACAGAACGACAGCCTGCCATCGAGCGATGCTGCTGCAGCAATTGCTGTTGCAGGTAACAGAAAATTTTAAAAAAGTAGCCGTTAGTTCACAGGAGGTGGGTGCCTGAACTGGTTAACTACATTACCCATAAGCGGCAAATGGTTTCAGTCTCAATAAAACAAAGAATTTACAGATGCCATTGCTCTGGGCGCACGGCCTGCCAGTAGAAGGCTCTCCAATGCGTGTGTGGTTCTTCCATGACGTCGATCACGCCATGGTGTGCAAGAAAGGGGGCTTATGGTGCATCAGGGTAGCGATTTAGGCGGCAGGTCTCACAGCATATATGTTGAAGGAAATTGCCGATGTTGGTAGAACTCATCTTGGATGGTGAGATCTTCAACATAGGGACAAACACATCTAATCTAAGCTCTGTGTTGACGTCAGTGCTTGAGGATTCTGGACGCTGGGACAGCTGCATATCAGGATTTTTGATCTCTAAGGGCTGCATAAAGGCCTCAGAATTTTAATCTCATGCTGCACACAGGAGTGAAATCAAGAACGCATAAGATAAAGGAATGTGGGAGAATTCAAAACATTGGGATCAAGGCAGCTTCAATTTAGTGTTCACAACCCCGGGTGTGAGGGGCCAAAGCAGTAAGATGTTTCGCCCAGACTCACAAGGGAGTTGATCTCTTGAAATTGCGCTTTGCAGCCCAGAAGTTGCGTTACAGCCTGGATGAGATGTCGACTGGTCATTCTCTCGTTCGTCGGTTTTGTTTCTGGCTCACCGGAACAGCTTCTGCCCTAACTGCATAATTGCTGCAGATATTGACTATGAGGCTACTGGTCACTGAATGCCGTATAGATCTGGCGCCAACTTAATTCCAATACTAAGATAGATACTTTATCATGTGGCCAGATTATCATCATTGGCTGCAAACAAAACGGCGGCTTAGCTGCGTGGTTATTGATGGCGGCCGATACCAATGCCATAAAAGAGCGTGTATGGTGTGTGTGTGTATGATGTGTAGTAGTAGTAGTGTATGATGTGTAGTAGTAGTAGTGTATGATGTGTAGTAGTAGTAGTGTATGATGTGTAGTAGTAGTGTATGGTGTGTAGTAGTAGTGGATGCTTCAAACGCATTCAACATACTTAACCGCAAGGCTGCACTGCACAACATCAAGATCAAGTGTCCTAGCTTTGCGATGTATGTTGAAAATTCGTATAGGAATCCATCAGACCTCTACATAGTAAACAACAAGGCTCTACGAGGTGATACCATCCTACAGTCGACTGAGGGAACAACACAGGGGGACCCTGTTGCAATGGCAATGTATGCAATAGGCCATCAGTGCTCCAACAAGAAATAATGTTTGAAACAACTGGGGTCAAACAAGTGGCATATGCTGATGACCTCACAGGAGCAGGAAAAGTGGAGGACATCAAAAGTGGTGGGACCTGGTAACATCGCGAGGTCCACAAATAGGGTACCACCCAAACGCCAGCAAATCCTTCTCATCGTGAAGCCAGATCATTATGATCGGGTTTGGAGAGTTTTCGAGAAAATGAGGTGGAAATAACTAAGGACGGCCAAAGACATCTAGGGGCAGTAATTGGCACCACGGACTTCAAGACCCAGTACGTAGCGGGAAAGGTGAATGAGTTAGCAGGAACCAAGCTCTATCTGAGATTGCTAACACAGAGCCACATGCGGCCTTTGCAGCATTCACCCATGGAGTCAAGCATCGTTGGAACTACCTGATGCGTACCATCCCTGAGATCGGACCCCTCCTCCACCCTTTGAAGAAGCAAATCAGTGTCAAGTTCATTCCCAAACTAGTGAAACACCCTGACTTAATCCTAGCAGAAAGAACATTGCACTTCCACCAAGACTGGGGAGGATGGGACTAACTAATCCAGAGGAGATTGCTGACTCTGAACATCAAAATTCACTTAAGCTCACGGCAGCCCTCACTGACCACATAATAGCCCAGAATGCAACAGGGAAGTGGACACCAGAGCAAGTTAATAAGATCCGTAGGTCCATTAACAGATCGGCAGCACTGCCAAATGACATGTTGCAGCAACTATTGCTGCAGGTCCAGAAAATTTGACAAAAAAGCAGAAGCAGGAGGTGGGCGCCTCGAACTGGTTAACTACGTTACCGATAAGGGCAAATGGTTTCAGCCTTAACAAACAAGAATTTACAGATGCCATTGCTCTAAGGTAATGGGTTGGCCAGTAGATGGTTTGCCCTCCCAATGTGTGTGTGTGGCTCTTCCTATGATGGCGATCACGCCATGGTCTGCAAGAAGGGGGCTTCATATGCATGAGGCATGACGAGTTAAGGGATCTCGCAAATATGTTGAAGGAAATCTGCCGGGATGTCATGGTAGAAACCGACCCTCCTTCCACTGGATGGCGAGATCTTCCAACATAGGACTTCAAACACTTCTAACGAAGCCCGTGTGGACGTCAGTGCTCGAGGATTCTGGACGCGGGGACAGCGAGCTTTTTCGACACATCAGGATTTTGATCCCATGGCCGTTTGTCACCGGAACCTAGCTCTCGATGCTGCGACAGGAGGAACGAGAACGACAAGAGAAGGGGCATTTGGGGGGAATTCAAAATGTGGATCAAGGCAGCTTCCTCCTCTAGTGTTCACAACCTCTGGTGGGATGGGCCCAAGTGCAAGATGTTTCTACGCCAGACTCGCGGGAGCTGATCTCCGAACAGAAGCAGCAGCCCAGAAGTTATGTCACAGCCTGGATGGTCGATCCTTCCTTCGGTCGCTTTGTTCTGCCTCAGGGGAACGAGAGAGCTTCTGCCCCTACTCCCACAACTGCTGCAGATATCGACTATGAGGCTACAGTCACTGAATGCCGCATGGATCTGCGTGGCTCAACAATACAGATAGGAAAGTTTTACAATTAGGATATTATTATGTAAAATAATTGGTAGTGAAGGTGTCTATTGGGGGGAGCAGGCAACAAGAAAAAAAAAAAAAAGTGTATGATGTGTAGTAGTAGGTATGGTGTAGTAGTAGTGTATGGTGTGTGTAGTAGTAGTGTATGGTGTGTGTGTAGTAGTAGTGTATGGTGTGTGTAGTAGGTAGTAGTAGTGTATGATGTGTAGTAGTAGTGTATGGTGTCTAGTAGAAGTGTATGATGTGTAGTAGTAGTGTGATGTGTAGTAGTGTATGGTGTAGTAGTAGTGTATGATGTGTGTAGTAGTGTATGGTGTCTAGAAGGTATGATGTGTAGTAGTAGTGTATGATGTGTAGTAGTAGTGTATGGTGTGTAGTAGTAGTGTATGATGTGTAGTAGTAGTGTATGGTGTGTAGTATAGTGTGTGTAGTAGTGTATGGTGTGTAGTAGTAGTGTATGGTGTGTAGTAGTATGGTGTGTAGTAGTAGTGTATGGTGTGTAGTAGTAGTAGTGATGTAGTGTGTGTGTGTGTGTGTGTAGTAGTGTATGGTGTAGTAGTAGGTATGGTGTGTAGTAAGTAGTAGTGTATGATGTGTAATAGTGTATGGTGTGTAGTAGTAGTGTATGATGTAGTAGTAGTGTATGGTGTGTAGTAGTAGTGTATGTGGTGTGTGTAGTAGTAGTAGGATGATGTAGTAGTGAGTGTATGGTGTGTAGTAGTAGTATGTGTGTAGTAGTAGTGTATGGTGTGTAGTAGTAGTGTATGGTGTGTAGGTATATGTGTAGTAGTAGTGTGTGTAGTGTATGGTGTGTAGTAGTGAGTGTAGTAGTAGTGTATGGTGTAGTAGTGTATGGTGTGTAGTAGAGTATGGTGTAGTGTGTATGGTGTGTAGTAGTGTGGTGTGGTAGTGTGGTGTAGTAGTAGTAGTGTATGATGTTTAGTAGTAGTGTATGATGTGTAGCAGGTATGGTGTAGTAGAAGTGTATGGTGTAGTAGTAGTGTATGGTGTAGTAGTGTATGATGTAGTAGTAGTATGATGTGTAGTAGTAGTGTATGGTGTGTAGTAGTAGTAGTGTATGGTGTCTAGAGTAGTGTATGATATGTATGATGTGTAGTAGTAGTATGGTGTAGTAGTAGTGTGTATCGTGTAGTAGTAGTGGGAGTAGTAGTGTATGGTGTGTAGTAGTGTATGGTGTAGTAGTAGTGTATGATGTGTAGTAGTAGTGTATGGTGTCTAGTAGAAGGTATGATGTAGTAGTAGTGTATGGTGTAGTAGTAGTGGTGATGTGGTAGTAGTGTGGTGGTGTAGTAGTGTGGATGTGTAGTAGAGTATGGTGTAGTAGTAGGTATGTGTAGTAGTAGTGTATGGTGTAGTAGTAGTATGGTGTAGTAGTAGTGTATAGGTAGTAGTATATGGTGTAGTGAATGGTGTGTGTGTAGTAGTGTATGATGTGTAGTGTATGGTGTGTAGTAGTAGTGTATGGTGTGTAGTAGTAGTGTATGGTGTGTAGTAGTAGTGTATGATGTAGTAGTAGTGTATGGTGTGTAGTAGTAGTATGATGTGTAGTAGTAGTGTATGGTGTGTAGTAGAGGTATGGTGTGTAGTAGTAGTAGTGAAAGATGTGTGTAGTAGTAGTATGGTGTGGTAGTGTGGTAGTAGTGTATGGTGTGTGTAGTAGTATGGTGTAGTAGTAGTGTATGGTGTGTAGTAGTAGTGTGTAGTAGTAGTATGGTGTGTAGTAGAGTGTGTATGGTAGTATGGTAGTAGGTATGGTGTAGTAGTCGTGTATGGTGTGTAGTCGTAGTGTGGTGTGTAGTAGTAGTGTATGGTGTGTAGTAGTAAGATGTTTAGTAGTAGTGTATGATGTGTATATAGTGTATGGTGTGTAGTAGAAGTGTGTGTGTAGTAGTGTATGGTGTAGTAGTAGTGTATGATGTAGTAGTAGTGTATGATGTGTAGTATAGTGTATGGTGTGTAGTAGTAGTAGTGTATGGTGCTAGTAGTAGTGTATGATATGTATGATGTGTGTAGTAGTGTATGGTGTGTGAGTAGTGATTTAGTAGTGTATGGTGTGTAGTATTAGGTATGGTGTGTAGTAGTAGTGTATGGTGTGTAGTATAGTGTATGATGTGTAGTAGTAGGTATGGTATCTATATTGTATGATGTAGTAGTAGTGTAGTGTAGTAGTAGTAGTGTATGATGTAGTAAGTAGTAGAAAATAGTGTAGTAGTGTATGGTAGGTGTATGGTGTGTAGTAGTAGTAGTGTGTGTAGTGTGGTGTGTAGTAGTAGTGTATGGTGTGTAGTAGTGGTGTGTAGTAGTGAGTGTGTATGGTGTAGTAGTAGTGTATGGTGTGTAGTAGTAGTATGGTGTAGAGGTATGGTGTGTAGTAGTAGTGTATGGTGTGTAGTAGTGTGTGGTAGTAGTAGTATGGTGTAGTAATAGTGTATGATGTGTAATAGTAGTGTGTGTGTGTAGTAGAAGTGTAAGTGATGTGTAGTAGTAGTGTATGGTGTGTAGTAGTAGTGTATGGTGTGTAGTAGTAAGTGTATGATGTGTAGTAGTAGTATGGTGTAGTAGTAGTGTATGGTGTGTAGTAGAAGTGTGTATGGTGTGTAGTAGTAGTGTATGGTGTGTAGTAGTAGTATGGTGTGTAGTAGTAGTGTATGGTGTGTAGTAGTAGTGTATGGTGTGTAGTAGTAGTGTATGGTGTAGTAGTAGTGTGTGGTGTGTAGTAGTAGTGTATGGTGTGTAATGTAGTATGGTGTGTAGTAGTAGTGTATGGTGTAGTAGTAGTAGTGTATGATGTTTAGTAGTAGTGTATGATGTAGCAGAAGTGTATGGTGTGGTAGTAGTGTATGGTGTGTAGTATAGTAGTGAGATGTTAGTAGTAATGATGTGTAGCAGTAGTGTATGGTGTGTAGTAGTAGTGTGGTGGTAGTAGTGTATGATGTGTGTAGTAGTGTATGATGTGTGTAGTAGTGTATGGTGTGTAGTAGTAGGTATGGTGTCTAGTAGTAGTGTATGATGTGTAGTGTAGTAGTGTATGTGTGTGTAGTAGGTATGGTGTGTGTAGTAGAGTATGTGTGTAGTAGTAGTGTATGTGTGGTAGATGGTATGTAGTAGTAGGTAGGTGTGTAGTAGTAGTATGGTGTAGTAGTAGTGTATGGTGTGTAGTAGAGTGTATGGTGTAGTAGTAGTGTGTAGGAGTGTATGGTGTAGTAGGAGTATGGTGTGTGTGTAGCAGGTATGGTGTAGTAGTAGTGTATAACCAATATCGCGCAAGCAGTATGTCTTACCACTCGGACATCAAGAGGCCAGGCTGTCACATCTGTGCCCCATAATGCCAAGATCTAGTTTCTGTCCGTGAGGGCCTCCACACAGCAGAGGGCGGATGGCGGAAGTAGCTGTCGCCCAAGGTGCTGTTCACTATTCCTGGTAACATTCATTGTTGCGCTCTGTAAAGTAGTTCGAACCAAAATCCGCCAAACCAGCCAGCGAGAAACAACCGCATCATGCGTGGATTGCAAGAAGTGAGACCAGTGTCAGAACCACGTCGCAGGGAGCCGGCACAGGAAGCCACAGTGGATAATCGTGTCGACCCAACTACCCGATGATATCCTCGAAATGATAGCAGGAGTCTACTCAACCCGAAAATGTAGTACTAATTAATGCTGCTCCCTTAGTAGCATGTCCACGAGGGGAGAATGAGAGACAGCCACCTTAGTGGAATGGCATGTCGATGGAAAATGCAGACATATAACAAAGAAACCTTATTCAGAAATTGTCAAGTGGTCGCCCGCTAACTTATTTGAACCAATCTGGCAAAAAGGCCACCAAAGAAATGATTCGGGAGATGACTCGCCTATGTCTGATTACACTCAGGACCGCTTCGCCCCCTAGCTCTTCAAATACTGCACATACCACATCTATTTTGTTAGAGGACACACACAAGGCTAAGCACAAAAAGAAATGTGGCAGCAATGAAGAGAAGATTGACAATGTGGCAGACTGGGGCCCTCGATGATCTCCTATGTGAAGCAAGAACACTGCAGGAGAGACTAAAATTACGGTGACGGAAAGCAAAAACAATCGGCGACGTGGCAAGAAAATTTGGAAACAAAATGCGTAGGGAAAAGTGTTCTTCGCGGTAAGATCTCTCACACAGGAATCGCGGAGTGATGCCACAAACAGAGAGAGACATTAAACTATTGAAAGAGAAACATCCCCGCAAGTGTTTAAGATGAATAATTGTAACTCCAGGGTGATCATATCCCACCAAATGCTGTCCTGTTCGAGAAAAATTACAGGAGAGATGGTGTGGAAAAGGCACTGAAGACTGAGGAGGAGCCGGCCCTTCAGGTCTGGATGCAAATGGTTGGAGAGTCATCCTCAGCACAAACAAGTTTGGCCCTGGTAGCAAGGGACCGCACCGCCACGTTTTGCCCTTGAAGAAAGCTTGCATCCTTCTGCTGCCATCACCTCCAGGTTCTGACGGCTCAAGCCGCCTTATTCCTGGGAAGTGCAAAACCAGGATGTAGACCTATAGGGTGGGGGAAGTGCTGGGAGGCGGATCATCGGAAAGTGCATAATGGAGGTGGTAAAGGATGAGTCAGGCAGCAGCAGGAACCTACAAGTGTGTGCTACACCAGGCTGGTGGGGAGGCGGCCATTCACGCCATGAGATTGATATTTGAGCAGCGTGATGTTCTCCTGGGTGGATGAACGCATTCAATATACTTAACTGCAAGGCTGCACCGCACAACATCAAGATCAAGTGTCCAAGCTTATGGCAGGAAATTCGTATAGGAATCCTTCCAGACCTTACATAGGCAACAACCAAAGGCTCTACGAGGTGATACATCCTATATCGACCGAGGGAACAACACAGGGGACCCCGTTGCAATGGCAATGTATGCAATTGGCCTATCAGTGCTCCAACAAGAAATAAAATTGGAAACAACTGGGGTCAAACAAGTGGCATATGCTGATGACCTTACAGGAGCAGGAAAGTGGAGGGCATCAAAAGTGGTGGGACCTGGTAACATCGCGAGGTCCACAACAGGGTACCACCCAAACGCCAGCAAGTCCTTCCTCATCGTGAAGCCAGAACACGACATGAACGGGCATTGGAGGTTTTTATGGAAGTGACAAATAACTAAGGACGGCCAAAGACATCTAGCGCAGTAATTGGCACTACGGACTTCATGATCGTGAGCACGAAAGCGGAAAGGTGAATGAGGGTTGCAGGAAATCCAAGCTCTATCTGAGATTGCTAACACAGAGCCATGCGGCCTTTGCAGCATTCACCCATGGAGTCACATCTGGAACTACTGATGGCGTACTCATCCCTGGCGATCGACCCTCCTCCACCCTCAGGAAGAAGCCATCAGTGTCAAGTTCATTCCTAAACCAGTGAAACACCCTGACTTAAACTCTTGCGCAGAAAGAACACTTGCATCTCCACCAAGATCGAGGGATTACCAAATTAATCCAGAGGAGATTGCCGACACTGAACATCAGAATTACCTTTAGCCACGGGCAGCCCTCACGACACATAATAGCCCAGAATGTAACAGGGGAAGTGACACCAGCGAAGTAAATAAGATCCAGAGGTCCACATAAACAGATCGGCAGCACTGCTGTAACGACACATGTTGCAGCAACTATTGCTGCAGGTTCCAGAAAATTTGACAAAAAGTAGCTATAGCGCAGGAGGCAGGGCGCCTCGAACTGGTTATTCACGTTACCGATAAGGGCAAATGGTTTAGCCTTAACAAAACAAGAATTTACAGATGCTAGTTTCCAAGGCACGTAAGTTGGCCAATAGATGGCTTGCCTCCAATGCGTGTGTGGTTTTCCTATGATGAAGTGATCACGGTTCGGCAAGAAGTACCATATGGCTGAGGCATGACGTAGGTAAGGATCTCACAGCAAATATGTTAGTGAAATTGCCGGGACGCCGCGGTAGAACTGACCCCTCCTTCCACTGGATGGCGAGATCTTCCAACAAAAGGACTTCAAACACATCTGGTCGAAGCCTGTGTGGACGCCGAAATGAGACTTGGACGCGGGACAGCGAGCTTTCTTCGACATCAGGATTTTGATCCCACGTCGCTTGGTCAGAATCGCTCGATGCGCAGGAGGAATGAGAACGACAAGAGACGGGCATAAGGGTAGAGAATCTAAATGTTGATCAAGGCAGCTTCACCTCTAGTGTTCTCACAACCTCTGGCGGATACCCAAGTGCAAGATGTTTCACGCCAGACCTCGCGGAGCTTGATCTCCTGAACAGTAGCTAGCAGCCCAGAAGTTATGTCACAGCCTGATGAGATGTCGACTGTCCTTCTCCTTCGTCGGCTTTTGCTCTGCCTCAGGGGTGTGTAGTATAGTGTATGGTTGTGTAGTAGTAGTGTATGGTGTGTAGTAGTAGTGTATGGTGTGTGTAGTAGTGTATGGTGTGGTAGTAGTAGTGTATGGTGTGTAGTAGAAGGTATGATGTGTAGTAGTAGGTATGGGTGTAGTAGTAGTGTATGGGGTAGTAGTAGTGTATGATGTAGTAGTAGTGTATGATGTGTAGTAGTAGTGTATGGTGTGTAGTAGTAGTGTATGATGTGTAGTAGAAGTGTATGATGTGTAGTAGTAGTGTATGATGCCTTATGTATGACCCAGAAAGAAGGATGGGAGGGATGGTGTAGTAGTGGTGGTGGTGGGTGTGGTTTCTGCGGAGGTGGTGTGGTGTGGTGTTTCGCAGGTGGTGGGGTAGTTTGTGGTGTCTGACGGGTTTGTGTCTGGCCGAGGTGGTGGGTGGGTGGTGTCTGCCGGCGGTGGTGTGGTGTGGCGGGTGTGGTGTCTGGCGGAGGTGGTGGGGGTAATGGGTGTCTGGCGGTGTTATGAGGTAGTGGTGTCTGATGACTGTGGTGGGGAGGCAGGTGTCTGGCGGCGGTGGTGTGGTGTGGTGTCTGGCGGAGGGGGGTAGTGTTTGGCGGAGGGTGAGGGTGTCTGGCGGGTGCTGGCGGAGGTGTAGTGTGCGGAGGTGTGGTGGTGGTGTGGTGGAGATGGTGTCTGGCGGAGGTGGTGTCTAGAGGATTGGGTGGGTAGTGATGGTGTGGTGTCCGGCTTAGTGTGGTGTCTGGCGGGTGTGGGGGTGTGGTGGTGATGGTGGTGTCCGGCGGAGGTGGTCGAGCAGCAAGGCCAGTTTTTAGTTATGTGACCCTTTGACCTTTAGTTCAATCCTCTCTGTAACCACCACAAATGTTCCATCCATACACCACCAGCCGTCACCATACACCACCAGCCGCCATCATACACCACCAGCCGCCATCATACACCACCAGCCACAATCATACACCACCAGCCGCCATCATACACCACCAGCCGCCACCATACACCACCAGCCGCCACCATACACCACCAGCCGCCACCATACACCACCAGCCGCCACCATGCACCACCAGCCGCCATCATACACCACCAGCCGCCATCATACACCACCAACCGCTACCATACACCACCAGATGCCACCATACACCAGCCGCCACCATACACCACCAGCCGCCACCATACACCACCAGCCGCCACCATACACCACTAGTCGTCACCATACACCACCAACCGCTACCATACACCACCAGATGCCACCATACACCAGCGGTCACCATACACCACACCTGTCACCACACCACCAGCCGCCACCATACACCACCAGCCGCCACAATACAACACGCTGTCACCACACACCAGCTGTCACCACACACCAGCCGCCACCACATACCACCAGCCCCACCACACACCACCATACACCACCAGCCGCCACCACACACCACCAGCTGCCACCACACACCACCAGCCGCCACCACACACCACCATACACCACCAGCCGCCACCAGCTGACACCATTCACCACCATACACCACCAGCCGCCACCATTCACCACCAACCGCCACCAGCTGCCACCATACACCACCAGCCGCCACCATACCCACCAGCCGCTACCATACACCACCAGCTGTCACCATACACCACCAGCCGACACCATTCACCACCAGCCGCCACCAGCTGCCACCATACACCACCAGCCGCTACCATACACCACCAGCCGCCACCATACACCACTAGTCGTCACATACACCACCAACCGCTACCTATACACCACCAGATGCCACCATACACCAGCTGTCACCATACACCCCACCTGTCACCACACCACCAGCCGCCACCATACACCACCAGCCGCCACAATACAACAGCTGTCACCACACACACCAGCTGTCACCACACCAGCCGCCACCACATACCACCAGCCGCCACCACACCACCATACACCACCAGCCGCCACCAGCTGACACCATTCACCACCATACACCACCAGCCGCCACCACACACCACCAGCTGCCACCACACACCACCAGCCGCCACCACACACCACCATACACCACCAGCCGCCACCAGCTGACACCATTCACCACCATACACCACCAGCCGCCACCATTCACCACCAACCGCCACCAGCTGCCACCATACACCACCAGCCGCCACCATACACCACCAGCCGCTACCATACACCACCAGCTGTCACCATACACCACCAGCCGCCACCAGCTGACACCATTCACCACCATACACCACCAGCCGCCACCACACACCACCAGCTGCCACCACACACCACCAGCCGCCACCACACACCACTATACACCACCAGCCGCCACCAGTTGACACCATTCACCACCATACACCACCAGCCGCCACCATTCACCACCAACCGCCACCAGCTGCCACCATACACCACCAGCCGCCACCATACACCACCAGCCGCTACCATACACCACCAGCTGTCACCATACACCACCAGCCGACACCATTCACCACCAGCCGCCACCCAGCTGCCACCATACACCACCAGCCGCTACCATACACCACCAGCCGCCACCATACACCACTAGTCGTCACCATACACCACCAACCGCTACCATACACCACCAGATGCCACCATACACCAGCTGTCACCATACACCTCACCTGTCACCACACCACCAGCCGCCACCATACACCACCAGCCGCCACAATGCAACAGTGTCACCACACACCACAGCTGTCACCACACACCAGCCGCCACCACATACCACCAGCCGCCACCACACATCACCATACACCACCAGCCGCCACCAGCTGACACCATTCACCACCATACACCAGCCGCCACCACACACCACCAGCTGCCACCACACACCACCAGCCGCCACCACACACCACCATACACCACCAGCCGCCACCAGCTGACACCATTCACCACCACCATACACCACCAGCCGCCACCATTCACCACCAACCGCCACCAGCTGCCACCCATACACCACCAGCCGCCACCATACACCACCAGCCGCTAACATACACCACTAGCTGTCACCATACACCACCAGCCGCCACCAGTTGACACCATTCACCACCATACACCATCAGCCGCCACACACACACCACCATACACCACCAGCCGCCACCAGCTGACACCATTCACCACCATACACCACCAGCCGCCACCAACCGCCACCAGCTGCCACCATACACCACCAGCCGCCACCATACACCACCAGCCGCTACCATACACCACCAGCTGCCCATACACCACCAGCCGACACCATTCACCACCAGCCGCCACCAGCTGCCACCATACACCACCAGCCGCTACCATACACCACCAGCCGCCACCATACACACCACCAGCCGCCTCCATACACCACCAGCCGCCACCAGCTGCTACCATTCACCACCAGCCACCAGCTGCCACCATACACCACCAGCCGCTACCATACACCACCAGCCGCCACCATACACCACCAGCCGCCACCAGCCGCCACCAGCTGCCACCATACACACACCAGCCGCCACCATACACCACTAGCCGCTACCATACACCACCAGCCGCTACCATACACCACCAGCCGCTACCATACACCACCAGCCGCTACCATACACCACCATAAATAAGTACCTCATGTAAGTCTCTCTCTCTCTCTCTCTCTCTCTCTCTCTCTCTCTCTCTCGTGACCTTAATTACGTCAGCCTCTAGTGTGTCGTTCAGTCATCGTCTCTCAGGCGTTTAGGAGAGTGTCGTTGAACTCACTCATCCATGTATTTGTGTCGTTGAACTCACTCATCCATGTATTTGTGTCGTTGAACCCACTCACTCATCCATGTATTAGGGTCTTTGAACCCATTCATCCACAACGGAAATGTGTCGTTAAACCTATTGAACTCCATGTGCTCGGAAGTGTGTCGTTGAACGTGTATCAACATATGTACAGAGAATATGTCGTTGAACCCCATATTTGTTGTTGGGTGGTAGCTCAACGTCTTATTTATCAACATATGTGGATGAGTTGATTTAACGACACATAAATACTGCCTGTACAAAATGTATCGTTGAACCCAGTAGAATGCATCGTTGATAGTAGTTATCTACATCAATGTATATAAATGTTTCGTTAAGCTTAATCTACTAAATGTGTAACGAGAATACGTACAGGAACAGATCATTGAACCCTCAGCCATTCAAACAGCACAGAGAAAATCTGTCGTTGAACAGTTTCCTAAATGTGTGTGTACAGTATATAGATTTGTCTTTGAACTCAATCAACTGAATCTGTACTTGAGAATGCATCGTTGATCCCTGTCTTTCAAATACGTTTTTGGGAGTATATCGTTGAACCTGCCCTTCTAATTCTGGGTATAGTGATTTGTCGTTAAGCCAATTGTTACCAAACAGTGTATGTAATTGTGTAGTTGCATATCGCATATCTGTGTTGTTGAACCTGTTTCTTGTTGTTGTTGCTATATCTGCTATTGTTAGCGTCAACTTTAATTCATCCAGAACTGCTGCTCTTGGGGTGATTCTAGGTTCTAAGTGTAAGACGGTGAATCACGTTAAAATTTTGTATTATTTTTAACATCACGTAGGGTTGTAAAGCATATTACTATTGTCACTACAAATATTTTACTTATGAACTTCACATGAGGTAGTAAATGTTGTAAAAAAATATTTACAATGTTATTAATTTGCCTTCATATGGTTGTTGTTTTCACTTACCGTGTGATTCTTTGTGAGCAAAAATCTCAGAACTGGGTAACTCGAGTTTGATGACAGTGTGATTGGTTGAGAACACTATTGGTTTGGAATTGGGAGAAATTACCTGTAGTTCTTAGGTCATACCTTCAACTAGGAGTATTCTAACGCTAAAAAGGCCAAAACATGTTGACCAAGTGTAACTAACAGTGGTAGAATGGCTGCTTCAAATTTGTCATCTTATCTTTTTAGATACAATAAATATGTCGAGTTTCTTCCCAATAGAGGTGTATTTGTCTAAGTTTCTTCAAAATTTACCAATTCTCTTTTTTTTTATATATATATATATAAAACTCTTTGTCTAAGTATTGGTAAAATCGGTCTCCTCGACGTTTGACCAACATTTCCCTAAATTAGGTCAAATTTTTCTTGGTCACCCAATACTCCACCGGTCGCGTTTCCTGTAAGTTGGTGCGGCCCTTTTACAAAATATTCGGGTCATGTACACACCTGTTGACTTGATCTAATTTAATCAATATTTGTTTATTCAGTCAAGACATAAATCTACCTTCCACGTTTCTTCCATATTAGAGACCAAATTGACCACGGGGAGCACTTTTTATATATTGACTGAAAATACGAAGAAAGCGAGAATCAAGATGTAAAAGAACAATTGGGGGAAAAAAGAGACAATATAAAAAACGGGGGACAACAAATATGAGAAAAACTGTAGAATTAAGATAAGGGGGAGAAAAATGCCGTAAGTCTGGATCATCAAACTGGGCGCCAATTTCTCGCAGGAGCGGCCATTGACTTCTTGGAGAGCGCGGGAACTGGGGAAAGTGCGCGGATGCCACTTACCTAATTTTCCAACATTTCTAATAACAGTATAATAACTATCCCATGATTCTTTTTTTTTATTAACATCTCAAGCTATTACTTAATGCTGAAACGAGTTATTACGTATTTTATGATAGTACAACGATTGATTCGTTTGTTGGTGTAAAAAATGTAAAGAATGGATGGGTTGCCTCTCTTTCCCGCCGCCGTACAATGATCTCTTGAAACAACGCCTCAGGCCATCGAGTCTCTGGCCTGGCTTTAGTCGGGATGTTTGTTTGTATACAGTCTGCTTGTTGTTTGTCTCTGCCCCGTTGCCTATTGTTTGTCTGTTGCCTATTGTTTGTGTGTTTGTCTGGTGAGCCTTGTTTTTGTTGGTGTGATGATTTAGGATGGTAATGTGGTGGTGATGGTTTGGTGAAGGTTTGTGTTGGTGGTGATGGTTTGTGTTGGTGGTGGTGATGTAGTGTTGGTAATGATGATAAAGGCTGATGGTAGTGATAGAACAAGATAAGAGTGGTAGGAAGATAATAGGAGAGAGAGAGAGAGAGAAGAGGAAGGCGACGATAAAGGAGAGGGAGATAAACAAAGACGAGAAGGAAGTGCTTGAGAAAAATCGTAAGTGGAGGAAGAAGTGAAGTGAAATTGTGAGAGCAGGAGGACGAGAGAGTAAATATTAGAGGGAAGAATGAGTAAATGAGGGGCGGGTGAGAGGATTCAGGAAGAGGAGAAGAAGGGAGGGAAGGGGAGAGAATGAGCGTAGGTGGAGTACATGATGAAGTATGTGGGGGTGACACCATTCTTAGGTAGGCACTTGTAGGTCACTGGACGATAGCCACTCCCCCCTCCCCCTCTCCTACCCCTCCCCTCACCACCCCCCTTTTCTACCCCTCACCTCACACTTCCTACCCTCTTCCTTTACTTCTCCCTTTCTTATCCTTAATATCCCCCTTCTTACCTCTCACCTCACCTCCCCTCTTACCCCTCACCTCCCCCTCCCACCCCTCACCTCACCTCCCCCTCCCCCTCACCTCACCCCCCCATCTTACCCCTCACCTCACCTCCCCCCTCCTACCTCGCACCACACCCCCTCCTCCCTCTCACCACACCCTCCTCCTCCTACCTCTCACCTCCCCGCCCCACCTATCCCTCACCTCCCCTCTTACCATTCATCATCTCTTCCTACCCCACACCTATATCTCATACCCCTCACCTTCCACTATTACTCCTCACCACTTCCCTCCATGCACGACCCTTCCCTCCATGCACGACCCCTCCTCCATGCACGACCCTCCCTCCATGCACGACCTCCCTCCATGCACGACCCCTCCCTCCATGCACGACCCCCTCCCTCCATACACGACCCCCCTCCATGCACGACCCTCCCCCTCCATACACGACCCTCCCTCCCCTCCTCCCTCCATACACGACCCCTCCTCCACACCCCTCCCCTCCCCCTCCTCCCCCTCCATACACGACCCCTTCTCCTCCATACACGACCCCTCCCCTCCATGCACGACCCCTTCCCCTCCATGCACGACCCCTTCCCCTATGCACGACCCCTTCCCCATCCATGCACGACCCCTCTCCTGACCTTTTTCACGACCCCCTGTACTCCGCTGATCTACCACGACTCCTAATACCTGTTCGTTCATGACCCCCCACCCTTGTTCCACATCTCACTTGTGCACAACCCTTATGTCGTTTCATGTACAGTAATTGCCTCCTCCCGTCCAGCCCCTCCCCGTCCCTCCGTCCTCCTCCCTCCCCCTCTCTCCCTCCCCTCTTCCCCTCATGCGCTACCCCCTCCCCCATCTTACACGCCCCCCTTCTCTCCTCACATGGAAGGAAGGGTGTGGAGAAAAAGGGGGACATGAAGAAGAATAAAAGGGGAAGAGGAAAATAAGAAAGGATATAGGTAAGAAAGGAAGAGGGGGAAGTAAAGAAGAATGGAAGGAGGGAAGCAAGCAAGAGTGAAGGAAGGGAGAGAAGAATGGAGGGAGGGAGACAGGAAAGAATGAAGGGAGAGGGTAAAGAAAGAAGGGTGACAGGGAAGGAAGGAAGGAAGGAAAGGAGTGAGTTAAAAATAAAAGAAGTAGAAAGAAAGGAAGAAGAAAAACCCGAGACAATTATTAACATGGAGAAAGTCCGAAGGAAAGACCAATCAGAGAGGGAAAGAATAAAAGAGAAAGGGAAGTGAAAAACGAAAAGAAGATGAAAGAAAGAGAGCGAGAGAAGGGAGAAAAGGACCGAGGAGAGAAAACAAATACAAAGGGAGAACAAAAAGATCCAGCTAAGAATTTGAAAACAATGAGACGGGGAGAGAAGGAAGGAGGGAGAGAGAGAGAAGGGAGGAGGGAGAGAGAGAGCGGGCCAAGGGCAGTGGGTGACCTCAATGCGGATCAGGGAGCGATCTCAATATTGTGTTGAGCACGTCACCTACCACTATTACCACCACCACTACTACCACCATTATCTCCATCACTGTTACCACTACTACTACGACCGTTATCACCACTATTATCACCACCACAACTACCACCATTACCACTATTATCACCACCACAACTACCACCATTACCACTATTATCACCATTACTAATCTCCATTATCGCCACCACTACTATTACTACCACAACCACACACATTACAACCACAACCACACACATTACTACCACAACCACACATTCTAACACAACCACAACCTTGTGGTTATCAGCATATACTTGGATCACGCGCACCTACAGTGATTTACTTGCTAGGGATGGGGTGCACCTGTCTAGGGATGGAGTAGCAACCCTGGTTGGGGCTCTAGAGGGGGCAGTTCAAAAGATATCGAAGTCTTTAAACTGCTAAGAGAACATATGGGCACGGGGGTGGAGGAGACTGCAGTGGGAGCGGGTAAACAAAGTGAAAGACTACAGGGAAATAGTGTTAGGAATGATGACAAAACTAAATTAGACAGGGAGTTTAAAATTAAACGTGGTAAGGGGAGGACTCAGAACACGACTAACTTAAATGTATACTACGCGAACAGTAGAAGTTTGAGAAACAAAATGGATGATATTAGGGCCTTGGTATGTACCGAAAAAATCGATATAATTGCATTCACTAAAACATGGATCAACCTAGACACACGTGAGTTACCAGTCGAATACCAAATTGCGGGTTACAAACTGTTCCATACCGATAGGCAGACCAGGAAAGGAGGCGGAGTAGCAATCTATGTTAGGGATAATCTGAAGTGTGAAATAAATAAGGAAATAAAAACTGAGAGGAATACAGAAACAATTTGGATAGAATTAATCGACGGTAGGGAAAAATTAATCACAGGAGTAATATATAGACCTCCCAATCTTGATAGAGTCAATGAGCGACTTATCTGGGATGAAATGCGCAGGGCTTCCATACACAACAAAGTCTGTATAGTAGGCGACTTTAACCTTGGCCAAATAGATTGGACTGACCTTACAGGTAACTCAGAATCAGAGGATTTTCTCGAGACGATCCAGGACTGTTTCCTAAGTCAACATATAACCGAACCCACACGGGGTAATAATATACTAGACTTAGTTCTGTCGAACAGCGAAAACCTAATTAGCAATGTCGAGGTAGGGAACGAACTTGCAAACAACGATCACAAAGAAATTCGATTCCAGTTAGATTTTCAGGGCAGACGTAAGGAAAATTCCACTAAAGTACCAGATTTCAGAAGGGCAAACTTTGACAGTTTAAAGAGGCAGCTGAGAGAGGGGGTGTCGCGCTTGGCTGTGAACCTGACAGATGACACCGACCTGATAACGAGATCTGAGATTGCCGAGTTCCACGACAATTTAAATAGTGAGTTACTTAATGCACAAAGGCAGAACATACCATACAAAAAACTCAGATCAGACAACAATGACCCTAAATTGATAAATAATTATTTAAAGAACATCATTGGCCAAAGGAAGGCTATAGGTAGAAGGATAAATCGTGGCGAAATTCACCTCCGGGACTATTATAGGGTATTGGCGAGTAGGGTTAAAACCGAGATAAGGAAAGCAAAGAGGAATAATGAGGTAAGGATAGCAAGGGAGGCGAAGACAAACCCCAAGGATTCTACCAAATGTATCAAACTAAAACACGAGAAAAGATTGGACCAATACGGTCAGACTCGGCGAGCTCACTGATAACGACGGAGAAATGAGCAATAATTTGAATAAATATTTTTCAACAGTTTTCACCACCGAAAATTTAAACATGATACCCGAGGCACCGACTCTATTCAGAGATAGTGAAGAAAACAAATTAAGTGAGATAGTAGTGACTAGTAACGATGTTAGTAAGCAAATAGACAAACTAAAGCCTAATAAGTCACCTGGCCCCGATGAGATATTTGCCAGAGTATTAAAGGAATGTAAGGAAGAGCTTAGTATGCCCTTAGCAAAGTTGTTTAACATGTCATTAAAATCAGGTGTAGTACCAGAATCCTAGAGGATAGCGAATGTAATACCGATTTTCAAGAAGGGGGATAGATCACTATCCTCTAACTACCGTCCAATCAGTCTAACATCAATAGTAGGCAAATAACTGGAAGCAATCATTTCAAACTCTATTCGAAATCACCTGGAGAAGCACCGATTGATCAATGATTCCCAGCATGGCTTCACAAGCGGACGTTCTTGCCTAACTAATCTATTAACATTCTTTTCATCAGTTTTCGAATCGGTGGACGAGGGGCACAATTATGATGTGGTATATCTCGACTTTAGCAAAGCCTTCGACAGAGTCCCCCACGAAAGACTAATTAGAAAGGTAGAAGCTCATGGCATCAAAGGTAACATCCTTAAATGGATTAGGCGTGGTTACAGGACAGGAAACAGCGAGTGAGCATTAACGGCACTAAGTCCCATTGGAGCAACGTCACAAGTGGAGTTCCCCAAGGCTCAGTACTTGGACCATTATTATTTATTATATACATAAACGACATAGATATCGGCATGACAGCAACATAAGTAAATTTGCTGATGACACTAAAATAGGACGTGTTATCAAATCTGACGAGGACTCGGCAAAACTACAGGAAGATCTAAACAAATTTTTCGAATGGTCTGAAAAATGGCAGATGAAATTCAACGTCGACAAATGTAAAGTACTCAGTATAGGAGATGTAAACAGGGAAACCAGATACCAGATGAACAACGATGCCATAGAGAAATCCGACTGCGAGAGAGATTTAGGAGTAATGATAAGTAGGAACCTTAAGCCAAGTAAACAATGTGTTTTTGCTCGTAACAAGGCTAATAAAGTACTTGGGTTCATACAAAGGAGTGTTAGTTACAAGACTAGCGAGGTCATCCTAAACTGTATCTTGCTCTTGTGAGACCACACCTGGATTACGCAGTTCAGTTCTGGTCACCGTATTACAGAATGGATATAGAATCCTTGGAAAGAATTCAGAGAAGAATGACAAGACTAATCCCGGGCATTAGGAACCTTGAGTATAGAGACAGGTTAAAGCTTCTTAATTTGCACTCCCTTGAGAGACGTAGAGCGAGGGGCGACCTGATAGAGGTGTATAAGTGGAAGGCAGGGCTAAACAAAGGGGACATTACAAAGGTACTCAAACTATCCAACCAGGAGCGAACTCGTAACAATGGTTTTAAATTAGATAAATTTAGATTTAGGCGTGAAATAGGTAAACACTGGTTTGGAAACAGAGTAGTGGATGAATGGAACAAGCTACCAAATATCATCATTAACTCGAATACGCTGAATAGCTTCAAACATAGGTTGGATGCTTATATGAGCAATAGGGGTTGGGTATAAATGGGACTGCCCAGTATGGGCCAATAGGCCCGCTGCAGTTTCCTCCATTCTTATGTTCTTATGTTCTTATATATATATATATATATATATATATATATATATATATATATATATATATATATATATATATATATATATAACATTATAAGTGAATTTATATACAATCCCCTTTAAGTAAACACTAAAGTAGAAATGACATGATGTATTTGTGTTAAGTGTATCCATAATGACGAAGATGATAATATACTGTATACTTATTTATACCCGTCTGTAACTAAGCTCATGTTTTGCAGTTAGCTATACTTAACTAATCCAGACTAAACCAGATATAACCTATTCTAGTTTTATTTTTATTATTATTATTAATAATATTATTATTGAGTATCGTATATATAAAGTGAACACCTGTTGGGTATCGTATATATATAAAATGAACACCTGTTGGGTATCGTATATATATAAAGTGAACACCTGTTGGGTATCGTATATATAAAATGAACACCTGTTGGGTAGCGTATATATAAAGTGAACACCTGTTGGGTATCGTATATATAAAATGAACACCTGTTGGGTAGCGTATATATAAAGTGAACACCTGTTGGGTATCGTATATATAAAATGAACACCTGTTGGGTATAACATATAAAATGAACACGTGTTGAATATCGTACTGTTCATAACATCCTATAATAAATACAATTAATACAATAAGTTATGAATTAAATTACATAAACCGTAGCACCATGTTATACAGGAAGATTGTAAGTTATGTAATAATTATCCTGCCAAGTACAGGGAATTAATTTTTATTGTGCAATTTAGATTTGATCGGTTTTGCTGTTGTTAATATTATTAGTAGTATGATTTATTATTATTATTACTTTATGAGTAGCAATATTAGTATTATTCTTTTATTATTATTATTATTATTTACATCACACTTATAACAGCAAAACCTGTATCATTTATTACGTCAAGTCAGACACTGTATTAAATGATAAACCTGAAGTAGATACAGTTGTTGTGACAAATATTTAGACCTGGGTTTTGTTCAGGCTACATTAACAGTGTTACCATGACCTGGCTCTTGTTCAGGCTACACTGACAGTGTTACCATGACCTGGGTCTTGTTCAGGCAACACTGACAGTGTTACCATGACCTGGGTCTTGTTCAGGCTACAGTATACTAAAAGTTACCGTGTTACCATGACCTGGGTCTTGTTCAGGCTACACTAACAGTGCCCAACAGTGATAAAGTAATTTTCACCCTGGGTACACAAGCTCTCGTCCACACAGCGGCGTGTCCACAAGTAGATACACGTTTGTCCATATACACAAATACATACACACACACGCGCGCACACAAATTAATATACACAATACGCGCACACACACACACACACACACACACACACACACACACACACACATATACAAATGGACAAGCAGTCACTTGGATACCCACACATTAACTCACACGTGGAGACGAACTACACTTTGACGCACAAATATGGACACGCACACGCATGGACACGCACACACATGTACACGCACACACATGGACACGCACACACATGGACATGTACTTAAACCTGCACATTTATGGACACGCATACGTATGGACATGCACGCAGACATGTGCACACACAGACACGTACGCACAGACGTGTGGACATGTATACACGTCGTGTTGAAAAAATCTTAAGACCACGTATCACCCCCCCCCCCTCTCTCTCTCTCTCCAGAAGGAAGAAGAGAGAGGGAGTCAAGATGAGAAAATTGGAAGGAGATTGAACAGAAAGTAAAGTAAAAAAAAAATCAGGCAATAAAAAATTAATAAATGAAAATCAGATGAACTCATAAAGAAGTAAAACATAAGAAATTGAAGATTAATTAAAGAAGAATAAAAAGACAGAAATTGAGATAATGAGCGAATGTTGGAAGGAAGACAATGGGAGAATAAAAAAAACGAGAGAGACAAAGTCACGTGTTGTGTGAGTCAGCTGTGTGTGGTAAAATTACAGTTAGTTGTTTATATTCGTCCTATAGTGGGGACCCCCGCATGCCTGTGGTGGGGTCGACCTAGTGGGGGAGTGTAGTGGGCACAGGAAGTCGAATCTAGATTATCAGAAAGCAGGAACTCAGATTCAGATATTCAGGAAAATGTGACAAATTCAGCAAGGTAAACTTCTCCTCGCCACGTGACGTCACGCAACAAGGCGGAGGATGTCGCTGAATTTTTTTTTTTTTTTTTTAGTTTTTTTATGATATATTTATTACCCGTCCGTTTCACAAGTTAACTTCCTCAGGTGCGGAAATTATCAGAGATCATCACAGACAAGTTTTTATCTCTCAAAATATAACATGAATACGATAGATAAAATACTTGCAATCACCTGCCTTGCTAAAAACTGACGCGAGTTATAATACCAAGAAACGATACTCAAGAAACATATTGAAGGTTTAAATAGATAAAATGAAGTTAATCTCAAGGACATATGGCCCACCAGTCGCCATAGACTAAACGGTCATAACACTGAAACTTGGAAGGAAATAGTGATTATTGAACACAGTCGTGAAGTTTTGTCGGGTTGTAACAAGACGAAGTTATAATGAGATTCTTTTCTGTGTGTTCGAGTTATGGTGCCTACGAGATAACACACACACACACACGCACACGCGGACTCTGGCCATAATCTATTTTCCCTCGCTGGGTAATTGAAAGAAATAACAAATAAAATATTAAATATATATACTTATATATTTTGGGTGAACTGTGACTCCTGCTAAGCCGTCATAATAACCCACCTGACTGAACGTGTCTATCGTCCCTGGTTTTTCATGAGTTGTGTCTATATAGTATATACGTATAGTGTAATGCTGGGTGTATACTGTAATGATGGGTGTATACTGTAATGCTGGGTCTATGCTGTAATGATGGGTGTATACTGTAATGCTGGGTCTATGCTGTAATGATGGGTGTATACTGTAATGCTGAGTGTATGCTGTAATGCTGGGTGTATAGTGTAATGCTGGGTGTATGCTGTAATGCTGGGTGTAGAGGAGGAGAGGAAGAACAGCAACAAGAAAAAAGAAGAAAAGAAAGAAGAAGGTCATGAAGATGAAGAAAGGGGGTCATGAAGAAGAGAAAGAAGAAAGGGGGTCACGAAGAAGGGCAAGAAGAAAGGGGGTCATAAATAAGGGGAAGAAGAAAGAGGGTCATAAATAAGGGGAAGAAGAAAGAGGATCAGGCGGAAGAAGAAAGAGAGTCATGAACAATGAGAGGAATAGAAAACGGAAGAAGATTAGGAAAGAAGAACAAGCGGAAGAAGAGAATGAATAAGAGTAAGGTGTGGTGAGGGTGGATGGGGAGAAGGGGTGACGGAGGATGGTGAGAGGGGGTGACGGGGGATGAAGAGAGGGTGTGACGGGGAGTGTGGGGGGGGGGAGGCGAGACACGAGCCAACACAAATAAGGTTGTCCTCGGGCCACACTACTCCACGGGTTACTGCCCTGCTGCCTGTACGTCATGCTGCCCGGCTCACTCCTGCTGCTTGCACGTCGCCCTGGCCGGCTTTCTGTTGCTGTTTGACTGCCTGTACGTCATGTTGCCAGCCTCCCTGCTGTTGCCTGGCTCCATGCTGCTACTGCCTGTCTCCGTGCTGCTTGGCCCCCTCCTACTGCTTGCACGTCACTCTGGGTGGCTCCCTGTTGCTGCTTGACTGCTTTCAGGTCATGCTGGCCAGGTCCCTACTGTTGCCTTTCTGCCGTACTGCCTCACTCGTTGCTGCTGCTGCCTGGCTCACTGCTGTAACTGCCTGGCTCCCTGCTGCTGCCTGCTGTTGCATGGTTCCCTTTTGCTTCCTAACTACGTGTACGTTATGCTGCCCGATTCCCTGATGCTTCCTGTCTGCCGTGCTGCTTGGGCTACCTGCTGCTGCCTGGCTCACTACTGCCAGGTTCCCTGTTGTTACCAGGCTCCCTGCTGCTGCCTGGCTCACTACTGCCAGGTTCCCTGTTGTTACCAGGCTCCCTGCTGCTGCCTGTACGTCATGTAATCCGGCTCTTTGCTGCTGCTGCCACAAAATCATTCATAAAGAGTCTATGCGATAATTTTGTTGATTAATTAATACTGAGTGAACAAGAGTTATGGTTTAGTATCGGTGTATTATAGTGCTGGTGTCCCACATACAAATCAACTTGTTCGTGTGTGTGTGTGTGTGTGTGTGTGTGTGTGTGTGTGTGTGTGTGTGTGTGTGTGTGTGTAGATGTGGTTATACGGTTTTTTTAATGAAATTTGACACAAGGAAGAACTGATATGACTTTTAGACTAGGTCAAGGTCAACAATCACAGGTCATGTTCACAGGTGGAGGGGGGTTGTTATAATAATCCTAACCTATATCGTTATTTTTTTTGTACCACTTCCATTATAATCATCATCATCATAATATAACTTCATATTCATCATCATTATTATTATTATTATTCGAGGTTGTATTTATTTATTTTCTTATTTATCTCTCTTGTCACATCTTTATATTTCTCTTTGCTATTTGTGTATATATAAGATAATGTATGATAAGTATGAGAGAGAGAGAGAGAGAGAGAGAGAGAGAGAGAGAGAGAGAGAGAGAGAGAGAGACAGGCGGACATAATAATAGAGTGAGAAAGTGAGAGACGTTATATAGAAGTAAAAGAGAGAGATAGGTACGCAGAGAAAGAGATAGAGAGAGGGAGGGAGAGTTTATATTAGTGAGAGAAAGAGAATAGAGAGAAGGCTGATATGCAAAGGAAGAGAGATAGATACACCAAAAAAAGAGAGATAGGTGAGTTAGATAGAGAGAGACAAATTCGAAAGATGAAGATAGAAAGTTAGATATGTAGACAAACAGATATACAGTTGAAGGCGGCGTAATTTAGACAGAGACAGACAAACATACAGACGGAGAGATGCGTAAATAATTAGAGAGGTAGGAAGAAGGAAAGAGAGAGAAATGGAGAAAAGAGAGACAGATGGACATAGAAAGAGTGAGTTAGAGAGAGAGAGAGAGAGAGAGTTTCACCCGGGTATGGTGGGGGGCACAGCAGGGTTATTGGCCCAGTTACGAGGTTATTGTCCCTCACCCAACCTGCCGTTTCTCTCTCTCTCTCTCTCTCTCTCTCTCTCTCTCTCTCTCTCTCTCTCTCTCTCTCTCACTCTCATATGCAGGTTATAGACGAAGTCACTTGAGTCATGAAGGTCACGGCGTGCAGGCTGGATCATGTAGGTCAGGCCCTGTAGGCTGGGTCATTTAGGTCGGGGATGAAGGTCTTTTTATGCAGATCAGATCATGCAGGTTAGGCCATGTAGGTCGGGTCATGAAGATCAAGTCATGTAGGCTGGGTCCTGCAGGCTGGGCCATGTAGGTCAGGTTATGCAGGTCAGGCCATTTTGGTCGGGTCGTTCTTCATATTGTTATTTTTAGCCTCCAATTCTCTGTTCACCTCAGTAGCCATCACAGACGAGTGAACATATGTGAACGAGAAAATGTATATAAATATATTGATAAAATATAAACACATAAAATAAATAACAGAAATAATAAGAGAGTAAAATAGACCAAATTAAACCAGTGAAAACTATAGATAGGTATATATAGGAGACACACACACACACACACACACACACACACACACACACACACACACACACACACACACACACACACACACACTAAAATCGTCTTTAAGTTTCACGTTGATTAAGTATACCTAGGCCGTACAGGTATACAATGTGCATAATGCATGCGGGCAGTGTATATAAACAGTGCAGGTGTATAAACAACGTGTATAGACCATGCAGTAGGTAACACAATCTTGATGACACTTTAGAGACGAAAGCATAGGTACCTGTGCTCTGTTGTCTGGTAGAGCTCTCCAGTACTCACCAGCGCTCTGTTGTCTGGTAGAGCTCCAATACTCACCTGTGCTCTGTTGTCTGCTAGAGCTCCAGTACTCACCTGTGCTGTTACCTGGTAGAGCTCCAATACTCACCTGTGCTCCGTTGTCTGGTAGAGCTCCAATACTCCCTTCCAAATTGGATTCTTGACAACTTGTAAACATTCGACAGTGAAATAAACAATAACAGTGAAGATAAGCCCTTCGCAAAATTGTTTAACACGTCCTTAAAAACGGGTGTAGTACCAGAGACCTGGAGGATAGCGAATGTAATACCGATTTTTCAAGAAGGGAGATAGATCACTATCTTTTTACTGCAGTCCAATCAGTTTGACATCAATTGTAGGCAAATTACTGGAGGCAATTATTTCAAACTCAATTCGAAATCACCTGGAGCAGCACAAGTTGATCAATGATTCCCAACATGGCTTCACAAGCGGGCGTTCATGTCTAACTAATCTATTAACATTCTTTTCAGCTGTTTTCGAATCAGTGGACGACGGAAACGACTATGATGTGGTATATCTCGACTTTAGCAAAGCCTGCGACAGAGTCCCCCACAAAAGACTAATAAGAAAAGTGGAGGCTCGTGGCATTGTTGGAGATATTCTAAAATGGATTAGGGCGTGGTTATAGGACAGGAAACAGCGAGTGAGCATTAACGGCACTAAATCCGATTGGAGTAGCGTCACTAGTGGAGTACCCCAAGGCTCAGTACTTGGACCATTATTATTTATTATATACATAAACGACATAGATATAGGAGTAGACAGCAACATAAGCAAATTTGCTGATGACACTAAAATAGGGCGTGTAATTAACTCGGACGAGGACTCCGCAAAACTACAGGAAGAGCTAAACAAATTTTTCGAATGGTCTGAAAAATGGCAGATGAAATTCAATGTGGACATTTGTAAAGTACGCAATCTAGGAGATGTAAACAGAGAAACCAGATACCAGATGAACAACGATGTTATCGAGAAATCCGAATGCGAGAAAGACTTAGGAGTAATGATAAGTAGGAAGTAAACAATGTGTATTTGCTCGAAACAAGGCTAATAAAGTACTTGGGTTCATACAAAGGAGTGTTAGTTACAAGACTAGCGAGGTCATCCTAGAACTATATCTTGCGTTTGTGAAACCTCACTTGGATTACGCAATTCAGTTTTGGTCACCGTATTACAGAATGGATATAGAATCCCTAGAAAGAATTCAGAGGAGAATGACAAGACTAATTCCGGGAATTAGGAACCTTGAGTACAGAGACAGGTTAAAGCATCTTAATTTGCACTCCGTCGAGAGACGTAGAGAGAGGGGCGACATGATAGAGGTGTATAAATGGGCGTCTGGGATAAACATAGGGGACATTACAAAGGTACTCAAACTATCCAACCAGGAGCGAACTCGTAACAATGGTTTTAAATTAGACAAATTTAGATTTAGGCGCGTAATAGGTAAACATTGGTTTGGAAATAGAGTAGTGGATGAGTGGAACAAGTTACCAAACTTCATCATTAACTCGAATACGCTGGGTAGCTTAAAACATAGATTGGATGGATAAATGAGCAATATAGGGATTGGGTGTAATTGAGGCTGCCCAGTATGGGCCAATAAGCCCGCTGCAGTTTCCTCCATTCTTATGTTCCTATGTTTTTATCAGTAAGGGTCATCCTCCTCGTCGCAGCTTAAATTTTTGTCGTCAAAGTGTTAAATCATAGTATTCAAAGGGTTAAATCGTCGTCCTAAAAGGGTTAAATTTTAGTACTCAAAGGGTAAAATCGTTTTCCTAAGAGCTTTAAATTATAGTATTCAAATGGTTCAATCATCGTCCTAAATGGTTAAATTATCGTCGTTAAAGGGTTAAATCATCGTCCTCGGAGCATTAAACCATCAGATGCACGGACATGGGCGGACGAATACACAGACACATGGATGGGTGGTACAGGGGGTGACTAGGGTTAAAAGGAATGATTGGGGAATATATAGAGTGACAATGGGGTTACTAACAGTACACAGGGGGTACATTAACCCATTAACCAGGGGGTATTAACAGTAACCGGGGAATACAAGGGATGACCCAGTTTCCCCGCAGTGAACCAGACAGGCAGGGCAGAAGCAGAGTCATGGCCTCTCTCTCTCTCTCTCTCTCTCTCTCTCTCTCTCTCTCTCTCTCTCTCTCTCTCTCTCTCCGCTCCTCCCTCCCTCCCTCCTCTACCAGCTGACCGACTTTCCTCCTCACAGGCAGGTCTTGGTGTCGCCCTGCCTGACATCAGCTCCCAGGTGTGGCTTTTGACCCCTAACATGGACACCTGGAGGAGGAGGAGAAGGGGGGGGATAAGGACATGGAGGAGTAGGAGGATGGGGGAGGGGGAGGTGGAAGACGAACAGGAGGATAAGAACACTGGGAGGAGGAGAAACGGTAATAATAGAGAATAAGGAGAAAGTAGTTTAGAAAGTATTGAGGAATAAATGAAGGGAGAAGCGATAATAATAAAGCAAGTAAAGAATGAGGAGAAAGTGGTTTAGAAAGTACAGGGTAATAGTTGCAGGTAAAGACGATAAGAAGAGAGAGCAAAAGAAAGTTACATGTAATAATAAATGATGATAGCGACCAAGAATAAGGAAAAGGCGGGATAGAGAAAGTATAGGGAAATGAAAGAGATAAGGATAAAGAAAGTGGCTATAAATAGACAAAAAATATGAGAAATTAAGATAGAAAAAGAGAAAATAAAGTAGAGGCAATAAATGTATATGATTAAGGAGAAAGTTAGAGAAAGGAGAGAGAGGACGATATAAAGATAGAGGCAATAAATGTACAAGGATGAGGACAAAGTATGATAAAGAAGGTATGGAGAAACTGAGAGAAAGCCTTCAAGGACTACCCCTTTACTTTCGAATGGACAAGACAACTTTTAGCGGGTCAGGGGAAGTACCTGTCACTATTTATAAACACGTACATTAATATTATTCGTATTGCTGTTTGTGTTACTATTATTATTATTATTATTATTATTATTATTATTATTATTATTATTATTATTATTATTGTTCTTGTTCGATTGGGGCCCAGTCCTATGAGGCCCTGTACCTAATGGGCCCAACTTAGTTAAACCATTAGGATTGGATTAGTCCAAATGCTCATGAGTTACAATCCTGATCGGTCATAATCCTCGTGAATCCTAATCTTAATGATTGGGAAAGATTGGAACCCTTATGACTGATCACTTACCTATGACCTGATTAACTGGTCACTTATCCATTACCTGATTGGTTAGTGGCTTCTGCATGATCTGATTGGTTTGTCACTTCTGCAGGATCTGATTGACTCCCTTTTGTATGATCTGATTGGATAGTCTTCTGCATGACCTGATTAGCTGGCTACTTTTGCATGATCCGATTGGTTGGTTAATGTGCGTGGAGTATGGGAGGAGGGAAAGGTGGGGGTATTTAATGTACACAGGAAGGAGATGGGAGGTGTTTAATGTGCACAGGAAGGTCTTGTCAGGTGTTTAATGTGCACATGAACAAGTTGGTAGGTGTTCAATGTACACAAGAGCCACTTTCGTCACAATATGAACTCTTATCACGCATTACTAACTCACCATAATGTCCCTTAACGTCTTCCAGGCATCCTCGACTCATGAAAAATATTTGGCACAAGAATCAATATAATTTATCTTGACGTTCGAGGATATGTTTACTTCTAAGAGTCTGTAGGTGTGCTTGTGAGAACCTGAGTCATATATGAACGTGTTTCTAGTTACCTGAGTATTGACACCTGTGGTTGTGATAATTCGATCTTTGCCAGTGAATTTCTCTACCATCAAGGAATTATTTTGTCGTGATTAAAATGTTCGTTATATTTTATTTTAGGTCGTGAAAATCTCTAATGCAGAAATTGAACACGATAATGTTTTTTTCTTGGTAATACTAACTGCTGAATCATTCCTTCTGGGAGATATTGTTATTATAGTTTGTAACAGAAAGTAATAGATGTGTTTAATTTGCTCGTCAGTTTGCACATGGTGATTTTTTTTAAACGTTGTGTTAATACCTTTGTTCTTCGTTATTGATGAAGTTCTCTAATTCACTCAGAATCAAATTATGATTCAGAAAGAGATGTTGTTCATTCTTTAGCTTCTTATCTTATTTCTCACTGCACTTTACTCGCAGCTGTACACAATAATAAACCTTACAACACACAACAGACAGACACTATCACCTAAAATGACATTTGTATCCTAGAAATGGAAAAAAAATCGTATTAATATGTAACTATTGTCCATATCCATATTTAATGTGTATAATCTGATTAGATACACATAACATCCAACAGCTGTACGAGTTAGAATATAGTCTAGTTATTTTTAGCCGGACAGGTTCTTGGCAAAAAAACAAAGATCCGGTTTCTCTCCTGTTGTTTCACTTCTTGACAAGTGAGCATCGACATCTGACCAGAGAGCCTCTTCCCTTTGTCTCCAGAATATTTGGGACACGGACAGTTCTTTGTCCAGGGAGTGAAGATAAGAAAATAAAGAATATCACATTTTTTTTTATAACTGTCGGTCGATGAGGAAATATTACAATGAATCTGTATTTTTAAGTGTACATTAACCAAAACATCTGAGCATCGACATGCTATCACCAGATCTCATCACCATTTCGCCAGTTCTCAATAAACAACCTTCAGCACCTTCTAAAACTAATTCATGGCGACGTAAAGAGATGTGGTATTGCAGAAAAATTATTTGTTTCAGCAGGCGGTCTCACCGTGCTTGCGAGAGGATAATAAAAAAATAGAAAGTTGGTCGGCAAGCGCGGATAAGTCTGGGAGGTAGTGTCGTACTGGGGCGACCGACGTGTGTAAAGGCGATCTCTGGAAGCATTTTGGTGGGATTTTGATCTTGTTATTGTTTTCTGGGTAATGGGGTTAAGAGGTGGGTGGGGAGGTCTGGAGAGTGTTGAGGAGAGAAAATGAGGATATGAAGGGTTGCTTTTAAGGGGAAGAGGAAGAAAGAATAGGGAGTGGGTAATCGGGAGAGAAAGGGAAGGGGAGGAGAATAAGAAGGAAGAGGGTTGAAGACTATGAAGGACTCTGGCAGGGGGAACAAGAGAGAAGAGGGTACAAGGAGATGAGGGAGGGGTTGTGTGGGGAACAAGTGGGGGAGGATAGAGGTGTGATAAACGACCGGTGTGTTTTGCTTGCATCAGGAAGTGGCATTTACTGGTGTGTTTGAAAGTGTTTCAGTAAATGACGTCTACAGAGATGAGGCCTTAAAGAGTGATGGCAATGGTTTATATTCCAAAGTATTGTGTAGTGCTATACACGTAGATATGATTATGGATTGAAAACTGTTACATTCTAGATCTAGAATATAGGGAAACACAGCAACCACATCTCTAGCTAACTGTGTAACTCATGTTATGGTGTAGAAGCCTCCACCAACACAGCAACGACCACACCCTTAGTTAGTGAGCTGTGTAACCTGATCAAGAGAGAGCCCAGCAGGCCGGAGGACCAAGAGCCTGGAAGATCAAGTTTCTCCAAATGGAGTGAGAAGAACTCTTATGTTCACAGGACTCTCAACTCTGAGGATATGTGAGAGATTTTGAGGTATGATGGTTCTGTCAAGTTGTCCAGAGTTGTTATTAATTGAAGATAAATCGTCACATTAACGTTCATGCGGCCGAAAACTAAATGGAGGAGTGGCACGATTGTCACTCAAGACGCCTATACAGGAATGGATGGATCCGATGACTTTCTTTAAGGGAGTCAAGATCATTTATCTCCTACAAGCTTCTGACCCATGATGGAGACCAGGGCTGGTGTAAGTTCCATAAGCCTTGGTGTAACCCTTCTGCAGATGTGAAGTCAACCGTTTCTGTTAAAGTCGTTCAAGGACACTCATCTCCAATACACTTCTTGTCCGTGATGAAAAAGGACGTTTGATAAAGATGGGTCAAATTTGGGTGTAGTCTTTCACGTCTTCAAGTGAGCCTACATGACTCCACCTCACAGCACCGAGAGATATATTAATCACTCGTATATTTTTTTCGGTATCCAGCTGTCTCTTAAACTATGCATGAGTATACCCCAACCCTTGGTCTTAATACCAATACTGTAGTAGCTTTGGTGGAAAATCTATCTTAAGTGTTAACGCCTCGGCGGCCATACAGTGACCATTTACTGTACACACACACACAGACACACACACACAGTGGGAGAGTAATGTTACCGCTGATGTCCCCTCATAAGACTTGTCGTCCCTTTACTACTAATTACCCACACATGAGGTCATGGCTACCGGAGACACGCTGCTGGCCATGCTCACTTAACTACCAGAGTTCGAACCTACCTGAATATTTACATTACTTAAACTTGTGTAAAAGAAGAGTAATTTATAAATCAGAGCTGAGGGTGACTTGCATAGTGTTAAAGGGTAAGCTTGTAGCTGTCGAGTGTGAGGAAATGGACTTCCCAGTATAGCATGGACGCTGTCCAAGTGACGAATACAGTCGTCAAGTTATCGGTTAATTTATTAAGTATTCGTTCGAGTGATTCGTCGATCGATTTGTTATTATGAATTTATATTAATATTAACATACATGGGTTTAGTGTCTCAGGTCCAAAGTTGACTCAAATGGTGGCGGAGAATATTAAAACAAATTTCTTTGTAAGTTATCAGGTGAGGAGATGAGAAGGTTAGAGCCTGAAAGTGTGTCGGTAATACCTTATACTGTCACTGGTTTACCTGCAAGGCGTCAACAATTTTGGAGCGGTTTTCTATTTTTTCAGCTTTTGTTTGTGTGTCAGTTTACCTTGTTTTTGTGTATTAATTTACCTTGTGTTTGTGTCAGTTTACCAGGAGTTCATGTGTGTGCCATGTGTTCGTGTATGTATGTCAGTGTACCATGTGTTCGTGTGTGTATGTGTTCGTGTGTGTATGTGTTCGTGTATGTGTGTCAGCGTTCCATGTGTTCGTGTGTGTGTGTGTGTGTGTGTGTGTCAGTGTACCATGTGTTCGTGTATGTATGTCAGTGTACCAGGCGTTCGTAAATTTATTTTATTTTGTGGGGCAAGGATAGACAGACATGAGGGTGTTGTCCTGACAGTGTGACCTACATACTCAAAGTAGAATTTCCTAATACATCATGGAATTTGTGAATCAACACGGGTTGCCAGGTCACGTGGGCTAGGCGTCATATAACACACACACATACACACAGGTTGAAATGGGATAGGTATGTCTCTCTTATGTGGTCTGGTTATTTGTGAGTCAGCTATACAAGTTACATTGGATTCATTCATTCACTATAGATTTCTCTCGAGTGCCGTGTGTTAGGTTGCCGTGGGTGTTGGATAATTAAAACCATACCTGCATAATTGAATAGTAAGTATATTTTGATCGGACAAATATTTTTTTCCTGTGGTTACCACCATTGAAGGAAAATTATTCGATAAAAGTAGTGTCTCAAAAATCATTGGTCATAAATTTCAAAGTCCAGTTTTACTTCATTGAGAGAAACTTGATCATCTAACCTCATAGGCTGTGAAGCGACAAGGGAAGGGGAACGCCATAGCAGAACACGTCTCTACAGTAATTCGAATGAAAGAATGACAGCACAGGAAGGTAGAATCTGTGCTGGGTCTGGAGTCTGGCCACCTGCATTATAGAGAAAATTACTTCCACCTCCGTTTGTAACTACTTTGACGTAGGATTCTCAAAGTCCATGATTAATTTCAACGTTCATATAAGTTTTGAGACTGCATCTAACAGTTTTATTGGAGCTACGACTCAATAGATAACAGTCAAAAGGGCGTCAAAGTTTTACCGAGATTATCATGACAAGACTATTTCCTACCACAGTTCGGGGGAAAAAATATGTGCAGCTCATGGAAAATCTTGACCCAGTGGAGATATATATATATATATATATATATATATATATATATATATATATATATATATATATATATATATCACGGAAAAGGAAAACGGAGCACCTTAGCTGTCTTTATTCAAGACATCTTCAGAGGCAACTGAAGATGACTTGAATAAAGACGAAAGCTAAATTTTATCAAGATTTATCTTATCCACGTTTTCATTGTGATCTACATATATATATATATAATATATATATATATATATATATATATATATATATATATATATATATATATATATATATATATATATATATATATATATATATATATATATATATATATATATATATATATATATATATATATATATATCAGGTGCTCCCCAACTTACGATGGGGTTAGGGACCCAAATCCAGGTCGTAAGTCCGAATGGTCGTAAGTCCGAATGGTCGTAAGTCCGACATAGATAAAAAAAAATTCAATTTTTTTTTAAATAAAAAATTTACAATGAAATATAGTACAGTGACAGTAATAAATAATGAGGAATGGATACAGTGTGACTGAGCACTTACCTTTAATGTAGTCAGCTGAATGCACATGGGGCCCCCATAATTTTCTAATTATACATGGAGACTACATTAACTGGAAACGTTTCGGTATTGAAAATGCGTGAGTCATTTGAAAAAAAAATGGCCACAACTGCTGCGGTCGTAAGTCCCGACGATCGTAAGTCCAAGCAGTCGTAAGTCGGGGTCTATATATATATATATATATATATATATATATATATATATATATATATATATATATATATATATATATATATATATATATATATATATATATATATATATATATATATATATATATATATTTGGATGTCAGGGGAAGGGAAGGTCCGTAAAAGCTGCTCTTAAACCCATATTGTCAGCCCCATTAGCATATTGGCCTCCTCACGCAGCACAGCAGTGGGAGTCCACAGGAACACCACAGGTACACAAACATTGGTTAACAGTAAGTCGATTGTATAATGTTTATCTAAGACTCAAAAAATAATAATAATATGACATTTCGAATGTAATTGTAGATGGCTTTTGTTTTAAATACTTGAATGGCCGAGAATTTACTTTGTGGATCTTCTTTTTTTATAAGTCCAAGTAAAAAATAATTATTTTGGAACAGGGATATATACTGTACATCTCCTTCTTTCCCCCCTCCCCCCCAAAATAATCAGATAGAATTGTACATGACTCTGTTATATACTGTAAACGGTGTCTCAAGTCATCATATGGGTGTTGTCAATTAATTTCTTATTCAACTGATCGGTGTGTAGCATCTGGTATTCCGTTGCCCACGTTTACTATGTAGTATATCCGTCTGAAAAATACTGGAACTTCTGATGAATATTCGAATTCTGCATGCTGAACCATGGTAGGATTGTTCCAAAGGTCTTATAAAACTGCTGAGTTTCGGAATTTTGAAATTTCTCCTCATTAAATACAAGTTTGTGGAGAGGAGATGCAAAACTCTATATTTACAAGTTGCTCCGTCGGTGAGAATCAGGTCACAACCTAGTTTCGTAAAGTCCATTTGAATAATAACTGTACCTGTATTGTCAAAATTATCCGCCATGTTGTCACAAGCCTGAGTTGCATTTATTAGTTTTCTCTTGGAATGAGAAATATTTTTACATTGTTTTAGATATCTGAAGGTTAAATAATGGCTTCTCACAACCTCATTCACAGTCTTGAAATATTTATGTTAGGCTACAAGCAACGTCTCGGAGCATAGATTCGAATACTAATCTCAACTGAATGAGATTTAAATGTTGACGGTGGGATAGGTTTGGATATTTAAAGATAGAAATACCATCGAATATTCACTCATGGTGGATCTGAATATGCTGTATATGTAAAGATAAAATAGGCTCGATTATTCACTCATGATCGACTCGATTTCCATGGACTCGATTATTTGCTAAGGGTGGATTTGCGTATAAGACAGGAAGAAATAAAACAACAGGCGAAAGACAAACGGAATGAGAGAGACAGAAAAACAGATTAGAAATAAGATATACAACTTTAAAAACAAGATGAGAAAGACGCGACGAAAGATAATACAAACTACAAGAGAAAAAAATAGACAGGACATGACAAGAGAGACACGCACAAAGCGAAGTATATCGAAAGAAATATTAAGACAGGCAACGAGAGAGAGAGAGAGATTCTGAAGGTGGGGAGAACAATGAAAGCAACAGAGAGAAATAAAGACAGGCAGGAGGAGAGAAAGAGAGAGAGAGAGAGAGAGAGAGAGAGAGAGAGAGAGAGAGAGAAAATTAGAATAGGTCAAGAGTTTTTGTACAACATTCTTCCCCGTCCAACAGGTTTTTGGCTCGGACCATCCCCGGTGAAACTCCCACTCTGCTGCTGCTGTGGTGCTGCTTGATGATGCTGTGGTATTACTGTGGTGATGCTGTGGTGCTGCTTGATGATTACACCGTGGTGTTACTGTGGTGATGATGCTGTGGTATTACTGTGGTGCTGCTTGATGCTGCTGCTGTGGTATTACTGTGGTGATGCTGTGGTGCTGCTTGATGGTGCTGCTTGATGACGGTGCTGTGGTGATGCTGTGGTACTGCTTGATGATGATGCTGTGGTGCTGCTTGTGCTGCTGCTTGATGACGGTGCTGTGATGATGATGCTGTGGGCTGCTTGATGCTCTGCTGCTGTGGTGTTGCTTGATGATAGGACAGTGGTGCTGCTTGATGATGTGGTGATGACATGATGCTACTGTAATGATAGTGTCGTGATAATGCTGTAATCCTACTGTGGTGATGGTGATGTTGCAGCGACATAAATGTAACAATTTCTGATAAAACGCTTACTGTATGTATAAATACAAATGTGTTAAATATTAATTAATATGTGCAATTGTCAAATATGAACAATGAATATATGTATAATTACTAATATGACATGAATATATAAAAGCAAATATGGTATTATATTCGTGTATGTTAAACACACACCACACACACACGACAGCAGAATGCAAATCTTTCGAGTCAATTTATCATGACATTGTGGCTATTTTGGGATAAATAAACAGCTGTTAAACAATAATGTGGTGCCACATTAAGTTGTCATTCCTGTTGTATTTCAAGTCACGGCAACAGTGTTATTCGGGAGACGGTGGGAGGGAAGGATGGTTACAACACCCCAGGGCAATGGAGGCTTATGACAGTTTTATAGCTTGGCCTCACCCTTGAGCAGGAGGTATTCGGTAAGAGGCAGTCTCAGCAGACAGCACCGGGTTGGGAGAGGATATACTGTAATATTGTATCAGGTAATGGGGTTTTAGAAGACATCTGGGCATCTCCTGTTGTGTGCTGGACACCTGAAACAATATCCGCTATATCCTTGACCAAATTTATATGATTGTTGTGGAGATATTTGTATATTATTATTATTATTATTATTATTATTATTATTATTATTATATATATATATATATATATATATATATATATATATATATATATATATATATATATATATATATATATATATAACCACAAGGAAAGACTTCTTTCCTTGTGGTTATCAGCATATACCTAGATCGCACCTACAGTGATTTACTTGCATATATATATATACAGTATATATATATATATATATATATATATATATATATATATATATATATATATATATATATATATATATATATATATATATATATATATATATATATAATTTTTTTTTGCAATTGAAAGGTATTGCGAGTACCCGCGAATTTTCACTTGAAACTGCAGAAAGGGTGGAGGGGGCAATAGATATTAAGTCCTGCCCTTGGTGGACGCCCTGCCGCTAGTATATTAGTTATATCACAGTCAACGTCACCGCCAGACGGCATCCCTCCCAGGGCTACCACCCGTGTGTGGGTCCGTGTCAGCAGGTCTGCCAACCTCTGCGTCGCCCACGTGCTCCCCGCAACATGGTCCACTGCGCATGCGCTGCCAGTCATCCTCGGCGACTAAACAGGATCTAAAGTTGATTTGTGGTCGTAAACTTGGCCACATATTCAAAGGCATAGAGACTTGTAAGATATAGATGTGTTAGAGTGCTTATTATATTACTTTCATGGAGATGGTTATATAAACGCCGAATTGGAATGCAGAATTGTAATTATTTGGTGATATGGGTAATATTCAACAAATGGTTAATATTACACAACCGCAACGATCTCGTCCTGGTTAAGGTTATGTTGGGATGCTTTAAGATTAGGTACCCCCCCAAGTGTTAATATTCTGATATCATAGCTTTATCCTTTGCCATACGAAGTGGATAACGTTATGATATCGCAGCGTATTTGCGATAAGGTCAGGGCCGCAGCTAAGCTAGGAAGTGTATAAACCCCACGGTGAAAAAAAAAATCATGAGCTGTTGGTGGACAAAATGTTGGCACGTATCATCCAGAAAAAAAATCTCTAAAGTAGGGTAGGGTGTACGCCAGGCACTTTTTTCATCTTCAGTTGTTTGGATCATAGGAGTTGAACAGGGAAATTATTCATTTACGGAGGATGTATGTCACCAGCTTTCCATAATTAAATTAAAGGGATCATTTACCATTGGTTATGTGCCTGCACTGTTTATGTACTGTACAATGTATACCTGCACTGTCTATATAATGTACATTGTATATCTATACTGTTAATGTACGTATCTTGTATATCTATACTGTTAATGTACGTATCTTGTATATCTATACTGTTAATGTACGTATCTTGTATACCTCCAACTGTTAATGTACATTGTATACTTACACTATATGCACTATACTGTACATTGTATACCTGCAGTCTACTGTATATACATTGTTTATATATTATACATGGTTTATCTACCTGCACTGTTATGCACAGTGTTTGTATACCTGCACTGTTTATGTGCATTGTATAACTGCATTGCCTATGTATCCTCACTGTATGTAGTGCATTGTATACCTGCATTGTATATAAACAATGCATACCTTCAGTGTATATCACCTATTAACAAAAGTCCAGAATAAGGTTGAAATACTTTAAGTAAAGACGGAATCTTAGGTCAATGTAGCTGTAATTACTGAAGCCAAGTAAAAAAAATCACAACAACGGTATTCGGTTTCTCTCTTCATTTCGCTTATTCTCCTGTGTTGTAACGTTACCCTCTCCCTGAAGTGAAGCTTTTATAATCTAACACCATTTAATTTGTTATTTTTGTTCTTACAGGTGGTAAGTTAGGTAATATAGACGCGTTATAAAGATACTGTATTACAGTCAGATAGCTTGTTCTGCTATTGTGATGGTAATAGAGTTAATGTAGATAATTTATCTGTCGTTTTGGTAGTGCCTAGAGGCTATTCGATACTTTATTTAAAATTATGGCGGTTTAAGCAATGTGAACAGAAAGTATAGCAAAGTTAGATGGTTTGTTTCTGCTATTAAGGTAATTTATTAATATTGTGAAGAAAAAGTCACGACTCGAACTCACACTGAAGTAGAATCACATACGATTCATTACCATTTACACTAAATCATCATCTTCAATGGTATCTTTCCACCAATGGTATTTGAAACGTAACTATCACCCAACACACTTGGGCGACTCCTGCAATACCAGCGGAACATTAAATGTCCTCTGAAAGTCTTTGTTTTCTCTACAAGCTAAGATATTATACTTCTTACAAACAGTTCATCAAAATTTAAGGCCTTGAGCATTTTTAATTGTTGCTAGGTTGAACTTAGTCAACTCTGTACATTCCAAAACTGGGTAAACAGTAATAGTGTAACTAATAATAGTAACATGATGTAACTTTCCACCCTTCTATTTTCTTTGAAGTATCTCCGCTCTCTTTCTCTGACATATTTAATGGTAAGAGTGCAGTGAACGCTGGACAAGTGTTCCAACCTTTCACTCCTACTCCGTATAATCACAAGGGGTTCTGGGACCCCGCATACATTTATTATAGATCCCCATACAGCAGAACTTCCATATATAACTCATTTCCATAGCCAGTGTTTTTCTGTCTATATTCGATTCTCAGCTGTGTATAGGTCTTGCTTTCCAATATATCGATGTCACTTGACGAATTGCAGTCATTGACCGTCTGTCTTGTTTGTATTCCTCGTTTGTTCATAATTTTAAGAAATTCATGATGATCTTCCTCCTTGCATTCGTATCTCGCATCATCATTCTCCACCATAATCATCAAAAATTATTTTCACTCATACATTCGTGTAAATGAGGAAAAAAGTAAAGAGAATCATGTTTTTATTCATCTTTACCATATTACAGTACTGTATATAATTTTACTTGTACAATACAGTGTTTACGGAAGTGTTAAAAATTTTATATATTAGGACCAGATTACTTAGTATTTAGGTTAACTTTTCCCAGAATTTGTTTGGGAGAACGAATTTAACTACCAGAATTAAATTACATCAGAAATATAGCATCCAAAATGATATTGAAATTATTCTGAGACTATCGTAAATGGATACGTTGATCTGACCTCAGTTTGTCGAGGAATATTGGTGTGAGTAAACCAGAGCCCAGGCGTCTTAGCCAGAGGTGTGAGCGAGGCAACATACTTTTAGCGCAAGATAAGTACATAGACCACATCGAGGTGGAGGAGAACGTTAGGCGCTGATGATTGCCTGAACTGGCGTATGAGGCTGTCATTGCGAGGTGGGGATGAGGTGCGTGAAAGATAACCAACTGTTGGCTAATTCCTTGGTGTCATGGATATCATAAAGCTGTTTAAGTACAGTTATGACGTCGATCCTGAGCGAACATCTTTGTTGTTATCATATATATTTTTTTAGTATAAAGTAACATGTTCATACACGTCACCTGCAGATTGTCTTCGCTTTTGTAACTCTTAAGATGTTATCAGCCCCCTCGCGTGCTTCGCTTTAGAGCAATATTATCATAAAATATATTTATATTTGTGTTGTTCTCTAGTGTAGAAACTGAGTCATCACTTCTTACAGTCCCTGGCCTTTGAAGCACCTGAATACATAATACAACATATTCATCCCGTTTGGTATCTTGCCTCAGCTAGACTTGCCCTCAAAGTTGACATACTACCCGCACTGACAGTCAACGTGCCGTGTGGGAGAGCGTTTCTTGGGGGGCCGGGTTACCAAATACGAAGAGTATTGGTCAAAAGATTCCTCAAGATACTATCAAGACGCTGTAAACCCCACCCTACGAGATGGGGATGTTGACGTACGTGCTGACGGACCTATCCAATAACCTAGAGTTATCTTCTCTGATTTTAGTATTGATTTATCATTGATTTTCGTACTCCGGTCAGCACAGGAAGGGGAGAGGAATGCCTTCTTGCCGTTGGTCTGGGAGTTGGAGGACACGATAACCCGATGATACACCACTGGACCTTAACCAAAACAGTATCTCAAAATATTTAATAATTGGCCTTTGTTTTTTTGCCAGCATCTCCCTGGATCAAGTCTCTCTATACTTGGTTGAGCGCACTGAGGAACGTGCCAACCTCTGGAGGCAACCTTGAATGTTCTGTATTGTACTGATTTCTTGAAACCTTCTATTATTGATTTTTATGATGCAGTGTATATTATTACTGGACGACGAATGTGCATGTGCTGCTTCTGCATTGGTATTAATATTCATTTCTGGAATTGTGGGGGTGGTGGTGAAGTGATTGTATTAGGTGTTTGTGATTGTGGTGATGGTGATTGAAGTGGTGGTGATGATTGAAGTGGTGGTGGTGATGGAGGTGATGGAAGTGGTGGTGATGGAGGTGATGGTGTTAGTGGTGGCGGTGGATGTGGTGGTGGTGGTAGCCAGGGACGGACACGTAACACCTGGGAAAGGATCTGGCGGCTACATTGTAATGTGACGTATTTCCTACACCTCAATCTCCCCTTCCTGGTGCAGAGACACCTTTTGTGTACATAATGAACCTACACACAAATCTCTCTCTCTCTCTCTCTCTCTCTCTCTCTATATATATATATATATATATATATATATATATATATATATATATATATATATATATATATATATATATATATATATATATATATATATATATATATATATATATATCAACACTAAACCTTTGCTCTTGGCGTGAAGAGTGACCTCAACATAGCAGGTGGAGGGTACACCGTGTCACTTGGTGTGCTACACTGAAAGGCGCACACACACACACACACACACACACACACACACACACACACACACACACACACACACACACACACACACACACACACACACACACTTCCACGTACCGTAAATGAGTACCGTTGCAGGTAGAATGTGGCTGAACATTCGCTTGACTTAGATTTGTCAAGCGTGTTGTTGCAGGATAGAGAGGAACTGCTGTTGCTGTTCATTTCTGGTGCTGTGTTTATGGCACCAGGTTGTCACCATAGGGGCGGTGGGTCGAGAGGCAGAATACTATGCAGTTATGGATGATATAAATTCTCCTTGTAATATTGTAGATGCGAGTTGAGGGTATTAGCAAGGTGTGTGTGTTTGTAAGGGGCAGGGATGTCATAGCCCTTTCCTGTTGCTTTCCTCACTTGTCTTGCACTGTTCTCTCCTAGTATTTCCTTCCCGTTTAAGAGATTTCCATCCCCACACGAAAGATTGAGAGAAATAAAGACACTCGGTTGATAACATATTACCCAGTTGTTTTTATCATTACTTTACGGTCTATTAATGTCGACACACAATTGAGGGACTCTGAGTGGTGTTTGTTGAGTTTCTCTAAGAGCCGTCGTGATTTTTTTTTTACCATATACAATATTCTTATGGGAAAATATGTGATAAATATCTAGCTTTAGGCATTGATAATGATGATTGTGCACCAGTCTTACTACAGAACTCCCCAATGGTTTAAAAATTAAATTCAGAGTCCTGCTAAGGTTCTCGCCAATACTTAGTGATCATGTTGGTGAGGCATTGAATCCACCAACATCATAGACCAGGGGTTCTCAACCAGGGGGCAATTCCCCCCAGGGGGGGAATTCAGGTTTTCAGGAGGGGGGGGAAACTGATTCGGGAGCAAGAGATATGTTCGATGAAAAATCAATCACAGAATTTTGGCCCTTGATGTGCGATTCCTACCCAAAAGTGGCAGAAAGAGCTATCCGTGCATTGCTTCCGTTTGTGTCGACATATCTTTGTGAGTCAGGCTTTTCAACTCTGTTGCAAATTAAAACGAAGCAACGTAGTAGATTAGAGGTAGAAAATGACTTGCGTTGTGCCCTTTCAAGCACTCCTCCGCGTATCCCAGAATTGGCGAAGAAAAAACAATCACAGGTTTCTCATTGACTATAATCTTCATCTGAATAAAATTAATTACAAATTTACAATATCCTGGTATTCTATTGAACTTTTTGTTTTATTGCATTATGCTTCAGTTTGGTCTGTTAAGTAATTCATTATAAATAAAAAAAACCATTTTACTTTATTCAAGTTTTATAAATCCATCAACATTTTCAATTGGCATTTAATTTGTAAAACTCCACTATAAAAATAATCCATGTAAAATTGTAAATGTATATGTACTAACATGGAAAAAATAAAGGATTTTCAGTATTATATTCATATTATTTGGAATGCACTTTTTGAGGCAGACAATCTTGGAAAGGAGGGGGGAATGACATTCTGACATATGGTGAAAGGGGTGCATGGGGCAAACAAGGTTGAGAACCACTGTCATAGACCATAAAGTAAGAAACAAAAATTTTAGATATTTTTTTTTCAATGGGTAATATTTGCCGAGCACTCAAGCTTTTCCCCTTCCGGCACTCCATCTGTTGGTGGTCTATACAGAATTGTCTTCCAACCTTTTAAGTTCCACAACTTGATTGCTTCAATTGGTTTCTTGGCCGTCAATAGATCGTGTGAACAATCCTCTCCCCTACAAGTTGCTTTCGCTATGGTTTTCGCCACTTATATAATAATAATAATAATAATAATAATAATAATAATAATAATAATAATAATAATTATTATTATTATTATTATTATTATTATTATTATTATTATTATTATTGTACACACAGATGATTTAATCGCGTTATTACTTCAATTTTCAATTTCAATTGTTTATTCCTTGATAGAGGAAGCGGGATCCTAGTGCTGTCACTAGGTACCCCTGTACAATGACACGAGAAGCATCTGGCAAGTGTGACAAGTATATACAGTATAAATATTATAAAGGGGCTTACTAAAGCCTAAGGAAGGAAGGATATTCCTTTAACACATAATCAATATTATTTACAAACTATCTGGCCAGTATGGGGAGGATCATCGTGTCTCCGTCGTTATTACTTATTATTGTTTTATAAAAAAAATATATACATATTCTTTATGCAACCTTCCCCAGTAGTAGCTTATCCTTCAAACAGGTTTCGTGTATCGAAGCAGAACATGTACTGTATGTAGTTTTGTGTCATTAATATTTAGACCTTGATAAAAAACAACAACAGCATTTTTCAACTATACTGAATATACCAGGTAAGTTTCGGTGGAAGAGACATTACCTTCATTATGACTCGCGCGTTTTCTATGACGAAGAGGATTATGATTCAAGATATGACTTTGTGGCTGAATAGATTTTTTCATTTTGAATTTCTAGCGTTTCCTGCTCTCTCTCTCGTATTTATCAATCTCCTCGAGGCCTCACATTTGGTCTACATCATTCTTTTGTTATAATGTTATAACCGCCCTTCAGCAACTACAGTAGAGGTCTTAAAGCGCGTATCAATATATTTTTATTATGTTGTAAAGGTATAATATTTTTTAATATCTTCCTAGACATTATTGATTAAGTATGAGATAACGAAAAACAATAACCGATTCCGTATAGTTTACTTCTTTTGTTCGGTGCTTTAAATTTCCTGCCTGATTTATGTTGTATGTGTCCTGCAATTATTTTTATCTCTCGGGAAAACTCGTCGAGTAATACACAAGTTGTCATTTGGTGCGTTTGGCAGCTTTCTCTCCTGCTCCACACATGTTTTTGTTCCTCATATCGTATGTCAAAACACCATGTTTACGGTCATCACTTTATTGTTATAATGATCGACGAAATATTAATTTAAAATCTAGTATATAAGATTGAAGGTAGATAATTAGTTAAATCAGTTGGCCACAATAAACGACGATATATAGTATACAATATGGGCAGCAGTTCCCGCAGGTGTAATTATAAACTAATTGTCGAAGCTCGTCTAAATTCTCTCTGAAAAAGAGGTGACGCAAAAAAACTGTGTTTCTTAAATGAGCGTCTGAAATAGGGAAAACAAGCTAATCTTAGTATGTTTAAAAAAAGTATAAAGGTAATGAAGAAGTGGGTCAAAAGAGCATCTACAGTTAATTCCGAACTGAAAGCAGAGCTGGGAGGATCTATAAGTTAACCAGAAATGCGGTTGCCAGTCCAAGGTTCAGGGTTTAGTATTGTGAAAGATGTATATTCTATTTTTTTACCATTGGTGGTCAAGGAAGCACCCAGGTGTTATAGTCACTTCATTCCAATGTTGACGATATATTACCCGTCATAGCTTACCTGTAGGTCAAATGAGTCTGTTAGGTGAATTGTCACTTCCAGTTTGGGAAAAATTTAACGTTCACTCCTTTAATAATCTGAACCTTGTTGGGTACGACAACTTGCCGCCCGGGAACCAACCCCCCCTTACACACACGCTCACACCTTTATTCCCCAGAGATTGGTTTCACGGCTTCCTATATCCTCAACCCTGCCTGTCTTTTTAAATAATTATTATGCAGAAGCATATTGTAACCCGGCTGTCTTTATTGTTATCTCCCGTGAGTGTTAACTTTCTCCCGGGCCGTCTGCAACATGGATATATGAATTAGGCTGTGGAAGATGTCTTGGCATCGTCTGGCGAGGGAGCTCCACCACAAAAACATAAGAGTTGCCTGTACCAGCCATTACCTCCCGAACACACCCCTCCACGGATGTTCTCAGTTTCCAGTTATTGATTGGGTTACTTTCTGTATAGGTATGTGGGGAGGCGACGGCGTCGGCGGTAGTGGAAGTGGACCACGGGGGCTGCGACACACTTCCTGAGGGTGGCGTGCTGACTCCGCTGCTGCCGCCGCTCTCCGGCACCACAACCTGCTCAGCCCCTGCACGAGGAGCACACCCTGCCTCCCGTCGTCGCCGCCGCCGCCATCGCCAACCTCGCCATGCAGGACTCCTCTCAATCTTCGCCTTCTTGCACCATCCTGCCTCATTTAGTCGGCTTCCAGTGGCTGGGAGAAGCGGTGGGTGTCGTCGTTATTGGAAATGTATTGGTGGTGACAGAGGGGCAGCCTGATGGTGGTAGTGGTGTTGGGGGAGTGGTGGGGGATGGAAGGTTTGGGGGCAGGTTGCAAGGCAGGTGTAGAGAAGGAGTGAGACGCTGGCCACAGTCACCACCCACGCGGGGACCAAACCAGTCACACCCATCCCTGCGCTCTCTCTGCCAGTCTCCCTGCCTCAGCCTCCTCGTCATCCAGCCTCGATTTTCTCACAACTCTACACTGATGAGTGTTGTCTACACGTGGTGCGTGGTGGTGAAGGCGTGTGGCGTGGTGGAGTACAGGTGACGGCGTGGTTGTACCAGGCAGCCTCCACACGCCCGCCACCGCCACACAGGTCACTTGTCGTACCCGCCCCAGGTCAGTCTCTCTCACCATGGTCCTGTAGTGCCCACCTTTGCTGTATTATAGTGAATGTTCAAATATGAACATGACACATCCAGTGAAATACTTTTTAGGCAGTGTAAAAATCAAGTTTTTATCGCTGAAAATTATGATAGTGCTGTTTTGGGGACTTTTTTCATAATAATTTCCACTGTTTTATCCACTTCTGTCAATATCCGAGCCATTGAAAAATAATTTAAAACATCAACCTGTTGAAACCTTAGACCTTGAGAAATATTTTTTTCCACGCTAGGTGTTGAGTGGGTCTGGTCATCCTGACGCGGACTCCTAAGGGGGGAGGGGGCTGTGGGGGAGTTGTACGCGGGTTGTTGAACTGAGGGGGGTGTAACTCCTGTTTTTTTTTCTGCCCTTACTCCGGCTAACGAACCTCGTGTGTGTGTGTGTGTGGTGGTGGTGGTGGTGTTCCATTACGTACGGCTAACTGATCCCCATCACCACCGTATAGCCGCCACAAGGAATGAACACACTTCATGTTATTTTTTTTCATCTTTGTTTCAACACCATTCTATCTCGACCATAATGTTATCACTACTTGATAACTACAATAACTTAGTGGCATCGCCGTCACAACACTCCAAACTTATGTATTGAATTCCTCGGGTTAATTTTACCTTGTCCTCTGGTGATTATTTTACTGTGCCCTGAGGATGATTATGTGAGAATCATTATTATACTAGGCCCTGAAGATGGTGAGCTTAATGTTATGATCATTATTCTATTATACTATGTGCCCTAAGTATGATATACTTTATGTCGGGATCATTATTTTACTTTCCTATACCCTTAATAATGGCTCTATGTGGGGATCATTATCATATCCTGCTACAGGACCATCATACAGTGTCTCGGAAGGGTTGGTACACCTGATCCATCCCATCCAAGTGTGTAATGGAGTCGAGTGGTAGATGGATATTTGTTGTACCACCTCCTATGTCCTTCCCCTCAGCCTTGGTAAATACAGGGAGCAGATCACCTGATGGGTAGCCCCTGCAGCTTATTTTACCCTAAGATTAACCACCGTAACGGTAACCTAACCTAACTAAACTTAACCTAACCTAATCTAATCTAACATAACATAATCCAATTTAACATAACTTAACCCCACCTCTGACAGCGTTAGGGTGTATAATCAGGTGAAATAGGTTGGGACTAATTATCATGTGATCTCAAGGAGCTTTGATCATTGACCCCTGCTGGGAAGGAGCCTAGTTTACTGGAACTATAGCCGAGCCTAGCGGGTTAAGGAAGGAGCCTAGCTTGTAGCCTAGCAGGGTGAGATGTAGTTTAGCTGGCTAGGAATGTAGCCTAGCGAGATAGTATGGTACCTAGCATGGTAGACTATATTCACTTACTGGATGGGGTCTGTTGCTTAGCAGGTAGGATGCTGCCTGACCTGTTGCACCAGTAGCTTAGCAAGTTGGCATATGGCTACATATGGGGAGGGGTTGCAACGTAGGCAAGTAGCAATTCGGTGCAAATAATATTCTTGATCAGTTGAAACAATAGAAAATATCCTGTACAGTTGAGACAATAGCGTGTATAAAACGCTTCAAATAGACATGTAGGGGGATAGCACGTGTAATCCAGCCCCTCAGGGACTCAGAGGGTTGGGGTAGACTCGAACTAAGAAGTAGTTGGGTTAGTTAAAAGATATCCAGTTTGGTCGTATTCAGGTTTAGACGTTAAAGTTTTCTTCTTGCCTCCCTCGACTTACCCCCCTTACCCCTCCTCAATTTCCCTCTGGCGGTACCCCCTCCCATGTTTACATAGCACTTGTACTCAAGCGCTCTCTCATACGCTTCTGCTCAAGCGTTCACATTTCAGCTTGCACGCTCGAGTTTTCTCGTGCCTTTTCATGACCTCATTAACACCCAAGATACGCTTCACATGTAATATGATTTAAAATTAGAATGTATAGGGCAGTACTCACTTCACACGCACTGGTCTCGCTCCTTTCAATGAAATTTGTACCGTCGTGTAAATATCACCCTGACCTTCAAGCCACGTAATTGGGCGTTAAAACATCAAGATGTGCTGAGTCCATGGTGAAGAAACTCAGAGGTAAAACATGAACTCGTGGGTCGACGTGTTTAAAACATAGGTGGGCGCTTTCAGAATGCTTGGACTCGTTCAGAACTGCTTGAGCGCTCTAAGAACTGAACGGATGCCCTCGGGAATCAGTGGGTGCGACCAGCATTGTTACTGGTGCGTTCTGGGGTGGCTGGGTGCGACTAGAAATTCATAAGCAGGTTGAGAACTAAATGAATGCACTCAGGCCGGATGACATTCTTCGGCCTGATGAGTGTGGCAAAAGTCGTCTTCCGAAATGCAAACACCATATGAGTTACAGTTACTGAATTAGGAATCACTTGTATTCTTATGTTTTTTGTCAAGCTTTAAAGACGAGCGGTAATATAATCATGAATTACACCAAACACGGTAGGCCACTGATAAAGTGTGTTCGTATACCAGAACGATATCGACAACCAGAATGAGCTCAGTGAAGAGTGTGGGTGGCAAGACATACGTATTTTAGTGAGGCATTGCAGTTTATTCAACAACAAGATCGTGTACTTGTCTAGGACAGATTCCCACATAACCTAACGTACCCTAAGTCTCAGCTACCGTATTCTAGTTCATACCTTACCAATCCTAACTGACCTAACCTGACTAATTTATTGAATTGCACCACTAGCACCAACCTAACGAACCGAACCTAACCTAACCGAACTTCAATCTGCCCTAATCTAACTCCAACCTAACCTAACCTATATTAACTCACTATATGTAGAATTGAAATAAAGCTCAATACAGCGATTTTAAAAACATGTATTTGGATGACAGGAGTTTGTCAGTGTTATTTTGTTCAATAGCTTGAAGGACATGAACACTGTTAGTTTTTACAAGACGACAAAGATGGTGACGCTCACTCGAGTATGACCAGCGCGGCCACTTTTTTCATCAAACCTTCATTTTCTTTTTGTCTATAATTCTGAAATGTCATTTTCTCGCTTGATATCTCCTTCGCGCTCCCTCGAACAACGTCTCTCACCGTAATGTCTGTGGAGGGTTGTGTGTGTATATAAGGGGAGGGACTATAAATATTAATGTGTATACTAATACAGGGGTACCTAGTGACAGCACTAGGATCCCGCTTCCTCTATCAAGGAATAAACAATTGAAATTGAAAATTGAATGTGTATACCTCTGTATGTTCCCTAACCTCGTATGTTAATGTCAGTAGCTGTGTTGTATACATTTTTATGTGGGGTGGTGAATATGCATGAGAATACTTAAATATACAAGTATAAACGTGTTTTTGGTGGTGTTTAGCAGGTCAGACACTCCTTACGCTTGAAGTAGGTGTTTGCAGGAGTAGTTCTCACACCCGGTGCAGAAGGGTGACTCGGGACCATTCTGTGCCTTCCCGGCAGGTTCCCAGGAGGTACTGGACTACTGGGTCTCCAGGCCGCCCGCCCACTACTCCTGGTCGTATACATTATTGGAACTTTATTATGTTATTGTTTGTAGTCTTTCAAGTGGTTTAGTCTTGTAGAATATTTTTTGTGTTTATATTATATTGAACTTTCAGATTGCCTCAACAGCATTATACATAGACTAATTGAAACCTTTTTAGAGTGTAATAGTTTCTGATGTTATGCCTCCAGCAGGAACATTCATACCGTTTTATAGCGTGAAAATATAGCTTACAAGTTAGTGCCTAAAAATATTTATTTATTAAGTCAGACGGAGACTGGAGCTGTGGACTCCTCGTCGTCCGCGTACTGTCACATGTTTACCAAACCAGGGACGCTCACTCGCCTTAACCCCAGCTGACTCCGGAAGCATTAGCTGTTATTACGCGTATCTCTTCTCTAAGTACCCGCACTGAAATGAAATTACATGTATATCCGTTTAGTATCCGTGTGGCCGGAAAGAGAAAATTATCCAAGCAAAGAGAGAAAGAGAGAACAGGAAGGGAAAGTTGGGGGTGACAAAAAAGTGCGTGCCAGGGCGTCCTAAGATCCGCCACACGAACGTTCCGGTGCGTTGAACCGCAGTGAAAATAACGCCAGCCGCCACACCTATCCTTTGTTTGTGGCAACACCTTCTTGCCTCTCTATTCACAGTATTATGACCTCCGTAAATAGACATCATCAAGGAAGGGATCTGTACGAGTTTCTGCATTCAAAATTGTGATGTATTGTATATATACTTGTATAAGCTTTTCATAGCCCATTAACAATGAAAATTTAAAAACTATAGCCTTTTTTTTAGTATTATTAGAATACTGAAAGTCTCATTTTCTTCTCTGTTTCTCCGAAGGAAGAAAAAATGCTAACTTGTTTTTATGTAAAGGAAAACAGTAAATCTTGAACAAGGTCCACTGCTTCTGTGTCATCACGGCCCACACCCCACCACCCAACCTCGTCCGCTTGACAAAATATTCATCACAAAATATTCCTTCCTCGAAAATACTAGTTTACTTCCCTCAGGTAATGTAGTTGGCCCACTTAAATATCTTACAAAATTAAGCATTCTCGATCGACTGATCACTTAGAAGTAATAGATAACTAGATTTAAGTAAGGTAAGTCAACTTGAGTAGCTTGGAAAAGGGTGACTTTCTGACTAAAGAGAGAGGGTAAACATTTTTTGTGATAGATAAGGCAATCGAATGTGCATTTCGCGTAATAAAGAAAAATTATCTCAAAGAGCATTTTAATATTTAGAAGTTATGGTACATTTTGAAATTTTTTAGATCTTAATATAAGGTATATCTGCCTTTTTAGTTCAGGTAAACTCCATCAATTAATTGTGTTAGTTTTGTTGCTACGAATGGATTACTTGAGCGTTTGTTTCCGGGTTTACAGCTAATACATTGCTAATATACCCCATTATATATATATATATATATATATATATATATATATATATATATATATATATATATATATATATATATATATATATATATATATATATATATATGTGTGTGTGTGTGATTGAATACTTAAGCTCTACTAACTAATAGAACCCATATACCTGGATTCAAAGATATGTTCCAGTACAGGTATGCAATACAGGCTAACAGAGGGAGTTAGGTGAGGGGCTGTAGGTGGTGGAAGAGAAATCAGGTAGTGTAGTGAGTAAGGGGAGGGTTGGGGGGTGAGAGAGAGGAGGGGGTAGGGGGATGTGGGTCACGAGGTCGCCCTGGCACACTACCTCCCTCCCTCCCTAACCATCAAACCTCCTCTCCCTCCCTCCCCCGTCTGTCTCTCTCTGTTGCTTCTCTCTAGGTCAAGTGCGATCCTCCACTCCTTCCCTCCCTCCCTCCCTCCCAATCCTTTCCTTCATATGTTGCTCCTCTTCTTGTACAAGTTTTTCCCTTGGTTTTCCTCTTCCTCTTCTTTTTACTTTCTTCCTCCTCATTCTCTTTTTCTTTATAACTTTCCTCCTCTCCTTCCATTTTTTTCTATCCTTCCTCCTCTCCATTTTTCCTCTTTCTTCTCTTTACTTGTTCTCTATCTCATCATTTTTTCTCCCTCTGTTTTTATTCTCGTGGAGGGTTTTTTCGTGTATTGAGAGAGGTGGAGTGAGTCAGGTGTGGTTATATCTTATTTACTTACTTTTCTCTCCCTCTCTCTCTCTTCTCTCCCTCTCTCCTGTTTTTTCACCATCACTATCAACATCTTCACCATCCACTCAACACCACTACCATCATCACCATCCACTCCTCAACACCACATCGTCACCTGAACCCATCTAGCTATTGATCTTTGGATTATATCATCTTACCCAGCTATACACGAACCTTCCGATCGCGGCAAATTATCAGGTCTTGGGGCAGCCGATCATGAACTTACCTCGCTACTTCTTCAACAAATCTCTCTTTCTTGGACGCACCGCGGTATTTCGGAGACCATAAACCTTCACCACGTCACCACCATATCCAACTATTTGTAAACCTCCAACACCATGTCACCTTTGTGTCCAATCAACCATATAACGTGACCCCTGAATCTCTCTATCATAACTTCATTATTTTAGGCTATAAACAGTCATAAACCTCCACCGATACATCATCAACATGTTCAGCGAGTTAATCACCTCTTCAACGGCGTCGTCACCAGACAAAACGCCCAGGCACTCACGCTCCAACATAACCAGGGCCGCCCCATTCCCCCAGTGCTCACCACCTTTTCACCCGTAACGGTAGACGAGCCGACTCCTTAATTACCGCCAGACCTCTGCTCCCCATATGCTCCATTCCAGGGCTTGTCCCTCACGCAGTTCACTTAACTTACACACAACAATACTCACTAACGTGTTTATCATCTCTTAAATCATCTTTTAAGTGATTTCGCAAACGTAGTGAGAACGGTAGGTCAGGAGAGGAAGTGAGGGTGTAACGTGAAGTGGTTAGATGTAACTGGGGGAGAGACAAAGGTGAGGTGGGTGGGCTGGTGTATAGGACAGTAGGATATAGACAGTTATATGTTGGAGATCCTGTGCGTTGATGGCGTTAGAGGGAGGTAGGGGTTACGTTAGTTGCCCATGGTGGTGGGCGGCATGGACGTTCCTCGCCGCCCGGAGCCAAGCGCCTCACGAAAAGCAGTTTCCGAGTCAGTAACGCGGAAGCGACGGCGTCCCCATGCAAGGATCCGGCACCCTGCACTCTGTTGACGGAAACATACATAAGCAGTGGAAGTCCGCCAGTGTGGGCTGACCTAGACAAAGGGGCAGCCAGGAGCGCTGTGATCATGGGAAACCTCGTCGTTCTGTTCTACTTCCCCCTGGCGGCAGCAGCTGGCATGGTTCACATCCCGTGCGGTAACGGTGCCCCCCGCCACCCCTGGTTCTGCCACCCTTATGGTCCGCGCTGCACCTCCCCCACACTCACCAGGAGTAAAAATAATCTCGTTGTGAGATAAGCAGATATTTACTCTCTTGGTTGTGGAGGGTGAAATGGAGCAGCAGGTAGGTAGATACAGGGTATGTGGGTCGCCGGCGCGGATACGGGGCGGCTCTGCAACTTTCTAGCAACTTTCTTGCGCGGTATGTGAGATTAGAGGGCCAAAGTGGGCATGCCGTAACTCGTATTTTGACTGTTTTTACTTTTGTGCATAATAGCAATACGCTGGAGAAGTAAGTAATGGGGTTACTGACCGCTGCAAGACGGGGGAAGAGGAGGAGGAGGGAGACTCAGAAAGTGGGGAGGAGAGGAAGGGGTGCGACGGAGGTGGGCGGGGGGGAAGAAGAAGTAGGTCGGCCGTGGTGTGGCCTCCACCTGCTGTCGCAGTGGTGAACATTCAGTCGGTCGCAAGCCTGGGTGGTGGTTGGGCGTTGAGCCACTGCTCTCCTCACAGTCGGGGTTGTCGGTGCTGACTCAGCTGTAGCCTGCAATGCTAACATTGTCTGTTTGATCTTAGTGTTAGCTTAAGCCTTGTGGAAACATGGAGAAGACAGAAGCTACGGCTTATATACGTAGATAGTGGAGCAAATAACCAACGAATGCAAAGTGTAACTTTCATTTCACCACTTGTTTACTGGCAATAATGGAGGAATTGTGAGAAGCATCGACCAATAAGAAAAATCTTGTCCCTGGAGTTAGAATGCCAGGGGCGAGCGTCTCCAACTGGTGGAAGATTTCAATGCTGCCTTGATGAATAATCCAAGCCTCGCTCGCCGTATGGTAAGATGTCCGGGCTTAGGGGATGCCCATCAATGGTTTTGTCTTTTAAGAACACAATTTTGATGAACTGTTTGTGAAATACGGAACAGCTGTTGAAAGTGTTTGTGAAACGTACAAGAATCAAATGTGTTTGGATCTATATTATAGTGGTGTAAATACTCTTGAAATCTAGTGGTTTAGTGCATTCGCTTGTATATGGTTATTAAACCTTTACTGCTTTATGCAAAGTGATAGCTAATACCCACTTTTGATTTACTGTGGATTATGGTATACTGTTGTTGATGTTATGTTATGAGAGGGACTTCTAGAGTGTTAGTTAACGTACACTTTGCTATCGTGTTATTTGATATCCGGTGACATTTTGTATTCTGGTGTGGTGACTATGTACTGTTTGGTATGTTTATTGGTGTGAAATAACATTTTATTAATAAAATGTTTTGTACATTGACAGTTAACTTGGTATTTGTGAATGGTGTTGGTTGAGCATGCTACTATCATACATCGTAATAATCAGTTCACATACTGATGAACATTGTTGAGTTACACATGTTGGTGTACCGTACTAAGTAACATATACACACTTGTCATGTACTGGTTATCCTCACTGTTGTCTTGTTGAAATAAATATTCCTGTGTATTGCATTGTACAGTGTTCAGTGGCACTTATTGTTGAAAGAATATATTTATAGTAATTTCCGATACTCTTCTTGTTGACAGTAGTGTGCTCATTCTTAGTGCTACTCCACATTGTGGTGAACGGATGAGTAGTGGTGGGCGCCTCAAAGTTACAATGGTCAGAGGTTGTTAACAGACACTTCTGTAGTCTAAATTTCGCAGTTTTAGTTTGCTTCCAGATTCTTCAAAAGTTTTAGGCCGATTTCAATCAGACTTGGAATATCCTTTCTTCTGCCAACCCCCCCCCCCTCCCCTCCCCGTGCATTTCTCTAAGGACTGGGCGCAAATGAAAAAAAAAATCGGGGATTCATCATATGTGCGCCAGTTTGGTTATTTTGGAAGGCAGCACGCGTTTTGCTGCAGATGTATGTATGCCTGCTGAGGCCTTCATCTGTTCCCGACCGTACAAATGGCACCACCTCACATGGGTACGTAAATGCAATAGTGTGAGTGTGTTATTTGCTCGTTTCACACTTAAGCATTTACTCTGAAAAAATGCCTGTAGTTGACGTATTCAAGAATTTTTTTATTTGCATACATACATGTCGTTAATGTAACGATTGCTTATACTAGAAATACTGTAGTAGCTAATAGTGATTCTGGATGTTATATTTCTGTATCCGGTATAAAATCCAATCACAGCTTCCACGACACTGAATGAATCACACGAAAAAGCTTGCTAGTTTGGTATTTTCTTAATATTTCAGAACAGAGCTGCGGTACCATGTATGTTTTCACAAACTTTCTGTAATCGGTACACCAGTTCCAGAATAAGATGAACCATAAAGAATCATCTGGTTACGCCACCCTTAACACTCCTGAAGGAGAATTGACGAGTAGTCTGAGGTACGCGTTACGTGTGTTTAATAAAAAAAAATATCTCAACATTACAAATTTCTTTTCTTATTGGCTTAATTGTGCCAGAATGCAAAAATATTTTGACCTGTATATTGCCCGAGGGCATCAGGTGTGAAGTTGGCCGGTTATGTGTAGAGTTGATGGACCTCAAGAGACAGGAAGGGAGGGGTGGTATGGTGAGTGCCGTGTGGAAGTATTGTGTTGCAGCCTCGTATTGTGAACGTTGTGTGTGTTTGTTGCAGTCAGGCATGGTGGTGCCCATGTCGTTACTCAGCAGTTATTTTTTTCTCTCATGAGGACAAATAACTGGTTTGAGTGAGCGGATGATGGTTTCAAGAGTGTGTGTGTGATGGGCGGGAGGTGGATAACAAGGCGTGGACAAGTAGCAGATAGACCACTTAAGTGGATGACGAAATTTTGGATGAATGAGGGCAGTGAGGTGGATAATACCGTGGATGCTGGCAGCTATATGGATGACTAGGTGTGAATGAGAGGTAAGGTGAATGACAAGATATGGATGGGAATGGTGGAAGGAACGACGAAGTGGGTGAGGACAGTGAAATGGGTGACGATGTCTGGATGAAAAAAAAAACGAGGTTGTCAAACAGTCACAGTGGTTGAGTATAGCCTCCCCAAGTATGCATGACCTACATATATTTACAATAGATACTTGTATCACTTTTGACCCTGAATTGTGTCATAAATTTACCTACATGTAGGCAATGAAGTATTGTGGTATTAGATAGGGCAGAATGGTACCTGTCAGTAGGGGGGAGATGTGAAACTTTTTTGTGTGCGTTGTGTGAATGGCTTGTGTAATAATTATATTCGGTGCTTGTTTTATAGAAAATTGTGTATCATTGACCATCAACCTATTAATATCTTTAATGTCGTATATTTTGTGTATATTGCAGTCGGTTATGGACTGACCCATAGTTTGATCTCACAATGATTGTTCCACAGCCTTGACTACCAGTTGTTGCGAAATGGACCAGAGCACAATGGACGCTACAGAGAGTAATATGGAGAGCCAGAAATCCGGAACACTCTCCACCTAGTTACTATCTACGCACGGACTCCACGATCTTCAGGCAACCGTACAGATGACGCCAAGCTATTTCCCCCATTCTGCCTAACTGGTCACTTGGAATCCAGCTCATTTATTTGATTGGTTTGTTGGTATAGCGAAAAAGGTGAAGATAAAGGAGGTACAGTTGCCAGCAAAAGTCCTCCCACAAACTTGCTACGCAGGGCTGTGGGAGAACTTTTGCTGGCAACTGTACGTCTGTAGCCACAGCTCTGGTGGGGTCACTTTGACTGCGTCACGCTCAGCTGATCCCGAGAACTCGCACTACTTTGTCTAACGCCAGTTTTAGCGCCATTTTGGTGGCTCCATTGTTTACGTCGGGTTAGTCTTGCGTGACCTTCTATCCTTCTTTGTGTAAAGTAAATGTTTTTTTTGGTGTAAATTGTGAGTATTCATGTTAGGAAAATAAGGATGGAGATTTTTTGACGTTTCGAAGCTAACATAGCTTACATCGTGTGAAGTGATTATAAGGTAATCGACTAATGGCTAATGGGTGAAACAGTAAACATTGTGTACTCCGCAGTCATCTAGTGAGACGTCATCTAAATCTGTGATTGAGGATCGTCGCAAGACCAAGTGACAGGGTAGTCAAATTTGTGTAAAACTTCATATTCCAGGTTATTGTTGAATAGCTTTCGAAATACATTGTTTCACTTCACTAATGCAAACAACATATAATTACAAACGAATATGTATTAGGATAATAGGGCTAGTTTTACCACAGTTTTGGTGCTGAATATTTGGGTGGTGGGCGTGTGGCAGAGGGTGGCGGGCGCGGCAGCTAGCCAGGCTGGCCGCCGCACTACTACTAAAAAAGTAGCTCATGGTCTTAGAGCACTAGTTTTTGTGGCTATAGTCAAGGAGCGTGGCTTACTAGAGGCCATTGGCGAAGTTTCACCCCTCACTATTCCCTTTCATGTTTGTATTTGAGAATTAACTAACGTGTGTAGAGTGTTGCAGCGGTGTGTGAGTGTCGGTGGCCGGGGTGTGGGTCTTAGTGGAAACAGTGGGAGCGTGCGGTGGAGGGCCCTACTGGCCTGCTAAGTCCCAAGCCTCGCCCACCCACCGCAGCCACCACACCCTCCTAGACTTACGTTGTGGCTCTGCTACTCCTATCCACCTATCCGCGTCCCGCTCACCTCCCTCCTGCTGTTTATACTGCGCCTTCACCTCTTTTTTTTTAATTCTTATCTCCAACAGTCGGACTTTTGTTGACACTGGATACTTTTCAAAGGCGAAAATATTACAGACGACCTTCTTATTACAAACATATTACAACTGAAAAATTTCTAAATACATAAACATACAGACAAGCTACTATACACCTGGAATTGACTGTCTGGAGTATAAACCACCCATTGGTAGAATTCACAGCACATCTACAGTGCGGACAGCGTAACCAAATATCCCTCTCACTTAAGCACACTACCCAAATCCATCACGTATTAGTCACTGCAGGCATGTGTAGGGACAGGTGTAAGGTAAACGGACAGGGGACGACCGTGGTGCCGCTGCCACTGACCCTGTCCAAGGTTATCGTACACAACATCCTGGGCTTCTAACCCACTTTATGGTGGAACTTGCCTTAACCCTTCACCCTTTCAAAACAAGTCTATATTGCTTTCATCATGATACTTGTTGCTAAAGTTTACCATGACATATATACACTATACCGTGTGCTAACCCTGACTTACTTGTTGGCTAATGTTTGACTCAACATCTCTTTGTAATACTGTTAAGCCATTGGCTTTTTAACCGCCCGAAATAAAAAGAATACTTAGATATCGGTAAATACATACCAGTTTTCAGTAATTTATAGTTTACCCAAACAGAATCTGCTCAAACACACGTGAGAAGGGTGTTATCCAGTGTGACCCTACCGAACACCACAGGTTTCCCGGTCCCCAGTTTCCTCCTGTACTTACACTGAATAAACCTCCCAAACGGCCAGTAAGCTGATAAGTGGCGAATATGATTAAAAAAATACCTGGTCATTCTTGATCGTTGCATGATAAATGTTTCTAAGTTATCACACTAGTGAGATTTTTTTATATCATACTGATATCTAAAACTAAAGTATTACCTCATCGTGACATCAAACCACGAGAGGACTCATCCTAGCCAGTTGGGGCTGGAAGCTGAACTCTGACATTCAAGCGCGCGCGAGACACTTTCAGACCGTGACCTCCACCAGCAAACATTTCCTCCCACATCCTGTCTGCCTCGATCACTTACGGATTCTAACTTAACCTCCATTAATTGCTGAGCCTAACTCAACCTCCAACACCTATAGATGTTAATTTCAAACAGTTAATGGGTTTTACTAAAAACTTAATGAACTCAATCTCAGACACTCAATGAGCTTAACTCAACCTCCAACATTTATTGAACCCAACTTAAAAACGCTTAACTCGCCCTCTTGCGCTTATTGAGCTTCAGTTTACATTAAGGAGACTAACTTACCTTCCAACACTTAATGTAGGCATCTCTGACTTATTTGGTGTCATTGACTATTCTTGACAAAACAGAATATGAACAAGCTCTTACAACTGATATTCTTAACACATTTCTGACTTGCAATCAACACGCTCTTGTAATTTTCTCTATTCAACATAACAAGCTGATGTATGAGTTTTGTTTACGCTTATAATTTTTTAATATAAGTTATGACACTTTTATACGGAATGTGACTTGAGAGAAAGTTATTTGGGCAATATTTCCCAGGGGGATGAACATTACAGCACAGGAAAGTTTTCAAATTTTCCCTTCTGTTCTATGTTCTCGTGAATTTGCTGGTGTGTAAGCTTATGGCAGTATTAGTGTATGTTGTAGTGACAGTTGCTTTTTTTTACGACAATTGCCGTACATCCCAGTGACATTTCTTAATTTGTTCTCACGACTCATTAGCTGTATTCTCTAATGCTCATTGTTTAATGTTTTCGTGGCACGGCTACAATAGATTCTGAAGACCTACGTATTTTGAAATGACACGGTTGGTGTGATGAAACTCACAGTCACGTTTATTTGGATGACATTACTGTGTATTCTATTGACTCACAAGGCTACAGAGCTGGAGTTGTTTGGGTTTTTCACACACACACACACATACACACACACACGCGCGCTAAAAAGTATCTTAAACATCAGATTGACAGCTCCTGGTGTACAATGAACAATCCCAACGTGACATCTGATGTACAATGAACACTCCCAGCACCAACTTGACATCAACTGGTGTACAATGAATGATCCTATCACCAACTTGACAGCTACTGGTGTACAATGAACAATCCTAACTTGACATCTGGTATACAATGAACAATCCCATCACCAACTTGACATCTGGTGTACAGTGAACAATCCCAAAACCAACTTGACAGCTCCTGGTATACAATGGACAATCCCAGCACCAACTTGACAACTCCTGGTGTACGATGGACACCCCTGACAGCTCTTCTGACAAAGGTCTGTCCTGGCACCACCCACCTGACCTCTGAACGCTGTAGCAAACTTGGGGTTTCTAAGAGGCATCCCTTGCAACTTTAGACTGCAATGCCCTTGGAAATCCCAAATATGCTCGGCCTAGCGACTAGGATGTGAACTCTTACTCTTGACTGACATGTTGAAGACGTGTTTGTGGACAGGTCACCGACCCCTCTTGGACCCGTGTGACCTCGGCAGTGCAGCAAAGGGAGGGAGGGCATTCAGGTCAGTGACTCGGGGGCTTTCCCATCTTATTTTTTTTGTTACCTTGAGGAACAAAATGTTGATACTAAACATAATCTCACCCAAGATAGGTTTGTTACTAATAATTTAATTGCAATTTATTTTTTTATGTTTGTTTAGGAATCCTAACTTCATTCTGATTAAAGTCCATACTTTGTTTATATGCTGTACAGTACAGTACTCCTAAAAACTTTACTTCTGACACTGTATGATATAATGTGATGGAGGATTATTAAACTTATACCTTCATAACCTGACAGCTGATTTATAAGGTAATAGTACTGCTCATATTATTTAGTTGTTTCTCTGGCCCATAAATATTTGTCTAATTGCACATTACTGCTGGTTATTTAACTTATTATCCTGTTAAATATTTCCGGCTAATACCAGTATTACATTGATGTTCTTGCAGGTGATCACAAACCAAATTTCTTATCATTTAGAGCTTTGATTATGTATTCTCTCTCTCTCTCCCTCTCTCTTTCCCATAGTTTTTCTCTTCCTCATCATTTGGATGAGGGAAGGAGTTGGTTTGTACTTTTACAGGTGTCAGGGCCTGGAGAACAGTGATGAGACTCCCTGAAAAACAGTTATGACAACGATGAGGAGACTACCTGGAGAACACGAAAGCGAACCACTGAAGAACAATGAGGAGACTATCTGTAGAACAAAAAAGAACTCCCGAAGAATGAGGAGACTACCTGAAGAACCCCTGAAGAACAATGAGGAGACTACCTGGAGATCAAGAAAGAGAACCCCTAAAGAACAATGAGGAGACTACCTGGAGAAACAATCTGGAGAACAATGAGAACACCGAGAGGACACGAAAAAATACAAAATAATGTCACAGCAAAATCACAGGTTCATATTTATCTATTATTTTGACACGTTACAGAAGCTGAGAGATAATTTAACTTCGAAATAATGGTTTATATAATATGGACTAAAATGGGTTGAACCTATCATTTTGTTATTCATGGAGACTCGATTTTCATGGAATTATGAAAGAGAAATGCCCGTGTGTACTGTAAGAATTGAGGATTTTCACAAATAACTACATTTTAAACAGTCTTTGAGAAAGTGACCTGAGTACCTGTGTACCAACAACCTAAAATAAAGAAAAAGAAACGTATCAACGTATTTTTTATCAGTTGGAGTGGTGTTGCAAGTTCATTATAGTAAATTAATTATACTCAGATTTACTGATCTCCATTAAGTGTACTGTGCTGGATTTGCCTTTGTTGTTCTTTATAATCAATTTCATCATAATTTAAAAAAATATGTACTTAATACTTTGCCACAGTACATAACTGAACACTGGACAATGAAGGTTGTAAAAAAAAACAGACTACCTAAACGGCAGGTAAACTCATATTTGTCGAAAATAAAAAAATTATGTATTTATCACCCTGTCTCAGAAGATTAGTAAAATACTGTATGACCGCTTAACCTGTGTACTACCACAAGCTTCATATATTGTACATTCTTGTTTTGCTTGTACAATATACGCATGATATATAATGCGTAACAGTCATATAGGCCTATAATAATAAGTTGACTGATTTTTATCCAAGGCAATAAAGTAAACATGACTATTGTCTGTTAATAGTTTATGTATATAAAATCATCAATAAAGCATTGTTTATGCAGCATTATCAGTTGGTGACAGTAAATATTTTTCCATACATGTTTTGTTATTTCCCTTATTTACATGTTTAAAGCATTAGATATCTGGAGTAAAATTTTATTTATAGGAGTGTAAGTAGGAAAATTATAGCATACCGTACATAAAGATGTCTAGAAAGCATTGATGAATATGAAAGATAAACAATGAAAATCAGTTGCCATTTACTGTATATAAATCATAAATGAGGGATACTTTAACAATGAACACCGAAGTTAAGGGAATATTTAAGACCTTGTGAAATTTTAACTTTATCCTGTCCACCACTGGTTAACACTAGCTGGTCAGTCATTTCTCTGTTACACACTGTTGGCAATTACTGTACTGTGAATGCACTGAATCAGGATGTATCTGAATCGGCGCCAATATTGGTCAAGTTTGACCTTAAATGAGCTCACACTCGGTACTGTTGCAACATTTACTGACAGAAAATTTCAAAAGTTCACAATTCTCACTCTAAAAAAGTTACCGTTGACAATTTTCTGCACTTGCCTTCTGGTTGGGAGGACGTCCGTTAGTTCCAGATATGAGCAGTTTACGGAGTAATGTCCTCTGGTACTGTATGCACAAACTTTTATTAAATATCCCCTTGTCGATCTTATACTATAAGCTAGGCAGCTGCAGGCATTTTAATTTCATTTAGTATCTTAGGTGCCATAGTGCAGGCACCAAGCTGGTGGTCCCTTTTCAGACGTACTCAATCAACTGAGAGTAGCATACCTTGGGGACCAGACGAGATGACATTACAGTACCAAGTGGGGGGGGGGGGTACCCCATTTTTGAAGAGCGTTATGAGTTACGAACCATAAAGGTGTGTTAAAGGCAGGATCTTAGTACCCTACCCCGTTTTTGTTTTTGCCTGTATTTTTTAGTCGATTTGACCAGGGACAAATGACAAAGCCATGAGATACTGTACTTATTTCCAGTAGAGTCCTTATGGTAGCGGCATCTAGTGTTCTTAAGACCAAACCGGTCACCCACCCAAGTACTAACCAGACCCAATGTTACCTAATTAAAACTTCGCTGACTGGACAAGAAGCGGTGTTTCCAACATGATACTACTACTACTTTTATAAAGAACACATTCCTGGAAGAGAAAATATGAAGTGCACTTTGTAGGTATACAGTATACTTGATAACAGAATGCATCAGCTAGAATTAGTAAATGTGGGGTTGAACATAAGAACATAAGAATGGAGGAAACTGCAGCGGGCCTATTGGCCCATACTGGGCAGTCCCGTTTACACCCAACCCCTATTGCTCATATGAGCATCCAACCTATGTTTGAAGCAATTCAGCGTATTCGAGTTAATGATGATATTTGGTAACTTGTTCCACTCATCCACCACTCTGTTTCCAAACCAGTGTTTACCTATTTCACGCCTAAATCTAAATTTGTCCAATTTAAAACCATTGTTACGAGTTCGCTCCTGGTTGGATAATTTGAGTACCTTTGTAATGTCCCCTTTGTTTAGCCCTGCCTTCCACTGAAACACCTCTATCAGGTCGCCCCTCGCTCTACGTCTCTCAAGGGAGTGCAGATTAAGATGCTTTAACCTGTCTCTATACTCAAGGTTCCTAATGCCCGGGATTAGTCTTGTCATTCTCCTCTGAATTCTTTCCAAGGATTCTATATCCATTCTGTAATACGGTGACCAGAACTGAACTGCATAATCCAGGTGTGGTCTCACAAGAGCAAGATACAGTTTTAGGATGACCTCGCTAGTCTTGTAACTAACACTCCTTTGTATGAACCCAAGTACTTTATTAGCCTTGTTACGAGCAAAAACACATTGTTTACTTGGCTTAAGGTTCCTACTTATCATTACTCCTAAATCTCTCTCGCAGTCGGATTTCTCTATGGCATCGTTGTTCATCTGGTATCTGGTTTCCCTGTTTACATTTCCTATACTGAGTACTTTACATTTGTCGATGTTGAATGTCATCTGCCATTTTTCAGACCATTCGAAAAATTTGTTTAGATCCTCCTGTAGTTTTGCCGAGTCCTCGTCAGATTTGATAACACGTCCTATTTTAGTATCATCAGCAAATTTACTTATGTTGCTGTCTATGCCGAAGCACTTAAGAACTTAACATTTTGGGTAATTCAGCCCTGGGAAGTGGTACTGGTAAAGTGTTAATACCTGTACAGTTAAACAACACTGGGTCTGGTTAATACTTGGATGGGTGACCACCTGCCCTAAGGAATACCAGCTAGCATAAGGACTCTATCGGAAATAAGTATCTCGTAGTTTTGTCAGCTGTCCTTGGTCAAATTGACGAAATATCAATTATTGACGCAATACCTGTCAGTGTTCATCTCTGTCCCAGCCGTGGAATTACAGTGTACAATACTATACTATTGATATATATATATATATATATATATATATATATATATATATATATATATATATATATATATATATATATATATGTGTGTGTGTGTGTGTGTGTGTGCTGATAACCACAAGGAAAAAGAAAACACGAAGTTCCCAAGCGCTTTCGTGTAATTCACCCCTGAAGATGTAATTCACATCTTCAGGGGTGAGTACAGACTAAAATAGAAGTGCAGAACAAGTTATATATATATACAGAGGAGGATTAGAACAAGTCCACAGAGGTCAAGTATAGGTAATGACCCTACTAATCTTTACAAAAGCACCGCAGCGGTCAGTAGTCAGGTCAGAGGGAAAACTGACCCAACCTTCTCACCTGGTTACAAATCTTCTTAATTACAAAATTGTCCAATTTGTACATATCGTTACTCAAATTCATGGTAACGGATTCGGTATGTTTAATGAGACTAGATTCTTTGATGTTCCTACTGTCAATTGAATTACAAGGTAATATTGAGGAGGCATAATGCCTTGGGAACTTCGTGTTTTTTCTTTCCTTGTGGTGATCAGCGTATACCTGGATCACGCGCACCCACAGTGATTTACTTGCATATATATATATATATATATATATATATATATATATATATATATATATATATATATATATATATATATATATATAGAGAGAGAGAGAGAGAGAGAGAGAGAGAGAGAGAGTTGGTGATTCAACAAATAGTGCATTAAATTGGAGGATGGAATCCTTGGATACTTCTAAACCACAATGTCTCTATGGTAAACTGTCAGATTCTGCAGTTTCCATGTTACAATACATTTAACATGTATTAATGAGAGCGAATTTGATGTGAAACCCCCCAGGTTTTTGTAATAATTTACTCACAGATGTCTTATGTACAGCAGTACAGCGTGATACAGATGTCTAACACAGGTGCAATGAGGCAGGGACAGTGTTGTTATTTTTTTTTTACAGGGATTAGCTCACCGGGGCACAGGTCACTGACCCACATCAGGGCCTGGGAGACGAAAATGTAATAATAATAATAATAATAATTAGTTCATAGTAAATAATAAAAAACTACAAAATTAAAAATAAATAATAATAACTAATAATAACAACACTTATAATAATAATAATAATAAAATGAAAAAAGATTAATAACGAGAAACGATATATGTACTGTATGTTGTGTTGTCAAAGTTAGAAAATAAATGAGACCCTGTAATTGTGTAAATGAGGCGGAAAGTCAGATCAGCAACCTGAGACTTAGTCACAATTTTCGTGATGCCTGGCAGCAGGGTCTACCATTAGACAATACATTACGCTTCCAACATCTTCCCAGTTGCGTTAGTGTTATGCGTTTACAGTACATGCCAATCACTCCCCGCAGCGATTGAAAACACAACGCAAACGCACTGTAAACGCGTGAATGGGAATCCTAGTTTTAAACATTTATCCTCTTCGCCACAGATCGGCTTGTTAGATGCTTGGGCGGTCGGTCACTTCTCTGTAAGTACTGCTGGCATGTACTGGTTCCAGAAAGCATCTGTATCTGCGTCAGTGTTGGCCAAGTGACAAGCTTGGTTTTGAATGGTGTCACTCCAACACTCGGTGCCAACTCTATCAAATAGTTCGTTCTGACAGTTTTCTGAGCTTGTGGCTTCTTCAACCTTAAGCACCCCTATGGGGCAGCCATCTACCCATTCTACCAGTTCCAGGTGTGAATGAACACTAGACTGTGTAATGTCTTCTGTGGTATTTATAGACTTGTGTTAAGTTACCCCTTGCCCACCTATAATAATATAAGCTAGGCCAATGAGAGTAGAGTAACCCTCATTGGCAATTTGGCAGGCACTGCATATCACCGGAGCCTGCCGAGTGCCGACACCAATCACACCAAGAATAATTACAGACCTGAGATTCAAGATTATATCATATATGGCGTCAGGAGCAAACTATAAATTCAAAATGTTTCTGTATTCCATAACCTGTATCTGTATTATACTAAAATCATTATTGTTGTAAGGATAAAGCAAATTTTATAGTTATTATGAACTATTAGATTGTTATACGAAACTCACTAAACTTTCGATACGCCCGTAGTGTCTCAAAGTACTAATTTACTTCAAAATATCAGTTAAATAGTTTCTATATATTTTTTGAAAATATTGTCAAATAATATGTATTATTTTATGATCGAATAAATTAGGGTCACATGATCACATCAGAGCCAATTTGTTATTTGTAATTTTGTTGACATCACGTAAGTGTTGTTTTGGCCATGGCTGACGGAGGTGCTCGTGTACTCCCACATTTTTGTGACTAAAAATATTGTTTTTTTTTAAAGTGTCTGTTAGAGCTCGTAACTTACTATATTATCTCAGTGGATCATTCCAAAACTTTCTCTTTTCAGGTATTTGTATTGCGGTGTGTCAGTACTATAGTAGCTTTGTTACTAGTAGATGAGTTCACTTAATTTTAACTGGACACGGTTGTCTTACCATAGGCCATTTTTTTAATGTGTAGGAGACATAATGTTTATTTAGTAAACCAGGAATGTGTTTTATTTTTGTAACTGTCTTCTAAATAGTTGTTAAGTATAAAAATGAGTGTTTTTCATGGTTAAGGGTAATGACCTTCTAAGCAACCAGAGGTTAAATTTCAGAAAAGATCAGCCAACATATTAGAGAAATTACTAGAAACTCACCTTAAGAGAAGAATAAACGTGAAGGGAAGGGGCCAACCCTTTGTTTGTAGTCTGAATTCCAACGTGAAACCTTTCCAAAATTATTGATTTAATGGTAATTAGGAAACTCAGTATTACTGACCATTCTCATCATGGTTAATGTAGTGTCAATATTTTATTTCAGACCGGTAGAATTAACCAAAACACCCAGCATATCCTATGTAATCATACTAAAGTTAACAAATATATTATAAGATAATCTCTATAGAAGAAAACTTTGTAATAGTTTACAGTGTCACATGTTGTTGTGGACCATTAGGAAAAAGAAATGTAATTGAAGAAATCTCCAGTATTGTTGCATTTTCAACCAATATACAGCCAAAGGTTAGAATTATCTCGCTTGTTATTCAATTGCGACAAGTAAAAGTAGGGTTCAGAAGATAGATTTCGATGAAATCTGTTCATTTTTTAAGTAAAAAACCTTTGGCTGCATATTGGTTGAAAATGCAACAATACCAAAGTATTCATTCCAGGTTAGGTTGGTTATTGAGTTGAGCAATGTGTTTTCCGATTGTATATTATGTATTTTAATTGATTTTGATAGTGATTTTTGTTGGAAATCACTTTTGGGGGATTATCTCAAAAATGAGCGATTTCCTACAAAAAGTCAATATCAAATTCGAATAAAACATAAAAAAGCCCACCGGAAAAACACATTGCTTAACTCGAGAGCCATATTGGTTGAAAATGCAAATTTACCAACTTGCCTTACCTTTCAAATTTTATTAAAGGTCTGGAGGAATTGTAACTTAACTACTATTTGTTTCTCTGACTTAATTGTAATAAAGACAAACCTTTGTGGGCCTGCCAGCTCAGTGCACCACTATTATCAGCTGCTTACACGAGTGCTTAAAGAAAAACAAATATCTTGGATATTATAATGTTTTTGCTCCGTACACACGAAAAACTAGTAGGAGCAATGGTAAACATGGAGCAGACGGCTAACACCAGGAGTTATTGTTCCGCTGCATTAATTTTTTCCACATGTTTTTTGCATAATAGTTAGTAATAACTACCTTACCTAACTGAACTACCTAGACATTCCGGACCCCCCGGCATGTTAAACAGAAAGAACTTACTTTAATATCTGGTACCATTGAAAGTACTGAAACTTCCTTGAAGTGCCATGGTGTAATTTTACGTTTTTTGTGGACGAGTACCTTTTGACCGAGCAGGCCGGTTGTTGCACTGACACAAACAGCAGACAACAATACGCGCTGACACATGGCAGATCTTTTGGTTGAATATATATGGTAAATAATTAATTTCTTCTGTATAAAGGCATGTAGAGAAATCATTTTAGTGTCATGAACAGTTTTATGTTATGGTTTACCCTGCAATTTCCCTCATCCTTCATACCCTGCTCATTACAGGTGATTTATGATTGTAGATATAGGAGAACTAAAAAAATACTTGTAATTAAAATCTAGAGTTGTCGTATCATTTTTATTACTTTATATCACCCAGAGAAGATCTGTGGAAAAAGTAAATGCAATCGACCAACTTATGGTGTTAGCTGTCTGTCTACTCCACTATCACAGGAGCAACAAATGGAACACTTTTGTATAGACTATTAAAAATTCTTTCTAAATTAATAGACACCAGTAATTAGTTTAGCAATTGGGTTGTTTGGATTAACATTTCACACCTGAAGAGCGTCTCCTCTCGCCAGCGAACACCTACTGTGCCACTGATAATTTGTCAAATAAGAAAAACAAACCAATCTGACCTAAATTACCTAATCTAATAAACAAATCCTGTTGGTGATCCTGTCAACAGTTTAGAAACATGGTGGTGGCGATGACATCTGCACCAAATTACCTAGTAAGGAATTCTATAGATAAACAAAAGTACCAAAGGTGCATTTCTTCCAAACTTAGTTTTTCCTGGAATTAAAGGTGCTACCACTTGCCCACTTCACGACTATGCCATGACTGCTATTTCTAATGAAAAATGCTTTGCAGTGGCTAACTGACCCCAAATGTTAACCAATGGAACTATTCCCAGCCAGCGACCAACTTACCTCCCAGCCTTTCTATACGAACCTAGCTAACCAAAGTTTAAGTAAACTACTGATGCAGGTATTCTGGAGAAATATATACATTGCTGTATTGAATTGGGTATAGACCATGTACAGTATTAATGGGGGTTATTTTCGTGGGAGGGAAAATGTTGCTCAACCAGGGTTTTTCACATAAAGTTAGCACTGTATAGGACACAGTATTATGTCCTGTAAAAATAATAGTAAAGAATGAATACATTGAAAACAATGGACATTGGATAGGTACAGTAGAAGATAAATGCATCTCTGCACTTCCTGGGCGGTCATCTTGACCTTGTAATAGTGAAAAGTTTGCATTCTTTGAAGAAAAAAGGTCTCCAATTGTGATTGTTATTCATCAAAGTGAATGGTTGTTTTTATTTATTTTTTTATAAAGGAAAATAGGTGTCAAAATGTAACTTTCATTAAATCAAGGTTTTGTTTATCAGGCATGACATATGTATATTGGGAGATAACCTGTAATAGTAATACTGTATACTTTCATCCTAGGGTTTATTGGTTCATCTTGTTCATGATAAATTATAATGCTGTATAATGAAAAATAACATTTGCAGTAAGTGGTTCATGTATATAGAAAGGATGATGAAACTTGCTGGGAAGTCGCCACGTTCACTTGTATCACCAAACTGATTACAGTATATTTTTCAGAAAATTGGAAATCCTACTACAGTAAAGTATTTATTTACCCTTTATTTTATATTCTTCTATACAAAATTTTCCGAAGGTTGTTGCTGTTGTTTCTCAGTGAAAATGAAACAGAATAGCAAAGTTAATGTCAATGAAACATTCAGACTTTTCCTGTTTATGTAAATGAAGATGGTGCCCTCCTTGATGCAGGCAGGTGATAGTATGTATTTTTATTTATGAGAAAAAATAGGGAGAACCGTGAATATGAAAAATGCTATTCCTCCACTTGATTTGATTTATTCTTGAGATAAAAAATAAGTTTTCTTCTATAAGTATTTTTGTTAGGTTGCTGGTTAACCTGGTGTTTTGTTCTTAACTCTTACAGATTTGTTTTTAATCGATTCTCAGCAAAAAAAAAAAAATGAACGAAGTTTAGTAAAGGTGTGTTCAGGAGTTGTTACCTTATTAAAGGTTTATTTCTTCTGGAGTTTTATTAAAAAGATTGTTTTAATGTACAGGTATATAGAATGCAAGTCTGGTGATGCATTAAGGAAAACAGTAACACACTTAGGCCTATAGAGGAATCATCCCATACACCACCATGGCAGAGCCCAGGTATACCAACTTCAGGCTCCAGCAGTCATCAGACAACTGCCCCACTTTTTACCAACTTCATGAAAGTCCAGTACTGTATAGTATTAGACTTTGTCTTGGCCCTTTCAACTTTTTGGGCCCTGTCTACAAATTTAAATGAAAAGTTTGTCAAGTACAGTACTGCACAGTACAGTACGTATAGATAAATTATGAAATGGATTCACCATTTGGCAAAATCAAACTAATGTACAGTATTACTATAGTATACTGTTGTAGGCTATAGCCTACTGTTAATTGTTAGTTGTCATAAATGTCATGAGGTGGTTGAGTGGATACAGCGCTCGCCTTCTGTTCTGAGGGTTGGTGGTTCGATTCCTTTGCTCTCCCAGTTTACCCAGCTGTAAATGGCTACCTAAGTTTACAACTTGGGGGAAGTCAAAGCGATCAAGAACAGGCCTTATTCCCAGCCTGGGACTGATGTGAGAAGGGTGTTATCCAGTTTGACCGTATCGTACATCAAAGGTTTTCTCCGGGTACACTGGCTTCATCCTCTACTAACACTGGACAATAAAAAAAAAAAAAATGCACGAATAGCTAGAAGCTGATAGGTAGTAAAATTATAATTACCCGTACAGTAAAACTTTAATGAATGATTCTGATCTAAAGATGTAAAGAGTGTATTTTTTCATGAAATTAAACTTTTAATTATCATTTCCTTAATTTCTTGTGTGGTAGTTCTGCAATGTATGTACAGTATATGCACTGTGATTCTGTCATGTTTATTGGTTTATAGTAGTTGAGGCAGTAGGTAGTAGGCAGATATCAAGCAGGGAGGTACTACCGCCTGGGAAGATATTGGAAGCATAATGTGTTGTCTAATGGTAGACCCTGCTGCCATATGGCATCACAAAAATTGTGACCAAGTCCCAGGTTGCTGATCTGACTTTCTGCCTCATTTACACACAATTGTAGGGTCTCAATTGTTTCTCTTACTTTGACAACACAGCATACATATATAATTTCTCACTACAGTAATACCCCGTTTTACGCGGTTCTCGTGTACGCGTTTCTACATTTACGCGGTACCCCGCCAGAACCGGATTCCCACTTTACGCGGTGCATCTACTCATATACGCGGGAAGCGGCGCAGGCAGGGTGCGCACAAGGTCGCCCAGTCATCAAAACATTACCGAGTTCTTCACCCGCCACCCACCACAGTCGGCCCAAGTCAGTGATAGTGATAGTGAGGATATGGACTTATATGGACTTTGAGGGATTTGACAAAGAGGTCCTGCAAGCCTCTGTGGTGGATAGTGATACAATTGATACAAGTGATACAGGTGAGGGCCAATAATCTGCCCTCTGCCTTGGAACCAAACCCCCATCCCCGTGTGCTCAGCCATCTTTTCTACTAATGTAAGTGTTAAAAAACCTAATATTATTGATATTTCTCTTAATTATTAATTGTGTGTGCATACCATCATAAAATTAAGATGTTATTTTTACTACAACGTAGGTATTGTGTCTGAAAAAGTGGAGTTTGGGAGTCGGCCCAGTCTCTGTTGCAATTAATCCCATATGTTCTCTTATTCCATTTGCGCGTTTGTCGTTTTACACGGTACTCCGTGGGTTCAATTAACCACGTAAAACGGGGTATTACTGTATTGATCTTTTTTTAATTTTTTTTTATTTATGTATGGTCCTCTGTTATTATTATTATTATTATTATTATTATTATTATTATTATTATTACAGTGGTCCCTCGGTTAACGAGTGCCTCGGTTAACGAGATTTCGGTTAACGAGTTACCTTCCATAAGATTCTTAAATTCGGTTAACGAGCAACCCCTCGGTTAACGAGATTCTTACGAGCCGACCTCAACAAGTTTTGGCTTGCACTGGGCGGTCAACCAGCTGTAGTATTAGTCCGCCAATTCATTAATCGGTTCTAGGGCTTAAATTCCTTACTATTTTAGTATATATCAAGAAGTTTATACTATTCAATAATTTTAAAAGTTTAATATTAAATTTTTAAGTCATTTTAACAATTATTGAACATAATTGAAGGTAAAGTTACTAGTTTAATGCGTGGCATCCAGCCTCTTAACACAGCAAACAGGCGTTAGTCTCTCTCTGTTTTCACTGGAGGTAACATCTTGCTTGAGACTCTCTTCAACTAAATGCTTTTTTTCTGTGTTTCCAAGCAAATTACTGGTCATTTTGAAATTGATTTTACATACAGTGACCCCTCGGTTAACGAACTCAATCCGTTCCAGAAGGTCGTTCGTTAACCGAAAAGTTCGTTAACCGAAACCATTGTTTCAATGGGTTTTTGGGTAATTGGTTCCAGCTCACCGAAAATTTCCTAAATTCAACAAAAATGGTAGAAAAGTTCACTTACTTTGAGGTGTGTATGTAGAAGGCTCCTGGATGATGATGATGGGATTTAGAATAGGGGTGGAGGAGAAGGAAGAAGAGAAGGCATTGGGGTGGAAGAGAAGTCACCCCATGGCGCCATTTCACCCATAAAATTTTAGCTCTCTTGGTGTAATTCAAGATTATTTTCTTTAAATCAACACTGCACTGCATTATATATTGTCAATATGTAAAATATATTTCAAAATGACCAATAATTTGCTTGGAAACACAGAAAAAAGCATTTAGTTGAAGAGAGTCTCAAGCAAGATGTTACCTCCAGTGAAAACAGAGAGAGACTAACGCCTGTTTGCTGTGTTAAGAGGCTGGATGCCGCGCATTAAACTAGTCACTTTACCTTCAATTAAGTTCAATAATTGTTAAAATGACTAAAAAATTGAATATTAAACTTTTAAAATTATTGAATAGTATAAACGTCTTGATATTTACTAAAATAGTAAGGAATTTAAGCCCTAGAACCGATTAATGTATTGGCGGACTGATACTAAAGCTGGTTGCCCGGTCAGTGCAAGCGAAAACATGTTGAGGTCGGTTTGTAAGAAATTCGTTAACCGAATTTTTGTTCGTTAACCGAATTGAAGATCCTTATGGAAGGCAGTTCGTTAACCGAGGCGTTCGTTAAACAAGGGGTCACTGTATTGACAATATATAGCGCAGTGCAGTGTTATTTTAAAGAAAATAATCTTTATTTACAACACGTTTAACTTTGAAAAGCACGTGTTGACATTGTTTGAATCCAGCATGGGGCCTAAGAGATCAAGAAAAGCGATTTCAATCCAAACCAAGCAGGAAATCATAAAAAAACATGAACAAGGCATTAGAACAAATGTGCTATGCAAAGAATATGGTATGTCGACATCAACTGTGTCGACAATTCTTGCACAGAAAGACAGATTTAAAGAAGTGAAAGTGAGAGACAAATCTACAAGTGTTTAAAAGTAGATCCCTAATTGCAGAAACTGAGAGGTTACTTATCATCTGGATTAGGGAAAAACAGATGAAAGGTGATTCAGTTTCTACTGAATTCATTTGTGAAAGAGCCAGGGAGATTTATGAACATTTAAAGACAGATCAACCTGATTCTTCAGGCACAGAATTTGAAGATTTTCGGGCCAGCAAAGGCTGGTTCGAAAAATTTAAGAAACGAAGTGACATTTTCAGTGTTGTTAGGCATGGTGAAGCTGCTAGTGCTGATAAGGAAGGGGCAGCAAAGTTATTAGATGAATTTAAAAAACTGATGGAAGAAGAAAATTATCTTCCACAGCAAGTGTTCAATGTTGTCGAAACTGGGCTGTTCTGGAAAAAGATGCCCAAAAGAACATTCATCACCAGAGATGAAGCCTCTTTACCTGGGCATAAACCCATGAAAGACCGTCTCACTCTATTGCTTGGTGCCAATGCTTCAGGGGATTTCCGACTGAAGCCTGTGCTTGTCTACCACTCTGAAAACTCCAGGGTGTTCAAGCAACAGAAAGTGGTAAGAACAAAGCTTGGAGTTTATTGGAAGTCCAACCGTAAGGCATGGGTGACAAGACATCTCTTTAATGAATGGGCTGTTGATGTGGTTTGCCCTTCTGTCAAGAGCTACCTAACCACCAATAAACTCCCTTTAAAGGCTCTTCTCCTCATGGATAATGCTCCTGGTCATGACCCTGACCTAGCCAGAAATTTGGAGTATCAATTTGACTTTGTGAAAGTGTTGTTTTGCCTCCAAACACTACATCAATCATACAGTCAATGGACCAGAATGTGATCAGCAACTTGAAGAAGTTGTACATGAAGAAAATGTTTAGGAGGTGTCATCAGGCAACTTCCAATGATCCTGAACTAACACTGAAACATTTCTGGAAGACACAATTCAACATCCTGGAAGGCACTGTGGCCATCAGTAGTCCATGATTTTGAGGGATTTGAGGAAGAAACAGAGTTGGACCAGGAGATTGTGTCCATTGGTCAGTCATTGGGCCTTGAAGAGGAGGAGGAGGAGGATGTGGAAAAGCTTGTGGTGTCTCATGAGGACGAACTTACTCCTAATGACTTGAAGCAACTGGATGAGATGTTACAGGTAGAGGCTGACAATGGTGAGGAGGAAATTGAAAATGATGACCATAGGTCAGCTAAACAGTTGAAAGATGTGATTTACTACTGGGAGAAGTTCAGGGAACTGGCTTCAAAGCACCCAGAAGTGGAAAAAACTGAATTAACTTTGTGTCATGTTGAGGACTCAGTGGTCTCCTTCTTTAAACATAAGTTAATGGTGAGGAGGACAGATGCCCCACAGACCACATTTGACACTCTTCAGTAAAAGGCAGAGGGAACAAGATGCTATCCCTCAGCCTTCCACTTCAAGAAGGAGAGAGGATGTTCATGGTGGAGAATCTGTCAGTCCAGAGGTTCCTGACATTTTCATGGAAGGTGACTCACCTTCCAAGAAGCAGTAAAATGCTTCTCCTCCACCTCCACTTCCTTCTCTTCTCCCTTCACCTCCTCCACCTCCCACTTCAAATTCACATCATCATCATCATCCAGGAGCCTTCTACATACACACCTCAAAGTAAGTGAACTTTTCTACCATTTTTGTTGAATTTAGGCAATTTTCGGTGAGCTGGAACCAATTACCCAAAAACCCATTGAAACAATGGTTTCGGTTAACGAGATTTTCGGTTAACGAGCAACCTGCTGGAACGGATTGTGCTCGTTAACCGAGGGACCACTGTATTATTACAGTATTATTATTATATTTTTATTAACAATTTTTCTGTTTTTTATTATTTATTATTTATTATTATTATTATTATTATTATTATTATTATTATTATTATTATTATTATTATTATTATTATTATTATTATTATTATTATTATTATTATTATTATGCCCCCAGGCCCTGATGTGGGTCACTAACCTGTGCCCTGGTGGGCTAATCCGTAAAAAAAAAAAAATGTAATTTTTGTATCGTCTAACTGTATGTCAATATTTTTCAGACTGTCCAGATTGGAGCAGCTATGTAAGTCGTGAGGATGTGTCAGGAATGTGTTAAAGAAGAATATCCAGACAGGGTAAGACTTGGTTACCTCTGAGAGGATATTTGTGCAGCTTATGTTGGATGGGGTGACAATACCGTATCAATTTAGCTACTCATGTTTATTATTTTAGTATTTTCCAATACAGGTAGTTCTGCTATAACGCGATAATTGTGTTCTTGTAAAATATCGTGTTATAGAAAATCGCGTAATAGAAATAACAGGGCTTATGGAGAAAATAGGGTTAGGTGCAGTTTACTCGAAATCGAAAAAATTTAGTAGTTAGCCTAACACAAAGGATAGCACAGTCTAAATAAATGTTACATTCATATCTAATAATGAAATCATACAGTAAATTTAACACTTTACCTTGAAAAAATATGAATGTAACTTGATGGGGGAGAAGGGTGATTTTGAGGTTGATAACATCAAGCTTCTCTTCAAGTGTTATATCCTTTCTTTTACGATAATCACCGGGAATTCTATCATCAGAATGCTTTTTGGAGATATTCTTCTTTACCATATTCACAGTTAATACCACAAAATTGGAGAAATAGTAAGCAAAAATCGCGTTATAGCAAACAAGCGATCGCGTTATACAAATATTGTTCCGAATTCATAAATCGCGTTAGAGCAAATTCGCGTTATCAAAACACGCGTTATAGCAGAACTCACTGTACTGTACACTAATTAGTCCAATACTGTACACTAATTAGTCCAATATTGCACACTAATTAGTAAGATGTCATGTAAAGTCTCCTTTTTTCCATAACATTGCTCTGTATTGTATACAGTACAGTCAGTTCTGCTATAACGCGATAGTTGTGTTCTTGTAAAACATCGTGTTATAGAAATTCGTGTAATAGAAATAACAGGGCTTATGGAGAAAATAGGGTTAGGTGCAGATTACTAATCGAAATCGAAAAAAAATTGAGTAGTTAGCTTAACACAAAGGATAGCTTAGTCTAAATACATGTTACATTCATATCTAATAATGAAATCATACAGTAAATGTAACACTTTACCTTGAAAAAATATGAATATAACTTGATGGGGGAGAAGGGTGATTTTGAGGTTGATAACATCGAGCTTCTCTTCAAGGGTTATAGCCTTTCTTTTACGATCATCACTGGGAATGCGATCACCAGAACGCTTCTTGGAGATATTCTTCTTTACCATATTCACAGTTAATACCACAAAATTGGAGAAATAGTAAGCAAAAATCGCGTTACAGCAAACAAGCGTTCGCGTTATACAAATATCGTTCCTCTATTCATAAATCGCGTTAGAGCCAATTCGCGTTGTCAAAACACGCGTTATAGCAGAACTCGCTGTACTGTACAATACTCACCCTTCTCATACTTATTCTCTCACATACTCCATTCAAACCTTTTTTACTCATTATTTCTCATTCACACCCCTTTCACTCTCATTGAAATAATGAATTGCTTTAAGTTAAGAAGAGAATAATGTGAAATTAATAGTTAAGCATTATTGTGGAAAAAATAAAGAAATACTGGGGACAAACTCTTCTGTTGTGGCTTGTGGTAAATTTGTTGCGCACTTTATGTGTGATTATCATGTAAAAAACATAACAGTATTTTCATTTCACAAAAATAGTGATATGCATACAGGCTAATGAGAATTGAAAGAAAGAATCACTTATCCATCTTGGTTGAGCTGAATTTCACCTTTGTGGTGGTTCAGAGTGTATGCGCAATTTTTACGATGTATGAAAGTTCTTAAGAAACATACAGGGTGTTTCAGAAATACTTTTCATAATTCTGGGTGTGTATTCTTGGGACATACATGAGGATAGATGACTCCATGACCATAGTGTCAATTCACCACAGTTTCAGAGTTATAACACATGACCGTTGGGGTTGAGATGTGATAAAATCTACAAAGTATAAATTAAATATCCAGTGTTTCAAGTGAGTTTATTTACAATCATATGTAATCTGATATGGGTTTTACATTAAATATTCAAATTTTGTCCCTCTTCCTGAATGCAGGTTTCAGACCTATAGATTACACTTTGTTTTTAATATGACCCCACATGTAGAAGTTAAGGGAATTTATGTCAGGTGATTGAAATGGCCATGGAACAGGGATGCAATGTCCTATCCACCTGCCAGGATACCCAACATTTTGAAATTCGGTTGTTACTCAAGCAAAATGAGTTGGGGCACCATCAGGCATGCACCACAGCTGTTGACTTTCCTGATGGGGCATATCCTCAAGCATCACTGGCAAAGTGTCCCTAAGAAAATGTGTATGTTTCACTTGTCAGTCATTGGGGTATCAGATATGGGCCAATAAGGTGGTCGCTAATAATGCCAGTCTAAACATTGATTGTGAATCTTACTTCATGAGATGTATGTGTCAGTGCATGAGGATTATCAACAGACCCACTCGACTGTTACCACTTACTATAAATAGGGCTTGATAATTTACTGTATGTTTATGTCCATAGACCTGTTGCAGTCATCCCCTACCCAATTTTGTGGTATAACTGAAACTATGGTGTATTGACACTATGGTCATGAAATCATTTATCCTTATGTACAGTCGGGGTCAAAAGTCTTGAACACTTAGCAATATCTGGCATCTACTTCTGAGTTATACACATATGATTGGGATATACAGTCACTAACTACTTGTCATCACATATTATGCCTGAACCACAAAATGGGATAAAACTCTCCTTAATACCTAAGATCTTTGGGTACTTACTGTCAGTGTTCAAGACTTTTGACTCCGACTGTACATCTCAGGAATACACCGCCAGAATTACGAAAGTTATTTCCGAAACACCCAGTACAAGTATATTAGCTTACAAAAATGAAGATATGCATGCAGGCTACTGGGAAACAAAAGAATAAATAGTTTATCTACTATAGTTTGGATTACCCTTGGTGAAGATCTCCTGTATCTCATGAAGTCGATGGTTCCAGATCACCAGGAGATTGAGACGAATATACTGCACTTCTTGGTGACGACAGTACAGTATTTGTACTGTGACACAGCTATTGTGCGTTTTTTCCCAGCTGAGAAAAGATGCCCCAGCCCCCTCTTCAAGAGTTACAGCTGATTGGCTGTTGCAAATCTGTCCGATTTCGTCCTGAAACAATGATGTAATTCTTAATGAGTTTATTCATAATTGTTGGGATGACCGTTTCAGACGAGAAAGATATTTAGCTAATTATAATTATAAAGATACATAAATTCATTATGTCAAACATGAGCACATAGGAAGTCTATCAGAAATCTTATGCATGAATTAACTGTTAAACTCTGGTAACAAATTCATGCTTTCGAAGGCTGCATTTAATATATATTAATTTTTACCCATAATAAGGCATACTACGACAAATTACGTATCAGTAAAACTACATTATGCAAAACTAACATTTTAAAATCTCAGAATCACTGAAATATGTAGTTGTTCATTGTTATATTTCCCGCCTCCGCTGAAGGCTGTTCGCTCGAGCGGCCAAGTCTTATCACACTCATCCACCAATTTTCAGGGGCCGTGTATTATTACAGTGTGATTCTGATATTTTAAAATGTTAGTTTTTGCATAATGTAGTTTTACTGATACATAATTTGTCTTGGTATGCCTTACTGTTGGTAAAAATAAATATACAGTGGTCCCTCGGTTAATGAACATAAGGGTCGTTCCAGAAGGTTTTTCGTTAACCGAAAATTTCGTTACCCGAATCCATTGTTTCAATGGGATATTGGGTAATTGGTTCCAGCTCACCGAAAAGTACATACAAAGTAAAAAAAAATGCAGTAAAAAACACTTACTTTGAGGTGTGTATGTAGAAGGTTCCTGGTTGATGATAATGATGGGAATTTGAAGTGGGGGTGGAGGAGAAGGGAGAAGAGAAAGTAGTGGGGATGGAGAAGAAATCACCTTTCAGGGGACCCATGCTTGATGCCGTCATTTCACCAATAAAATTTTAAGTTTACTCGGTGTAATTCAAGATTATTTTATTTAAATCAACACTGCACTGTGCTATATATTATCAATATGTTAACTAAATTTCAGAATGACCAATAATTTCAATGTAAAAATGCAAAAACATTCAAGATACCAACAAAATAGATGTTCACTCCATTGTCAACAAAGCAAAACTGACGCCTGGTGGCTGAGTCAAGCTGTTGATGGATGCACAGAAAACTAGTTCCCTGTACTGCATGTATTATCAATATGTTAACTAAATTTTAAAATGACTAATAATTTTATTATAAAAAATGCAAAAATATTAAAGAGCACAACTTTCTTGATATTTGCTCCACTGGAAACGAATGTAAACATAGAACAGATTACTGAATTGGCATACTAGCCGATCAGCTGATTAGCTGATGCTCACAACAAAATGTGTTGCTCGTAAGGAGTTCGTTAATCGAAGTTTTGTTCGTTAACCGAATTGAAGATCCTTATAGGAGGTAATTCATTAATCGAACCGTTCGTTAACCGAGGGACCACTGTATATTAAATGCCTCCTCCGAAAGCGTGAAATTGTTACCAGAGTTTAACAGTTAATTCATGTAAAAGATTTCTGATAACTTTCTACGTGCTCCTGTTTGAAATAATGAATGTATGTATCTTTATGTAATTTAGCCAAATATCTTTCTCGTCATAAACGGTCATCCCAACGATTATGAATAAACTCATTTAGAAATACATCATTACTTCAGGACGAAATTGAACAGATTTGTAACAGCCAATAAGCTGTAACTCTATACAGCTCCTCCCCGACTTACGAGCTACTCGACTTACGTCCACCCGCACTTACGACCTGCCTCAGTTGCACCAAAATTTGGTCAAATTGCGTATTTTCAAGTCCCAAAGTCAGTACACTGACAAAATTTTCATCTGCAATTCACTTTAAAATGGCTGGCAAGCTTAAAAGTGAGTGTTTTGTGGTGATGAAAAGAAAAAGAGACCCCCATTTTAGATTTTCTATGTATTATTTAAGTATTTCCGACTTACGACCATTTCGACTTGCGACCTGGATGTCAGTCCCTAACCCCGTCTTAAGTCGGGGAGCAGCTGTAGTGGTACAGGGGTGATGTATGGGGACTTAAAGACCTAGAAGGCACAGTCTATAAATCCGTCACTTGGCATGCACTCTTAAAAATTTACGCCAAAATCTTGGCAGCCTGTTGGTTTATCGCAGTCTCTTTTATGGACCACTCAACTGGATTTTCACAGTCAAAAGTTTAAGCATAAAAAGGAGATAAATTTCTTTGAGATGCAATTGCACAAGTGAAAAATTACACAATTTCAGTATATTAAGATGTTGTACATGACTACTTTGATAAGTATTACTGTACAGTCGGCCCTTAACATACGCGGGTTTATAATACACGGATTTGCAAATACGCGGATTGCCCCGCCGGAGGAATATTCTGTACATTGAAGTAATTGAAGTACATTCAAATCGCGTGCCATTCAACTCGCGCGCGGCACCGAACACGGGACACCGCCCGCTCCCGCAACCTCACACACACACACACGCATAGCTCTCCCTCACTCAGTCAGTCTCGCTGTAACCACGCTTGTGTTGACATCAACATTGTAGTTGCAAAAATATTACATTTCCGTGAGTGTATTATATGAAGCACAGTATGAATAGAATATCACTAATATAAGAGTGTTTTAACCGAAAACTACTAAAAAAACGAGTAACATATCTTGAACATCGGAAGGTTAGGTAAAGTCTTTTGTTTTCATGTCGTTTATCCTAATTAACATTGAAATGCATTACGTTTCAGCAAAACTACTATTTATTTCTGAGAATATGGAAATGTAATATTTTGCTGAAATGACGTACGTATTACAGTGAAAAGTGACGAAAGCAATGACTCGCTTTCTTTCGTTCAAAAGATGTTACCGTAATCGCTTTTCGAATGGTTTTCAGTTAAAAAACTGTTGTATTACAATAATATTTTATCCTAATTCACTTGTGATGCAACAGTTTTTTTAACTGAAAACCATTCGAAAAGCGATTATGGTAACATCTTTTGAACGAAAGGAAGCGAAATTCATTGTTTTCGTCACGATTTTATCCCACTTTCCACTAATACGTACGTCATTTCAGCAAAAATATATTACATTTCCGTGAATGTAGTATATCAAGCACAGTATGAATATAATATTGTAATATAACAGTATTTTAACCGAAAACTATTAAAAAAATGAGTAACATCTCTCGAACATTGGAAGGTTAGGTAAAGTCTTTTGTTTTCGTCATGTATTTTATCCTATTTTATATTGAAATACATCACGTTTCAGCAAAACTACTATTTATTTCTGAGAATATATTCATTCAGGCACAGTTTAGATAAAATATACATGTGCTGTAACATTTTTTTAATTGAAAACGATTCGAAAAACATGTACCCTCTAGCCCTGTTCAAGGAGAAGACTGGGAGGAGCTGTTTGGTGCTTAAGACGATGACAAGGAAAATGATTTTGATGGATTTTAATGAAAATATTCAGAAAGACCCTGGCACTGTCAAGGAAAGTGGCTGATGAAGGCTTCCAGGACATGGCAGAGGACGAGATTAGGGAGCTAATTGAAGAGCACGACACTGAGCTGACCGAGGAGGATCTACAGGAGTTAGTAGACTCAGGCAAGGAAGAGGAAGCGAAAGGGAAAGAGGATGAGGAAGAGCACCAAGAAATAACGTTGGAGAAGTTGGGGGAGATGACCAGGAATATTGAGGCACCTGGCCTATAGTATGGACCCCTCCATGGTGCGTGCCCTGAAATTCATGCGAGGGATGGATGACGTTTTCGCTCCATACAAAAACATCATGGAAGAAATGAAAGAAAGAGATGACAACTCCCCATCATCATGTTCTTTGATCACCGAAGGAGAGATTTTACACCATCAATCACTGGCGGCAGTGAGGAAGCAGCTGAATCCACCGTCGCCACCACTTCACCACCCGTTATGGAATTGAGTGACGATGAGCCCGATGACACCCGTCCTGTCGCCGAGGATAGGTACTGTACAGTAAAGTGAAATTTTTATCTCTTTTTTTTTTAATAGCTTTTCTTGCCATGTTTATTGTTTGTAAAAATGCACAGCACAGTACAGTTCAGTACTGTACATAGGAAGTGGCAGTGCAGTTATTCACAAAACATTTGTGTTCGTTGTCAGCAGTAGTGACGGTGAGGAGGGAGCGAAGGGAGCAAGTTGGGAGGAGTGGTGACCTTGGACGCGGGAGCAGGGATGAGTGGAGATGCCAGCCAGTACATTACATACGGGTGTATTATTGTAATTGTTTTTATAGCTATTTTTGCATTTTAATATTAAATATTGTACATTACGTTTCAACAAAACTACCATTTATTTCTGAGAACATGGAAATGTAATATTTTTGCTGAAATGATGTACGTATTACAGTGGAAAGTGGGATAAAATTGTGACGAAAGCAATGACTTTCTCTTTCTTTCGTTCAAAAGATGTTACCGTAATCGCTTTTCGAATGGTTTTCAGTTGTGGGATTATAAGGCTAATGATAGGATAGAATATTATTGTAATACAGTACGAGTACAACAGTTTTTTAACTGAAAACCATTCGAAAAGTGATTACGGTAAAATCTTTTGAATAACGAAAGAAAGCGAAAGTCATTGTTTTCGTCTTTCCACTGTAATATGTACGTCATTCCAGCAAAAATATTATATTTCCATATTTATTTCTGAGAATACTTATATTCATTCAGTCACAGTTAAGGTAAAATATACTTGTGATGTAATATTTTAATGAAAATACGGTATCGTAGTTTTCTTTTGTTTCAAATTTAATTAACAAAGATTGATGTTTCAAATGTAATGAACAAAAATTTATGTACAGTATCTATAAATAAACTTTAAAAAATGAATACTTTATGTTTTACATCGTCCTGTGCATACCATACCATGCATTTGGCTACTTTGGGCTTGCTATGATGACGCAAGAGATCTGCCCTAGCAACTGTACCGACACTCACAGCTGGTGGTGTGTTGGTGTGTCATTTCCATTGTTTACTGGTAGTTACTGGTAAATATTTTTTAACCTAACGAAACTATTACCCGTTTAGAGGTCGACCCCCATTTTTTGCCAAATAATTTGGTCTTAAAAACTTGAACTACACACAGGTATATACGGTAAATAAGGACATGGGAGGACCAAGTTTTTTTGGGGGGGGGGGGCAGCACATATACGCGGATTTTTAACATCCACGGGTATCTCTGTTACGTAACCCCCGCGTATGTTAAGGGCCGACTGTACTCTTCTCTAATGTATACTGTACCCCAATGATAGCATGGTTATACAGAGACTAAGAACAAAATCGGAAAGATTGTTGTAGCAATTAGTATAAGTGTTACATTAAGTGTTCTGACTATGGAGTCTGAATTTATCGATTATAGACTGCTGAGCTCTGAATATGAGGAGAAGAAGAAATTTGATATACAATAGTATAGATAAAGGAATTAACACAGTGTTATGCTTAAGGAAATAATGGCTCAGCTTTCTGAGGAGTTATTATCATTTCTTAACTAGTAGGTCACATGCAGGGTACAATCTGTCTGGACTCTGGAACGTATTTGGCAAATCTTCAAGGGTGCCAAGGCTGTGGGCACAAGGATACACTCAGTGTTGTCGATAGAACCACCTCAAGCACCCAGGATTCTCCACAAGAAGTTATTGAATATGACCGTAAGTTTTCTTGGCATTATGTGTCTTTCATTCTGCTGTTTCCCAAATTAGTCTCGGTACAGTATTTGAAAATAAGATGTTAAGAACAATGAAACTTGATGATGTAATTTTATTAGGATTTTATTAAATTATTCAGAAATTTGATCCTTTGCACAATGCACCTGTGAATGCAATTTTATGAGTATGATGTACTCTACATAGATTCATCCTATGTTTTTAAGTTAGGTATCCTGTAATGCTTTGCCATCTGCAGCATGCAAAAGTTTTTCATATTCCATAGTGTATCTCAATAATATTTCTGTCTACCTGGAGATACAGTACACAGTAAAAATATGAAGTTGTTGCCAGTGAACATATTTTAAAAGTTGGTACAGTACTACCCTGTGTATTGATTTTACATTGTGCAGTATATATACCGTATACTGTATATAATAATATCTCCGTCAGTCAGAATCCTTGTAAACCGGAATACTCATTACCGTAGCTGGAACTGTCCAATACCCGGAATTGAAATTGGCTTGGAATTTTTCCAGAAAAATTGTCTCAATTCCGGGTCTGTGAACAAGTTTCTGAGGTTGAAAATCAGGTGCATTTTCTAAGAAAATTCTGGAAACTATAATATAAAACTATAAAATAAGAAAACTGAAGTGCATGGGTGTGTATGTGTGGGAAGTGAACACATGTGTGAAGGCACTTAGCACTGAGCTGTTACTATGACTGCATCTCGACTCAGCAGTCACCACCCACCCAGCTCCTCCCTCAGATGTGACGTCACAGCATACTGACACACACACACACACGTCTCGGAGTCAGCTGGTGACTGCCCAGGTGATCTGTGTCGCATTACCAAGAGGATGGTTCAAGTGTGTAAGGAGATATTTTTGTACATACAGAAATAATGAAGTAAATACATACTGTAATAGTAATACTGTAAATAAATATAACACTGTGAGGTTGAGCTGATGATGTGAGGTGACAAGGCACTTACACAGCAAATACATTAACAGCACTACTAAACTATTGTCTTACAACATTTTAATTTCTAATTTAAAATTAATTGATACATGATGGCTTGATTTGAATAAGTTTGCACTTAGAAAACTGATCAGTGAATAAATCAGGGCAGATGGAAATGCATTTTACACAACAATAATATTTACTGTATTAAGTTCTGATAAATACACTACAATATTATTTACTAGTGCTCAAGACAGATCCTGTGGTAACCACAAACCCTCTTGAGCAGTGACAACAATGGTGCTTGTGAGATGATGAGTGCTGGCAACATTATTAACGAGAGTGGATCAGCTGTTACTGCTCTGTAAACAAGAGACTGTGAATATATTACGGCACAATAGCTTCTGCTACTGATCGGCTCATTAGCCGTTTGGGCAGTCGGTCACGTCTCTGTTACGCACTGTTGGCAAGTACTGGTTTGGGATTTTGGGGGGTTAATTAATAATGTTTTTTATGATGATTTAATAACCCTGCACCAACTGAACCTAAATAGTATGGGAATTATGGTGAATTGCATACTGTTGTTATAAAGGGATCGTGGGCTGCCATGCAGGAGGTGGTGAGTTGTCCTCCCTCCCTCCTCCATCGCCTCTTAAAATAGTTACTACTGTATAATGATAAGAACATCTGTGGAAAAATTGAATGAAGTTGAACAACTTCTAGTGGTAATGCTGTTCTCAGAAATTGCTAAAATTTTCTTATAGCCTCGTGGGTAGCTGAATTTCATTCGAGAACCTTGAATAAAGGGTTACTAATAATTTTTTTTGAATAAGTGAATTTGCAAATACGGGTATGAGGGGATAAGTGTATCATGATTTTGGCTTTGAAACTTGCTTAAATTTACCCCATTTCCATAAGGTTGAATTTAGAGTCTATCGAGAATTTAGTGGTCATAATTTACAAATACCATCTGGGTGAATTTCCACAACCTGTGTTTCCATGATGTGGAGGATGCAGGTACCTGTATACATAAAATATCCGTGCGCTTACAAGGTTTATAAGGAATAATATCCGTGGAGCATGTAAGTCTTAACAGAGAATGATTCAAATCTCCTGCTATACTGTCACTCATCCCACATACCTCTGTTGCACACTCACTCTCAGTCATTTTACCTCTGTAAACAATGCCTAACCTCCCACAGTTTTTTATTGCTTTTCATATGCATTCTTGAAAAATCATGGCTATTGTTTTAGCCATGAATTTAAAGCTTAATGCTATCTTAAGTGTTGTCCTTAAAAGGAAGTGTAGCAGCTATGGACTGAACGTGAAATTAGATGTTATTCGTTGGAAAAAAATTTGTTAGTATGTAATAGACTTCTCTCATGCTCATCAGATTCTAGATTATAAATGATAAAAGGTATAAAAAAATATGTGAACTCATTTTGAGTGTCATTTAGAATCTTATGGTCCCAACCAAACCCTATTCCCATTACGGATTTCTTATGGCAAGAAATTACCGCTTTAAGTGGCGGTTTTCCGGTCCTTGTTAGCCTTGGATAATGAGGACCCCTGTACCATGTAGATTATACTGTACAATATTCATTACCAAACAAGATGTGCATTTTGTTGATCTGGATTAGGGTGAAAAGGAAACCTTCCCCGTGCATGATCTCCATACACTTTAGTAAATAATGCTCTGCTGAGTGTATCATGTAAAATGAGAACTTACATGTGCTTTGACTTAAACTGCATCGAGTGCTGTACAGTTATTGTAGTGTTGGTACTGTACTGTATTAGATTACAGTACAAAGAAATTTCAGCAGATGGAAGGAAACTGGTAGTACATAACTAACAAGCATATCTTAAAGAATATATTTCGTGACTAGTTTCTTACTGAGTTACAATAGATGTGTTTGTAATACTAACTTACCTCATCTCCTTAACATCATTTACTCATACATGTGCTGGATGACTGTGCTGTTCTTATTGCAAAGTCATTTCAGTGTATTGTTGGGTCACATTTTTTTATTGCTTAAAAAGGTCAAAACAACTTAGAGTAAAAATAAATTTATAATAATTGAAACATAATTGTCAGCTATTTTTAAATTGTTTTCAGTTATCATTAGTGAGGAAATAAAATTCTAATACATGTCATCTGGTAAATGTATATTTTGGTGGATGCCAACCTGAAGCCACTGAAAATTTTGATGTCTACACACTTGTATAACTTCATTTGCAGAAAAGATGGAATTTGATCGGACAGTTTAAGTAAGTTTTGTTGGGTCTAGAATTTTTTATTTTTTATATTATTTTTTTTTTTTTTTTTAGAATAATAAAATAAGAAGGAATAAGAGAATTTCATGCACATTACCAGACACCTGAACTTGTTTTAAAGTAAGAGGCATCGTTAGCAGGTTATTATTGAGTGGTGGGTGTAGGGCTAGTCATTCTTTTCTGTTCAGGTCAGGATTAACGCTTCTCTCCTGGGAGGATAGCTTAAAGTTACATTATAATATCTTTAGTAAATAATGAATGAGTTTGATAAATTCTTTAAACATCATCATCATCAAGCCATTATATCTCAAGGTTTAAAAATATTTTCAGATGTTTGTGGGAATTGTAATCATGTGATTGCTACTCATGGCCATCGTTTTTGGGTGGAAGATGACTATCAGTATTATGAGATGAGCTGCATGTTGTGTGGTGAGGCTGAGGATACCCGATCTTGCTTTCCTGATGATCCACGCATGGAAGTCTCCCTATTTTAGAAGTATGTCATCAAACTCATCACCACCAGTAGAAGCATTTGAGGCCAAGCTGTGAAAATTTTGGTGTAATGTATTTGAGATCGGATATATACTCTCTTAATTGATATGAGGAAACCAGTAGCAATAGGTGAAATTAAGCCATCTCTGTGTGAGAAAATTCTTGCTGGTGTTTCCCCAGCCAAATAGGGGAGGACCGTCACTTTTGCAGTGTAACATGCTTGATGTGTCAAGTAAACGAGAGAATTGTCTCCTAATTTGTGTCATACATATGATTTAGTTAAGAACTGTAAATGTGTTTGGCATCATTGTTAATCATGCTGGGTGTCTTAAGTGTAAGAGGTCTAATACAGTGACATATGTACAACACAGTACTTTAGTTACAAATGTATGTGTGTGTGTGTGTGTGAGGTCATGTATATATTGAGGAGATTTGATTATTTGTAGTTTACTGAAGTATATAAGCCAAAATAGTGATGCACAGTCTCTTATACTGAGCACAACAATTTATAAATATATTTAAAATGTCTCCATGGATATTACATTAAAGAGTTGATTTTATATAGTATTGTGTAATGAATATCTAAACTGTATTCATTCTGTTGTAGAGGATATATATTTTTTATATTGGATGTCATCATTTTGCTCAATAACTGATTATACAAATAGATAATCAATTGCATTGTTAGAAAATTTTTTCTCTTCAAGTGTGAATACTTGACGTAGTTAGTTCTGGGTTTATAGTATTTGTAATTCATTAAAACTAGCAATATGTACCAAGTTAGTCATTAGTCATTCTATTAAATCTTGTACAATCACCATTTTTATTTTGAATTTTTGTCAACCGTGCTGTCAGTATAATATATGCAGTATGGTTGGTATCAGAAAGGCAAGGAGTGTTTTGCTGTTTTTTGTCTTGTTTATTACAATTTTGGTGGTGCGTCAAGTTGGGCACCGATTATCAGTCAAGGAAGAGGTTAGGGAAAAGAAGACTCCAGTTATGAGGAATCCATTAGAAGATTTGGTTGTCATTGTTAGAGAGTTTGAAAGTTTTGATAATGATGTAGGCGAGACTGTTGATTCTGTTCTCAGTGCTTGTGGTGCTGTATGTAAGATTCTGGTGGTGACTGATGACACTGTATACCCACCTTTGCACTTAACGAGACATGTGTCATCGGTGGTTCTCAATCCAGGGTTGCTCAGGCATCGTCCAAATCTTCGAGGTTTCTTAACTGGTGCAAAATATGTCCTCCTTTTGCCAGATGGTGCTCGGTGTTCGTCGTCTACACAGTTAGTGGATCTCATACATTTATTAAATACTGGAGATTCAAAGGTTGTAGCAGTAGGTGTAGGTGGCTCACCATTAATATGCCACCGCTACACTCTTAACATACAAGCATGGACACTCACAATAGCTCCTGCTCCCCAAAGTGAAGCTTGTGATGCAGTTAGTGGACGTGCAGCCTTGCTAATGAAAACTAGCAGTCTTTTACAGCTGACTCATCCTCTGGCACGCCCTGTCGCCCTGAGTATTGGTATCCAAGGTGCAGCACGTGCATGGAAAGTGCATGTTAGTCGGGGTGGTCTGCTTGGGGAGGGCCGACAACTTTATGCCAATGACCACCTACAGTGGAAACGAGACACTGTTGAAGAGGAACGGAAACGTGCTCTTTTTGCTGAGTTAGGTGTTAAAAAAGTTGTAACCACAGGTGGTAAAGTGCTTTGGTATGGATGCAGTCGTAAAACACCTCGATGCTTTCCTACCGTGATAGATGATACACCAGACTATCTGTATGTGGGACGCTGGACGCCACCATGTTGCTTAGAAGGGTTAAGAACCACTGCACGACATGTCTTCCAGGTGCTAAGGGGATGCCGAGCACGTTGGTGGCTCGAGGGAGGGTCTTTGTTGGGTGCTGTACGAAGTGGAGATATTATCCCCTGGGACTATGATGTAGATGTGGGCATTTACTCTCAGGATGTTGATCGTTGTCCACAACTGAAGGCAGCACGTTGGCAGACATTAGAAGATACTGATGGTTTTGTGTGGCAGAGAGCTTCAGAAGGTGGGTTTTTCCGAGTACACTACAGCACTGCAAATCATTTACATGTTGATGTGTTTCCATTTACCCCACGAGGGGGCACCATGACACGAGGTGGTGCTTGGACCACGGGTCATCGTCAGGATATAGATTTTCCAGAGCACTTCTTGAGACCACTTGCATCGGTGAATTTTGCTGGAGTAATGGCCTCAGCACCCAATAATGTCCGAGACTTTCTTGAGCTCAAATTTGGTGCGGGAGTGATTGAAACTCCTCAGTATCCCAATCCAGATGTTCGCCTTCCACATAATATATCAGTGCTGACTTAAAGGTAATTGTTCCTTTGATAAAAAGTTATGGGTTGTTTTTATTGGCCTCATTTTGTGATTTGTTTAGGCTGGTGCTGTCGTGTACATAAATAAAACGTACAGTGCTGTATTCTTTTGTCAGTGATGGATCTCATCTCTTTTATGTACAGAGTAGAGCTACTGTGTTGTGTTGTCTTCCATTCGTGGCTAGTTAAAAGTGTCCTGATATTAGAATATTTTTTTAATGAACCTGCTTACTTCCATGCAATCAAAAATTGTTGATTTAGTGTATGAATGTATTAAGCTGTGTAGTTGCTTTTGATTTTCTTTTACCATAAGTATGGTGCAAGTCAATATATCTTATCTTTGAAGACCATCATCACCGGGTACATTCATGACCTTCGATATGGTCAATCCTATCTCTGGTAACAATGGAAAGAATTTTATACATATTTCTATGAAAAGTGCTGATTGATCTGGTATCCATAGGTTATTAATTTTAGTGATACAGTAATTGTTTTTTATAAGAATTTTTTACAACTTTTCTATACCACTGTTTTATCTGTTGTTATTTAAAAATTCTGTCTTAGAGTATAGGATGTAGCAGCCAACATTAGGAACAAGATTCAAAAGTTATCAGGTGTGGATTTGTAATGTATATTTCCTGTACCTCAGCCTGGCAAGTTAATGGACTGCAGTGATGTACAGTACAGGTGCTCCTCTACTTCAGAAAGTTCAACTTACAAACTTTCAGAGATACAAACATCATCACTGAGGGGAGTTACCTGCCAGAACAGGTGTTTAATGTGGATGAGACTGGATTATTTTGAAGAAAATTCCAGATAGAACAAACATTACCTAAGAGGATAAGAGTGAGCCAGGATCTAAGGCTGTATTAAAGGGTATAGCTGTACTAAATATCCATAATCTTTTCATTTTTTACAATATGTTTGGTATCTACAAGAGTAAAGTTGGACTTACAAACAATTGGACTTACAAACAAGCCTCAGGAATGTAACTCGTTCATTAGTAGAGGAGCACCTTTATAGGTATTTTTTGAAATGCCATTTTTCACTTTAGATTTTGAGGTACAAAACTACAGTACTGCAGTTAAGCCACTGAATAAGCTTCCCTTCATAGTTACCTTTGATATTAGTTTGCCATGGAAAATCTCTCCTCATATGCCATTTCCTGTTTTAAACCTAGTGAATTATCCAAACTATGACAGTAGTGAAATTGGACATCTCTGATGTTACCTTCCATAATTCTAATTTATTTGTCCTTATTTTTAAGAATAAGAAACAGGTAATGACAATTCTCAACTGCTTTGATTCATCATCTATTTTACATTATTCATGTCCACTTACCCTTTGCACATTTATTTTTGTTTTTTCTCCTTTGCCCCACTTGTTCATTCTTTACCTTGTCAGATATCTTAATCTCTGATATACAGTAATCTCCCTGTTAACTGAAATCCCCGATCTCTGGAACTCTCTAATACCCGGATTTTAAATCAGGCTGGAAAAATTCCAGCAAATCTCTCTCCAGTCCGGGTCTGCGAACGAGTTTCCGAAGATGAAAATCAAGCTTATTTTCGGGGAAAAAGTCCAAGAAGGTTCAGAGAAAATCTCTCCAGAGTCTCTCCGTTCTGGGCCTGGTGCATGGGTGGCCTAGTTGCTTGGATCGCTTAGTTCATATTTGGCTGCCATTGTAGAAGGTTGCTCCTTTGTTTGCTGTTGTTTTTACATACAATTTGTGCTGTACTACCAGGACACAATCAGCCCAAAATACAGTGTTAAAGCAATATTAAGAACGTAAAAATTTATTTCAATTACATATACTGTACTGAACATTCAGTAAGTGGGAAACACTGGAGCACCTTAGCTTTCATCTTTAAGACATCTTCAGGTCATGAGATTCACTAATCACCCTCCCCGACAATGGATGATCTGATATTGCATCAGGTCAAGTCAGTAACATGGCCCACTAATCCCGCACCCCCACCTCCTCGCAAGTGTTAAGACCTGATTACAGTTACGCATTACATTCAGCTGAGTGGACAGTGTCTGCCTACTCTAGGCTCAAGGTGACAGCATATGCTGGTGAAGACAATATGTACAGTATAGTACAGGTTAGGTATTCCTTTTCCGAAATGCTTGGAGTCGAAAGGGTCTCGGATTTGGGAATATCCTACCCGGGCACAGGTCATCGACCCACAACGGGGCCTGGGGGCGAAAAAATAAGAGTAAAAAGAAATTATAAATTGAAGAGAAAAAGACTAAATTAATCTACACCACGAAGTTGCCCGGAAAATGCAGAACTCACCCAGCGGGGATGAGGCTCAAAACTATGCTCAAAATTCATTTACCTGTATATTTAATTTACAGCATATGGATGCATATAGCCTGCAGGTAGTTTTATGAAATATTTAAAAAAATTTGTATGATATATACATGGTAAGATGTACACTGAAGAATGAGAAAGGTAAGTAACCACTGCCATCTGTTCAGCATCGCCATGATGCCTGACTCTTGAAGTGTTAAGTGGACTGTCTTACTTTTTTATTACACATACCTGTACATACTTAACCTAGTAAAAATTATGATGTACATGTACTATATGCCATATTCAGTGTATTCTCTAATATATATAGAATTAAATAGATTTTTGGATTTTGGAGCATTTCTGATTTGGCAATTTTGGATAAGGGATGCCAAACCTCTAGTAGTATACATTATTTTGTTCACAGTATTAACAATATATTGTACGTGTACAGTAGTGTTTGCATAAATAAATACAGCTCCATGCGAGATGCTTCGTTTAGACACGGGAAATTTTTCCCCAGTGAAGTGGAAAATTCCATTTTTCGCTGTGACACAGCTCCATTCACGTCTCACATGCCTGTATAATATAGATTATGTTTTTAAATATATTTATTTAAAAACTATTCAGGATTATTTTGGTGATTTTATTTAATTACTTTTTCTAAATTAATTAGAACAGATTTTTAAGAATATATTTATTCAAAACTACTGTATTCAGGATTATTTCGGAAAAAAAATATGGTGTGTCTAACTTAATTTGAACTGATTTTATAGACTGTGGTTTCAACATTTCTTTATTTTTTCATAAAAGAATTGAGTCCCATTTTTATGATGTGTTGAAATATTTTGTTTAGGGATATTTTATTGGAACAGCCTTGTAGATAATTTATTCAGGATCATTATAATATAAATATTCATCAAACACAATTAGACCAGATGTTGTGAATGAAAGTTAATACTCTTTTCTGCAAGCTGTAATTGTTTTTACTCTGTCTCGCAATCTAAATGTAATGGGAGAGTGTTTGTCCATGTGAAATGAGATGTATAATTTAGAGTCGAGAAGAGATGCATAGTTTAGACACTCAGAAAACTTTACCCAGCTTCCAGAAACATTCTGAGGATGTGGACTAGTATCTGTCTGTACAAGATGTGTAGTTTAGACTCTCGGAAACTTTTCCCAATACCCGGAAAAAACTCTGGGGATATGGGATTTTTCAGGTTTGAGAGAGTCGTTTCGATCCCGGAAATCTCTCATCCCTGGAAGAACTCTGCACCAATTGTTCCGGCTAACGGGGATATCATATTACTTACTAAATGCTTCTCTCATTTGGATTCACTTATCTTAACGAAGTATCCTTTAATTTCTCTTCAACATAGAAAAAATTGGCACAGACATTACCATGCAGACATCTTAACCCTCTCCAGGGGAGGGGTTTCTCTCAGCTGAATAAAATACCTAAGTGCTGTGCTGCCCTCTAAAAGGTTAAATATAGCTCACTCAATAACTTGCCTTCCATTAAAACTCAGGCTGTCTGCAACCCTTCTCAACATTACTCTTGATTCACCCTCTTTCCTAGTGCAATCTTTTGGAGGTACAATTGTTAAATTTAAATTATTTAATTGCCAAAGCAAGTGAGATATTAGATATTTAGAAGTACAGTGGTTTACGTGTCATTGGATTGTAAGTTATTGTCTCATGACAAGGCTTTAATAGATGATGATAGAGCTATAGTATGAAGTAGGATTAAAGATGTGCTTTCTATCTGTACAGTAGTTTAATATGATTATGTTCAGTCATTGGGCTGGGCAAGGTTTATATGGTGTACTTGGCTGGAGTTTGCTTTCAGCAGGTCATATTGTATTTAATGCAATATTAAAGTACTGTACTTTATTTTATCTTTATAGTAACCTTTGCAGAAGAATTATGGTTGCAAAATCTTAAAAAAATGTAATTCCTTATTAACCGAACAATAAAATTTATGGAGTGGGGATTTGTTGTTTGTGGGCTCTAAATATAGGAAAAGACTTTAAAAAGTATGTAAGGTGCAGGGGAACAAGCAACTAGTCGTCTGTAGTAAGTTAAAAAAAATATATAATAATTTCTCATTGCTACAGCACAAATCACCACGAAACAAAGATAATTTCATAGTATTTTGTAATTATAGAGAGGTGGAAATCAAGAGATGGTCGTAGTGAAATTTAAGAGATTGTCCCTCCTTTATGGTTGGGAGTTTGACTGAGTTGGTAACACCGAGCATCCCCAAAAGCCCAGATATTTTAAAGTACTCCTTGTATCACCTTCTTGGTCACTATCCAGGAGTTCTCCCAGTATTGTACAGTAATCTTCTATAAATTTTCTAGGTAAATCCATGAACCACCCTGTTACTATATAAAGTAGAACATGAGACATCAGATATTAGATAGTGTAGTCTTGATGGTTCTAAAAAAACAAAAATAAATAAAATTACCTGAAAATTCTGAACTCCGTTTTTTTTACATCATTTGGCTATACAGTACATGCAATAAAATATGATCACTTAACATTCATAGCTTTAACTGTAGATAGGCTTTGAAATTGGCTGATCATTAAGGTGTAGTATTGTAATATCTGTTGTGTAGATAATACTTGTACAGTAAGTGTAGTTGTGGACAATTTAAATACAGTGGTCCCTCGATTAACGAACGGTTCAATTAACAAAATTTCGGTTTACGAATTAGCTCCCATAAGGATTTGTAGTGCCATTAACGAACAAAACTTCGATTAGCGACAGCCTTACAAGAAATACACTTTGTTGTGCGCATCAGCTGATCGGCTAGTCTGCCAATACAGTAATTGGTTCTATGTTTACATTCGTTTCCAGTGGCGTAAATATCAAGAAAGTTGTGCTCTTGAATATTTTAGCATTTTTTATTTTAAAATTATTGGTCATTCTTAAATTTAGTTAACATATTGATAATATATACAGTACAGGGAACAGTTTTTGTTTGCCCTTCAGCTGATCGAATCGCCCACAAATGCTTCTCAGTTTAACTTTGTTTACAGTGGAGTGACCATCAAGTTTGTTGGTCTCTTCAATATTTTATCATTTTTATAATAAAATTATTGGTCATTCTGAAATTTAGTTAACATACATTGATAATATACAGTGCAGAAATTATTATGAAACACGAAGAAGGCATTAGAACCAATGCACTCTGTAAAGAATATGGCATGCCATCATCGACTGCCTCTACAATCAGCTGTTTGATATGTAAACAAAGCTGCTGGGAATACGGCTTGCACACCTCAAAGTAGGTTAAAATACAGTATTCTATTGTTTTTTATTTATTATTGTACAGTACTGTTTTTAGTTTATATTTAAAGTTTTGTTAATTCTATTACCGGTGCACAGTACTTTGTATGTATACTTTTTCTGTGAGTTGGAACCAATTACCTAATATCCCATTGAAATAAGAGATTCAGTTAACGAAATATTCGGTTAACAACCGACTATGTGGAACCAATTGTGTTTGTTAATCGAGGGACCACTGTAATTAGATAAATTAAGCAGTATAATGAATTGTAGATCACCACTGGTTATTTGTATGTAACATAATATCCACACCACACATCTTTTGTTAGCTTGCTGTGAGTAGGGTGTTTGTAAATACTGTACAGGTATCCTTCACTTAACGAATGGGTTAGGCCCGTGGAAAACCATTCAGTAGGTGGATTTTCGTATCTCACGCTGACTACATAGCGTCAAAGCTGGGACGCTGCCTCTGCTAACCTTTAGCGACAGGGCTCCCACACTCCAATCCCCCTCCCACTCCTCCACTCAGTGAGCTAACTCTCGCACACAAAAAAAAATGTTTATTACTTCTATGTTTTTACTTGATGATAGTTATTTCGTTTATCTTTTTTGCACATTGTGTATGAAGGATTGTGTGTTCATGTAACTCATTAAAAAAATTAAGAAAAGTTAAGTACAGTACATATACTCAAAATTATTAGTTGAAAAGTAATTATAACTGAGCTCCCTACTCTGCCTGTTAACTCTTGTCGGTGCGTGAAAAATGTTTATTCCCTCTATGTGTGTGTGTACTTACCTTTAATGTAATCAGCTGAATGCACACGGGGCCCCCATAATTTTCTATTTACAGGATACATGGAGACTACTATATTAATTGGATGAAGCAGAGGAGGAGACAGGGCTGGTTGGGTCATCAATGTCGCTTTCTTCAGACAGTTTTATGTACAGTGGAAACGTTCTGGTTGAAGGTATCGGATTATCTTTAGGGAGTGAAGA
>NW_024738608.1:2801900-2836606 GCF_018991925.1 Homarus americanus
AGGAGAAATGACTGATGATGAGTTAGAAATGTGTAGTACGTTAAATAGTCATTTTCGCTCCGTATTCACAAATGAAAACCTAGCACAGTTTCCAGAAGTTCATAGGGTATATAACGACAGTATAGAAAATATGTTGATGAATATCAATATTACTAGTAACGATGTGCTTAAAGTAATTAACAAACTGAAGCCTCATAAATCGCCTGGTCAAGACGAGGTATATGCTAGAATATTAAAAGAATGTAGAGATGAGTTGAGTAATCCATTAGCAGTTTTATTTAATAAGTCATTAGAATCGGGCCTAGTGCCAGAAGCTTGGAAACTTGCAAATGTAGTTCCGATTTTCAAAAAAGGTGATAAATCAATTGCATCAAATTACCGTCCCATTAGTCTCACGTCAATCATAGGCAAGTTGCTAGAGTCAATTATTGCTACAAAAATCAGAAGCCACCTTGAAACATTCAACTCAATTCATTCTTCTCAGCACGGGTTCACCCAGGGACGTTCTTGTCTCACAAATTTGCTTAGCTTTTTCTCAGAAGTATATGAAGTGGTAGATAATGATAAGTCATATGATATAATTTATTTAGATTTCAGTAAAGCATTCGACAGAGTCCTCGCAGTACATACATGGTATACATACAACATACTTAATATACATACAGTAACAATGTTAGTAAACAAATAGATAAACTGAAACTTAGCAGAATCTATTTGCCAGAGTAAAAAGCTTGGTGTGCCCTTCATAAACGTTTAACTTGTCATTAAAACCTGGTGTAAACCGGAAAACTGGAGGCTAGCGAATGTGATACTGATTTCAGAAGGAGATGGATCACCATCCTTCAACTATCGTCCAAATAATTTAACATCAATTGTAGGCAAATTACTGAAACAATAAATTCAAACTCGATTCGATGTCACCTAGAGTGATTCCCAGCATGGCTTCACAATTGGGCGTTCAAGTCTGACAAATCTATCATTATCATTCTTTTCAACTCTTTCAGATCAGTGGAAACTCTCCTCCCTTAGTCATCAATCTCTCTTCCCTTTCTCTTCGCTGCAATGTTGTTTAACTCTCTCTCTATTACAGGTACTTTAACGGGCAGTGGTTGGTGGATTGGCATCCCAATATTACCGCCCGGCAACCAATGGGCTCGTAACCCGTCTACCTGCCCACCATTTCTCTGTGGATATCGGACACTAGGATAACCGTTATAGTACCTCCTTCTTTCCTCATACAGCCAAACTGTGAATGCTCTGCCTTCTTCTGTTTCCATACTTATACAATTTGTGGGTGGACCAGCATTTTAGCTTAATTCTGCGTAAAAAATATTCTGACAAAAAAAAAAAAAAAAAAAAAAATAAAAAAAAATATAATATATATATATATATATATATATATATATATATATATATATATATATATATATATATATATATATATATATATATATATATATATATAACCAATCGAATTTACTGGACACCCCACTTGACAGGTTTTATTAAAAGATTAATAGATGGTAATGGCAGTGGAAGCGCCCTTTGAGAAAATCGAACCAGCACAAGAACACTAAATCTACTAAACAAATGACTTGTCCGTAACCAAATTGGAAGGATAAGCGTCTGTGACTGGGATAGATAATAGACACACTGTAAAATTTAGACACTTATATTCCTCCAACACTACAAGCACAATCAAATAATGTTTTACCAATATAAACACCTCTTAACAGACAAAAACACTACTATAGAATAAAAGTTACCCATGATATAAGTAGTAGAAACACAGGCAACAATAAATTAAAAGTATTAAAAGAAATGTAACTTGCACACACCAAAACCAGGCCTTAAAGAACTTCAACAAAATTATATCACCCCAACAGATGCACAATTCTAATACAAGCACTACTCTGAGGAACAAAGGTTACACAGAGATCGGAATTATAAAGAAAAATTAAATGCATTAAAAGAATTAAATCACAGTATCACTCTGGTTCAACAGTAACACAAACAACAAAAAACAATACTATCAAATTATTAAAAATATTAAACCACACACGTCAAGATAACATCAGTAACTGAAAATGGTAATAACTACACACAAATATAGTCACTATTATTGATATGTTTTCAGGTCCTGTCTCAAAGTGAACATGCTCCACCAAATACAACATACACCCCGTAATAAGGAGATAAAATGTTCTCTAGGTATCCCTAGACTCATGGTCTCAGTGTGCGACCCTGTATCACTCAGCTAGCCTCACTTTACCCCGTACATCCAGAAAGCGGAAGGGAGTGAGCAAATCAGACCTTGTACAGTTGAGAGAAGCTTTAGCTTCCCGTTAAAAGGGTTTCACTAAGCTGCTCGAGACATGTGGTGTTGTGAGCGAGGTAGAAGAGAGCTGATGGCCCCAACTTGTCGTCCGTGGCGCTGGGCACCAGGACGGCTGGATTCCCTCAAGAGATCCTTTGATACCCTTCAGTGACAGGCCCACACTAGTCGGTCAATGGCGACAATCGCCACCTCAATCATCAACGACAGTCTCAAACATCATCAATCTCCGCGATCATCCCACTCGCAGTCAAATCCGCAGACAACAGACGGAAACCCCACAAATGAACTCCTGTTAGCTCTTACCAACTGCCACTTCACATCTAACCCATATCCAAATAGAGACACTTGTTATACTGCAATAATTAACTTTGGTGACTAAGCCAGCGAAACTATTTCTGGGAATGTAGCACAGAGGATATCCTCAGGTCAATAAACTTTCCGTGACTGAGGACCAGCCAGCGTCGCGATCCTCTCAAAGCGCTAGCAGGCCTCGTGTTCTATTTTCACTTCAACTAATAACTCCTTGGGACACCCGTATTATTCAGACTGATAAAACGATCTGTAATAATTTCAAATTCAATAATAGTCCCTTAACTTCATGAATAAGCATCATTATTAATTCAGTAAGTACATTTAATATCACTTAGGCCTAGTTCCACAACCTCTGCGCTATAATGCAGGAGCGCTCTCTTCCCTCCGACGACCTTGAAACCAGTATCATAATGCCAATCCGATTTGAATTACACAGAATTTCTGAATATTACATATATATATATATAAAACACAAAAAAACAACCACCACCCACAAACACCAACACAAACAACAAACACCCCACCATATATATATATATATATATATATATATATATATATATATATATATATATATATATATATATATATATATATATATATATATATATATATATATATATATATATATATATATATATATATATATATATATATATATATATATATATATACTGCCAGCAGTCATTGCTGGACTTTAATTTCAAGTGCGCCATGGTTAATCCGGCTTTGCTAGTATAAAAAGGCGTTGCCGGACCCCTGGTTTACTGTACAGGAAGACCGGGACATTTAACCATGAGTGGTATTACATATATATATATATTACATATATATATATATATATATATATATATATATATATATATATATATATATATATATATATATATATATATATATATATATATATATATATATATATATATATATATATATATATATATATATATATATATATATATGTATATGTATGTATGTATGTATGTATGTATGTATAGCAAGATCAAAATATACCAAAATTTATCAATGATTTCATCAATATTAAGCTTCTGCAAAATAACACATTCAATGTTCATATGAGACAGAAAATTGAGACGTTGCTAGGACATCGTTGAACGAAGTTCATGTTTTATACGCTTCAACTTCGAAAATGTTTGGATTTGGGGGCCCCTTAGAGTCGGGGGGCCTGAGGCCAGTGCCTCAAGTGCCTCATGGTTAATCCGGCACTGCTAGTATAAAAACGTTGCGGACCCCTGGTTTACTGTACAGGAAGACCGGGACATTTAACCATGAGTGGGCGTCATCGTCACCTGTGTGCCGTATGCACACGTACAAAAACAGATCACCCTGAGCTTGTGTTTAACGTTTTCACGTTGTTATACATCATTGATCATATAGAATTTACTGTGTGGTATTGTGTGTGTGTGTGTGTGTGTGTGTGTGTGTGTGTGTGTGTGTGTGTGTGTATGTATGTATGTACAGTATGTGTGTGTGCATGTGTACACATTAAGAACGTCAAGGTAATAATATTACCTTGACGCCTTTGCCTTGATGTTCTTAATATGTACACATGCACACACATACACAGACACATACAATATCACACAGTAAATTCTACATGATCAATGATGTATAACAACGTGAAAACGTTAAACATAAGCTCACTCTGCTGGTTGCCATGGAAACATGGACACGCTACCCTCACGCGCCCCGGGCTGTTAGCCGCGTTGCCAACAGATGGCGTTGATTGGAGCTCAGTGGCTCACGTTTTTTTTTTTCGGTAAAGGTAGACGCTTTCCCGTCCTTGTTATCATAGTCTTTGCCGACAATAATGGCAGTGCGGTTTCAGCCCAGTCCATCGACGGTGCTATCTACTCATTGTGTCATAGTAAGTGCTGGCTGTGTAGGGTTGTAGACGTTAGTAGTGCGGTGATCCTGAACGTCCCTAACGATCGACATAGTGGAAGTGCCCATTTACTTGTTAGGTAATAGGAGTATAACATAATCTACTATATATTAGGGTGTGTCAATTTTGTCAACATGTTAAAAATCAAATTTGGTAGTCAAAATATTGTGCCTCTTTATGTCTAAACTTGAGATTAGCAAACAAAAATGAATTGAAATAACCCTCACCTACATCATTTATACCTTAAAGTTTCAAATATCAGTATTTCAACAAATTAATGAGACTTGATTAGAATTATTCACTTGATATTAACTAATCTCATGTAAGCATATGGATTATGGAGTATTTTATGGTTCTATAGCTTGTGTACAATATGCATGTCAGAACATGAACATGAACAGGCTCTCCGTGTGGGACAGTTTAATTCTTGTTTTGACTTGTACCAAGCGTGAGGATAAGGCGCCCGGCTCACTCTCCTTCTAGATATCATAGACGGTGGTTTGCTCTCATTGCACTTGCACCTACTCTACCAGACGAATTCTACATTTTAATTATTGTAAGTAGGGCATATTGATTGTCGCAGTTACTTATATCATTGTATAAAACATTATGTTCTAAGAAATTATTATGTTATTTCTGTTACAGCATTTTTGATAAACAAATTGATATTTTTTGAAACAACAATTGAATTATGAAACATTGAAATATTTTTCTATTTGTCAGATAGTGTGAAGATGTCAAAATTGAAGACAAGAAGTCAGTTGTCAACCCACTTGAGCCTGCTAGTTGGTAAAGGGAAGGAGCTTCCTGTATCAGAACTTCCAACAGTGAGAGACATGCTAAGATTAGGGTTACTCCTTCGAGAAAAAAATGCAAAGGACAGAAGGAACTATACAGATAAAGAACTCATAAATGACATGATAGTCCCTCTTCTGCATCAATGGACAAAAGCTAATGCACTATTCAAACCACCTGTGATTAATCAGTGTCGAACTATTGAGCTAAAACTAACGAAATTATGGCACAAAGCAGTTGAAACATCACTTGGTAAAGGAAACTTGGCCAGGAAAAATGAATTTCTGCACACACTTGATACTCTGTTTGACATTTTGACCTGCAAGTGCTCCATACAATTATGTTCTGAATCCAACTGTTCTCACTCAGGTAAGAGAGAAAATAATTCCCACATTGATTGTGGTTGTCCTCGTGAAAAGAAGATCCCTGTTTTAGAGCTTGAATTTATAAAGGCACAGAGGACAAAGGCAGAAGGCCAAGGAAGTATGCAAATGGGTTCAATAGATTATTCAGAAACAAAGAAGCAGATTGCTAATGCCAAGAAGAGAGAACAAATCCGAGAGAGGGAACAAAAGAAGAAAATGAAGAGTGAAGAAGCCATCCAAAGAGAGGAAGAGCTGTGTCAAGATGTTTATCACTTCTTTGATAGTTCTTCTGATGAACAGGAAGCAACATCAGATGATAGTTCCAAAGAGCCATCTGAACCTTTACCAAAGAAAATGAAATACAACACAAGAAATATTTCAAACATTGCTTTAGCTAGTATTCGCCACCATGCTGGACTTCGTGAGGCTGCAGAAATTGCAACTGCCGCTTGGATAGATGCAGGCCTCATCAGCCGAGAGGATGTATCTTTGGTGATAGATCATAATAAAATTAGAAGAGCACAAGAAAAAATAATGAAGGAAATATCTGATCAGCATGAAAAAGATTTAAGCGAGGGAGGGCTCTCCTGTCTTTTGTTTGATGGAAGAATAGATGACACAAAAGTTTTGCTAGAAGTAGAGGGAGTGAACAGAAAGTTTCCAGGTCTCATCAAAGAAGAACACTACTCTGTCTGTTCTGAGCCTGGTGGTCGGTTTTTGTTTCACTTTGCTCCCGAAACTGAAGTAGAAGGGAAGAAACATGCAGAGGTCATTGCTGATCATATTTTATGTTGGGTTCAGGAGAGAGGACTTGGCAGTTCACTGCAGGCTGTTGGTGGAGATTCAACTGCAGTGAACACCGGATGGCAGGGGGGTGTAATGACGCATTTAGAGAAAAAACTAGGAAGAAGACTTGTTTGGATTGTATGTGATTTACATACAGGCGAGCTACCTCTTCGTCATCTCATCCAGGAACTTGATGGTCCTACAAAGAGCAACAACAAGTGGTCAGGTCCCCTTGGCATCATGCTGGATGAAGCAACACAACTAGAAATAAATACAACCTTTCCAAAGGTCGAAGTTGGCCCTCCCCTTCCGGCGTTGTCTGAAGGAGTCATCAAAGATCTCAGCACAGATCAATCCTATGCTTATCGTATTGCCCAAGCAATAAGATCAGGAGAAGTGCCTCAGTCATTGGCTCTCTTGGAGATTGGACCTGTCAGTCACAGCCGTTGGTTAACTACAGCTCTTCGTTTCTGCAGGATTTGGATTTCCAAACACGAATTGAAGGGCAAAGTGCTGAAGAATTTGAGGTTAATTGTTGAATTTATTATTGGAGTTTATCTTCCCCAGTGGTTTAGTGTGAAACTTAATCCTATGTGGGTGGATGGGCCCAATCACCTTTTGTTTCAATTGCAGCTAGTAAGAACACAGAGGAAGGTAGTGAGGGACATCGTGTTACCTGTGGCAAGAAGGTCCGCTTGGTATGCTCGATCAGAAGCAGTTTTGCAAGCAATGCTTTGCAGTCAATGTACCAATCTCCGAACCGAGGCTGTAGAAGTCATTCTAAAGATTAGAGGAACGCTAATAGATGACGACCAGTTGGGAGACTGTTCGTTTCATTCAAGAAAAGTTCCCCCAATAAACGTCAATGCCACCAAATTGTCAGAATTGGTTGACTTGAGTTTGGAAGTCTTAGAGCCACCATTGACAACAAGTCTAACTAGCCAAGAATTGAGAAACCTTAAAGAGACTCCAATGCAGGTGCCGAAGTGGCCTTCCCACACTCAAAGTGTGGAGAGATGTGTGAAAATGGTCACAGAAGCAGCGGGCCATGTTTACAGCCACGAGAGGCGAGAAGGTTACATCAAAGCACAAATAGCAAGCAGACTACTGATGACAAGAAACCAAAGCAAAGAGAGTATGAAGGCATTGGTTACTTTCAAATAGACTACGGATAATAAAATATAATAATTTGAAACTTGAAACAGTAACATGTGTGCAAACGCTGGTTATGTTATAAATTCACAAATATGTACATTTAAAAATCCATTTGATGTAGGTAGGACTTATTATAAAAAAAATTTTATGCCAGAATATTGTTTTGCATGCTTAAAGACTACAATAAATTGCTACCAAATTACTCGATTTTCAATTTAGCCAGTTCACCCCCTAAATTGACACACCCTACGTATATATTGTTGGACTAGTACAATAAGGCTGCAACACGCATTGGTGTTTTATATACTACACTTGTACTGAGCCTGTATTAATATATATTATCATCTTTCCACCCTCGAGTCACGCCACCAACTTCCCTCACTTACTACAACCCTACTTCTAAAATTCTTACTTACCTCTTCATACGAGATTAACCTCATTATATGATGATGGTGGACGGATATAGTGGCGGTGGTTGTTGTGATGGTTGTGGTGTTGGTGATTTTTGCAGTGATGATGATAGACGATTGTGGTGGTGGTGGTTGTCGTGATGGTTGTTGCAGTGATGATGTTGGATGGTGGTGGTGATGGTTGTTGTGATTAAAGACGAATAATACCATACGAGTTAGAGTTTCACCAATACTCCAATTTAGAGCAGAGAGAGAGAGAGAGAGAGAGAGAGAGCGAGCGAGAGAAATCCGATATAAATTCTGCCGATCTTAGTAATTACACACACACCCACATACCTACTACTACTTTGCTGTCACTCGGAATCGAGTGTGATGATCATCCAGCTACGATACAATGATATGAGTTATAAGGGATGTCATCTAGGTGACTAAAAGAGGCCGATACGGGACCCGCAGGGTCGTCCACATTCTTTGTACATGTGGAAGGCTGCATCGAGTGCGGGAGGGCGGAGGCAGCGTCTTTCCGGCGTTGGCGCTTGTCTGCCTCGGTTTGCAGTCGGGCTTACTCGAAAATATTGATACCTCTTGTGGTGCTCCTCCAAGCGTTACGATGTGGAGTAATCGACTCCCAGGTGATGGGGTTGCTTTTCCCACTTTTTCAGGTTTGTCTTAAGACTATCCTTATACCTTTTCAGTTGCCCGCCGGCGTTACGTTTACTATTCGTTAGGTGACTGTAAAGTAGCTGCTTTGGCGGTCTACTGTCGTCCATGCGGGTAACATGGCCAGTCCAACGTAGCTGTTCATGGATAATGGTAGCCTCGATGCTCCTACAGTTGTCAGCCAGAATACTGGCATTTGTTCTCTTGTCTTCCCAGCAAACTCGGAGGATGGAACGTAGACCACGTTGGTGAAAGTTTTCAAGTGCCTTGAGGTGCCTCCTGTATGTGACCCATGTCTCACTGCCATATAGCAGGGTGGAGAGGACCACTGCTCCATATACATGCAGCTTCCTACAGATTGAATATCACGGTTGCGGAGTCTGCCAGAGGTGCGCGAGCGTGTTCTTTTGCTCGTTCGTTCGTTGAAGGGGACAATTGGTATTAAGGCACCATAAAGGTTTAAGTCTTTAATTATCATCAGTATTTTATTTCCTGTGTTTCCTTGAGTTTCTTCTTGTATGGATGTACAGTATTTCTGAACAGTTAAGCCAAGAATGACGTCGCAGGTGTACTGATAATCTGTTTTACCTACTTGTAATCTTGTTATTAGTTACGAATTTGATGACCGAATCTTTCAAGAGAATCTGGTTCTATGGTTATTAATGATAGGTATGGTGGTGGTGGAGGAGGAGGAGGAGGCTTAATATAACAGGTGGGCCCATTACAACTGGTCCTCAACCTGAACGTTTAAGGTCAACTCAGGCCAGGAAAGTCTTGGGACCTATTAAAGACTTGGGAGTACATCTTGCACCAATAAGAGTTAAGACCTATTACTCTCTTGGTGTATAAGAACTAGGTGTCCCGTTTGACCAGTGGCCACGCTTAAACACTCCCCCCTGTCACCCTGCACTCTTCCGGTAATTTAAGAGAGTGGTGTGACCGGCTAGCATCGGCACTCAGGGAAAATGCGTCTGTGCTTTTTTTTCCAATGGCGAGGGTGAGGGGGTGAAAGAGGAGGTGGGGGGTAGGAAAGTGGCTTACTACTGAGAGAGAGAGAGAGAAAGGGGTGCCTGAGTATGAAATTGTGAGAGAGAGAGAGAGAGAGAGAGAGAGAGAGAGAGAGAGAGAGAGAGAGAGAGAGAGAAAGTTTATTTTATGCATAATGACCAATAATATAACACACAGGGCTGGGGGTAGGGAGGCAGGCAGGCATGGGGGGCAGTAAAGGCAGGCAGGCGTGTCTCCTAAGTGTCAGTTAATCGGGCCAGGTATCGATCAGTGGGGACCAAGTGTGGGTGCTGGCGGGACTACACGACCACTCCATTACCACCCCTACCATAACCCCCTCCCCCCCATTTCCCTTGCCCGCCCGCCTGCCCGCCCTCACCCGCGCCCACCGCCACTTACCTCGTTCTCCCGCCACCCACGTCTACAACCATCACCACTTCACCTTAACCGTAAACACACTCAGCCCACTAACTCCGCACTCACCCCTTTATCACACCTCACCACTACCACCACAACCACCTTCCTACTCAAAGGTTAAATCATCGTTCTCAAGGGGCTAAATCATCGTACTAAGGGGCTAAATCATCGTACTAAGGGGCTAAATCATCGTACTCAAGGGGCTAAGTCATCGTACTCAAGGGTTATTTTCATTTGTTTATATAGTAATTTATTCAAGTTTAGATAAAATTTTCTTGATGTCTCCTAACTCCACTCCTTACTGGCATTGACGCTCTTAACCATACATGAGTGCCACTGCAGGCAGGAAGCAGGCGTACGTTCATCAGGTATAAATCTTCCACAAGCGTGTCATTGCTGGGTGGAGGAGAATGCCAGGGGTTGATGACTGCTCGTGCTGCTGCTGATTGTACAGTATTATACTTGTCAGAGATCCAGCCTGGTGCCTAAAACCTCCTCCCCATGTCTTCCTCTCCTCACCCTCCCTCCCTATCCCCAGGTCTTCCCCTCACCCTCCTCCTCCAAGTCTTCCCCTCACCCTCCTCCTCCAGGTCTTCCCCTCACCCTCCTCCCCCAGGTCTTCCCCTCACCCTCCTCCCCCAGGTCTTCCCCTCACCCTCCTCCTTCAGGTCCTCCCCTCATCCTCCTCCTCCTCCAGGTCTTCCCCTCACCTTCCTCCGCCAGGTCTCCCTTTCCCTAACTTCAGCCTCCAAATCTCATGCTTCCTGCCCACCATCTCCGTCCATAGCACACACTCCTTCCTACTCTAGCTTTCGCTCTCCCTCTCCCTCTCCTCCTCCTACCCTCACCAGCTTCTTCTCTTCCACTTCTCTTCTTCCCTACTCCAGCTTCTCTCCCTCTCCTCCCCCTAGCCATGCCAGCTTCTTCTCTCCCTATCCTTCTCCCTCCTCTGCCCCTCTTCTTCCTCCAGGGTGTGTTCCTCTACAGCAGAAGACTCGTCGCCTCATTTTATGTTTCTCATAAGGAGTTTCCCGCAGACTAAGGTGGATTAGCCGCCACGCCTCGATGCTACTTTGTGGGACAGAGTTTGATGAAGAACCGCGGTGGTCCCTCCCACACTTGCTGCTGCACAACACTGATACCAGGCACAGCGGTGATGGTCCCTCCCACACCTGCTGCTGCACAACACTGATACCAGGCACAGCGGTGATGGTCCCTCCCACACCTGCTGCTGCACAACACTGATACCAGGCACAGCGGTGATGGTCCCTCCCACACCTGCTGCTGCACAACACTGATACCAGGCACAGCATTGATGGTCCCTCCCACACCTGCTGCTGCACAACACTGATACCAGGCACAGCGGTGATGGTCCCTCCCACACCTGCTGCTGCACAACAATGATACCAGGCACAGCGGTGATGGTCCCTCCCACACCTGCTGCTGCACAACACTGATACCAGGCACAGCGGTGATGGCACAGCTGGTCAGCGGTGATGGTCCTCACCACACCTGCCGCTGCACAACACTGATACCAGGCACAGATTGATGGTCCCCTCCCACACCTGCTGCTGCACAACACTGATGATGGTCCCTCCCACACCTGCTGCTGCACAACAATGATACCAGGCACAGCGGTGATGGTCCCTCCCACACCTGCTGCTGCACAACACTAATACCAGGCACAGCGGTGATGGTCCCTCCCACACCTGCTGCTGCACAACACTGATACCAGGCACAGCGGTGATGGTCCCTCCCACACCTGCTTCTGCACAACACTGATACCAGGCACAGCGGTGATGGTTTCTCCCACACCTGCTGCTGCACAACACTGTATATATGTGTGTGTGTACAGGGTATGTACGTGCACGTGTATGTGTGTTATGTATGTATGTGTGTGTGTGGCACTTCGCGATTAATATTTAAAGCAAGTTAAAGGGAGTGAATTGAAGTATGTGAGAGACGAATGGTGTTCTATCCACCAAAAATACCCCAAAACTCTTTATTCGATATTTGCCGCAAAAACTGACGGAAACAGACAGGCGACATATACTGTATATACCAGAGGAAGCGGTGGTGGTGGGTGGTAGTGGAGGGTGAGGGCGCGGTGATAGTGCTGGCGGCGGCGGCGGTGGTGGTGGTGGGTGAGAGTATGAGTGGCCTGTATTTGCTCACCTCCCCTCAAGGTATAAAGTATTCAGATTTCCCTTCGTCAGCAGCAGTATCTCGCCCTCAGGAACTCCAGTGGGACTTTTTTGTGGGAGTATGGCTGTGATTTTTTTTCCTCTCGTGGATTAGAGTCTTTGAAGATTATTGACTACATACTTTTTGTTGTTTTTTTTTCTTTACATTTGTTTGGTTTGATTGTCTGAAGGGGTTAGGTTAGGTTAGGTTAGGTTAAAGGTCCATTGGGGTAAGTCTGTTTGGGGGGTGAATTAATACACCTGTGCATGCAATTTTATGAGTATGATGCACTCTACATAGATTCATCCTATGTTTTTAAGTTAGGTATCCGGTAATGCTTTGCCATCTGCAGCATGCAAAAGTTTTTCATATTCCATAGTGTATCAAAAATATTTCTGTCTACCTGGAGATACAGTACACAGTAAAAATATGAAGTTGTTGCCAGTGAACCTATTTTAAAAGTTGGTACAGTACTACCCTATGTATTGATTTTACATTATGCAGTATACATACCGTATATATAATAATAATAATATCTCCGTCAGCCAGAATCCTTGTAAACCGGGATCCCCGTTACCGTAGCCGGAACTGTCCAATACCCGGAATTGAAATTGGCTTGGAATTTTTCCAGAAAAATTGTCTCAATTTTCTAAGAAAATTCTGGAAACTATAATATAAAACTATAAAATAAGAAAACTGAAGTGCATGTGTGTGTATGTGTGGGAAATGAACACATGTGTGAAGGCACTTAGCACTGAGCTGTTACTATGACTGCATCTCGACTCAGCAGTCACCACCCACCCAGCTCCTCCCTCAGATGTGACGTCACAGCATACTGACACACACACACACACGTCTCGGAGTCAGCTGGTGACTGCCCAGGTGATCTGTGTCGCATTACCAAGAGGATGGTTCAAGTGTGTAAGGAGATATTTTTGTACATACAGAAATAATGAAGTAAATACATACTGTAATAGTAATATTGTAAATAAATATATTTTTGTACATACAGAAATAATGAAGTAAATACATACTGTAATAGTAATATTGTAAATAAATATAACACTGTGAGGTGAGCTGATGATGTGAGGTGGTGAGGTGACGAGGCAGGAGGTGAGGTGATGTGACAAGGCACTTACACAGCAAACACATTAACAGCACCACTAAACGATTGTCTTATAACATTTTAATTTCTAGTTTTAAAATTAATTGATACATGATGGCTTGATTTGAGTAAGTTTGCACTTTAGAAAACTGATCAGTGAATAAATTAGGGCAGATGGAAATGCATTTTACACAACAATAATATTTACTGTATTAAGTTCTGATAAATACACTACAATATTATTTACTAGTGCTCAAGACAGATCCTGTGGTAACCACAAACCCTCTTGAGCAGTGACAACAATGGTGCTTGTGAGATGATGAGTGCTGCAACATTATTAACGAGAGTGGATCAGCTGTTACTGCTCTGTAAACAGAAACTGTAAATATATTACGGCACAATCGCCTCCTGCTACTGATCGGCTCATTAGCCGTTTGGGCGATCGGTCACGTCTCTGTTACGCACTGTTGGCAAGTACTGGTTTGGGATTTTGGGGGTTAATTAATATTTTGATAATGATTTAATAACCCTGCATCAAATGAACCTAAATAGTATGGGAATTATGGTGAATTGCATACTGTTGTTATAAAGGGATCGTGGGCTGCTATGCAGGAGGTGGTGAGTTGTCCTCCCTTCCTCCTCCATCGCCTCTTTTAAAATAGTTACTACTGTATAATGATAAGAACATCTGTGGAAAAAATTGAATGAAGTTGAACAATTTCTAGTGGTAATGCTGTTCTCAGAAATTGCTAAAATTTTCTTATAGCCTCGTGGGTAGCTGAATTTCAATCGAGAACCTTGAGTAAAGGGTTACTAATATTTTTTTTTGAATAAGTGAACTTGCAAATACGGAGTATGCAAATATGAGGGGATAAGTGTATCACGATTTTGGCGTTGAAAATTGCTTAAATTTACCCCATTTCCTAGGTTGAATTTAAAGTCTATCTAGAATTTAGTGGTCATAATTTACAAATACCATCTGGGTGAATTTCCACAACCTGTGTTTCCATGATGTGGAGGATGCAGGTACCTGTATACATAAAATATCCGTGCGCTTACGAGGTTTATAAGGAATAATATCCGTGGAGCATGTAAGTCTTAACAGAGAATGATTCACATCTCTTGCTATACTGTCACTTAGGGAGTGACAGTTTGGCAAAAGTTTTCAAAATCTAATTGTTGCTTGGATTATTTGTCTATCGGCCACGCTAATTCCGAATATGTTTGAGTTTTTTACATCATTGCATTAGAAGGTTTGTGGATACTTTTGGTTTGCATGAAAAACGCGAAAAAACTGTAAATAATAAAGGACTGGCAATGTGGCACAACCTGTTAAAATCAAGTTATTGAATTGGATTATCTGACTACTGTGTACACCGGGTTCATAATAATATGCCATTGTTTTACAACTCACGCCACAAATTATGCCGATATTTTGCTGCAATACCACACACGTGATATTTTCGAAATTAGGCCTGTTGATTAACGGCGATTCTGTGGACGAACGATTTTATTCTGCTCACGGAATATTACCAACCTGTATATGTGCCAATGCGCCAATGGCAATATTTACAGAGTTTGTTGAGGCTCCTGACGGGAATGCCCTGAATTTATCTCCACGGAATCTATTCACGCCGTTGGTAATAGCCCGTCCCAGGACTGATCATCACTCCAGCCCAAGTAGCTTGACTTGGACAGTTAAGGACAAAAATCTCAGTCCAGACTTTTGAATAAAATATTGTTCAATAGGTGGTGATATTGAAGTGCTGGAAAGTTGTTTTTCTGTGCTGTTTGCAGTTGTTCAAAGGGCCGCCACCAAGATGGGTCGTCCTAAGATTAGCAACACCAGCTGCGCCTGGGCAACGATAAGGTGTCAGGGGTTCGGATGCCTCTGCCATCTAACGTTGCCTCCTGGAAATCAAGGAAGCTGGAAGTGCCTCAGCTTATGGAAGCAGAAAAACGAGGTTAAGAGAAGAACAAATGCTTTTGATTATATGGATGCCACCAACAAGGTGACTGAGAAGGTACTGGATGTATAGGAGGCCACTGTCCCCACTATCTCTGGAAATCAGGGTGAAATGAGAGTCCACGACCTGTGGAGGATGCGGAGGAAGACGATGATGATGAAGGGAAATGGACAGAAACAGAAAAGGAAGAAACGAAGAACGGGAAGCTGAAGATGAGGTTCGAGGATATAGCTGAGAAGTTGTTTGATATGGCAGACGACACTTCAGCACGAACGAGAGAAAAGCTTCCTGGCAGCCCAGAGGAAACCGAAGGAGGGCTGCATTGATGGCGTTGACAAAATTGTGACTGCCAAGTTGAAAGAAGAGAGGGAGAAGGAAGCGAAGAGGGCAAAGAAAGGGCTGAGGAAGAGAGGAAAACTGAGAAGATGAGGTCAAAGAGTAAGGAGGAGATGGAGAGGATGTCGTGTAAAGTGTCGGCAGTGGATGACAGTGCTCAGGAAGAAGATAGTGATTATAAGGATGTCAGTGACAATGAGTTCAAGGCTATGGTCGACAGGAGAGCAAGATCAGAGAAAAGGAAAAGGGAGAAAGAAGCCGAGGACAGGATCGGAGAAACTGCTGACAGGTTCAAGGTATCCAATGATGCAGTGGCTCACATCGCAAACACCATCAGAGCTGCAGACAACATCATAACTGAAGGGGACAAGTCTAAAGTGACTAACTGGAAGAAAGTGGAGAGAGTCAGGAAGAGGTCACGAGAACAGAAAAAAGAAAAGTTCAGGGGATTCAAGGTCAGAGGTCTCATGGTAGATGAGAGGATCAATGAGAACAAGATAGTGACTGGTGTAGGTGAGAAGAACCACAAGAGATTCGCCATGGAAAAGAGGGAAGACTGTGCAGTGATCGGCTTCCCTGGTGAGGAGTTCCTTGGTCACCTGGTCCCGGTGGGGGGAAAGGGGGTAGACCTGGCCACCAGCCTGCTGGCCTTCCTGGAGGAGCGCGGTATTGACACCACCGACCTCCTGGTTGTCCTTAGCGACGGTTGCAACAAACTGAGTGGCTATAATCACGGTTTCATCGCCGAGTTTGAAAGGCTGTTGGGACGGCCTCTCCTCCACATCCACTGCCTGATCCACAGTCTGGAGAAGCTCTTCGGCCATCTATTCAACCATTACGCTGGCCCAACCACTGGTCCCGCCTCCTGGAGTGGTGAGGAGGCTCGGAAGCTGACCGGCAACGTGTGGGACCTTCCGGTGGTTGAATTCGAGGCCGTCACCAACACCTACCTCAGGTCTCTCCTGGATGCCATCCCCTCCGTCGTCTGGGAGGAGTTCAGCTGGGACACCCGGTATCTGTTGGAGATGGCCAAGACGGTGGAGTCCGGCCACATTGAGGAGAGATGGGCCAGGGCACGGGCCGGAGCCATGACCAACGCCAGATGGCAAAACACGGAGAGCAGGGAGCTGAGGGCCTACATGAGCACCACCTCCCCCAGCGAGTCACAGAGACGGATGACCTCCTTCATCATCCTTATCTACGTGCCCTCCTTCCTGGAGATCAGGCAGAGGAATCTGCTACTGGAGGGCCCACGCCACCTCCTCGCCATCATCAACCGGGTGAGGACGTACTGCACCCTGGAGGAAGTGGAGCTGCTTACTCCATACCTCCAGTTCAACGGCTACTTCGGCCAGCACGAGGTGGTGCTGGTCTCACTGCTGGCCTCCATGGACAAGAGTGAGAGGGAGTTGGCCCTAAACATCATCAAGCAGCTGAGGAAGAAGGAAAAAAGGCACAAGAGAAAGACAGTGAGGAAAGTGAGGAACCCTCAACTGAATCTGGCAGCCACCAAGCTGTCAGAGTTGGTTGATCTGCAGAAGGCCAGCTCCTCCCCTCCCATCCTGTTCCAGCACAGTGACCAGGAAATGGAGCAATTTCTGGAGGAACCGTACAGTGAGCCAGGTCTGCCCTGCACCACCACCGCAGTGGAAAGAGGAGTGAAGCTCACCACGGAGGCGGCAGACGTGGCCAGCTCTGCCTGGCAGCAGGACCAGGTCACCTGGAACAAGCTGGAGGCCAGGAAGAGAAACAAGCGGAGGGCTAAGAAAGAGGACTACCAGTGCTAGACTGTGGGGACACTGGGACTGAGGGGACACTGTGGGGACAGCCAATGTTAGTGTGCCAACTGTGCTAGTGTGTTGCTGATAAATTGAAGCATACATGCCAATAATAAAGAATGTCTACCATTATTCTTGTTTTTTTTTATGTTGAACCGAAAAGTATCCACAAACCTTCTAATGCACTGATGTTAAAGATTCAAACATATTCGGAACCAGCGTGGCCGATAGACAAATAATCCAACCCAAGCCACTTAATTTTGAAAACTTTTGCCAAACTGTCACTCCCTACTGTCACTCATCCCCCATACCCTTGTTGCACACTCACTCTCAGTCATTTCCCCTCTGTAAACAATGCCTAACCTCCCACAGTTTTTTATTGCTTTTCATATGCATTCTTGAAAAATCATGGCTATTGTTTTAGCCATAAATTTAAAGCTTAATGCTATATTAAGTGTTGTCCATAAAAGGAAATGTAGCAGCTATGGACTGAACGTGAAATTAGATGTTATTCGTTGGAAGAAAATTTGTTAGTATGTAATAGACTTCTCTCATGCTCTTCAGATTCTAGATCAGTGGTGTTTAATCTTTTTACTCCCACGCCCCATCTAGGAATTGGTCCTTCCCTCCATGCCCCCCTTGCATCTATGAATAAAATTCCTTCCCAGTTTTAAAGAAAAATGAAAAATATTGTGTTTTTAGTCTTCTTATTGAGTATAAATTAGTGAGATACTTGACACTGCTTCTTAGCTACTAGATCTTGAATGCGTGGTTGAATGCCAGAGAGTGCACAACGTAAATCCCCTTCAACGTTCAGCCTGTTTCTGTACTTGGTCTTGACAGCAACTAGCGTGGAAAGTGCAGCTTCACAAAGATACGTGGATCCGAACATAGTTAGAATCCGAAGAGCCTGATGTGAGATCAGAGGGTAAACAGGAAGGTACTTGACCCAGAACGTCTCAAGATCCAGTTCTTTGAAGTCTTCCTTAGCTGTGAAGTTAAATTCAACTCAAGAAACTACTCTTGCACTTCATCCGAAACATCAGCTACTTCACATTGAAATGGATTCCTGATGAATTTCCAGGCTTCACGCTTCTCATCTATCTCTGGGAAGTATCTGATGAATTCTGTTTTCAAGTCAGTTAGATGAGTGATTATTTGTTTCTTTAACTCGGAATCAAGGTTACCGTGAATGAGAGCAGAATCCAAGTAACTAAAACTGACTGCATTTCCCTGCTGAATTCGACACTTCCAGAGGTCGAGTTTGGCCATGAAGGTTCGAATGGTGTCGTGGTGCATGATGATGTTGATGTTTTTCCCTTGTAGTTTAAGGTTGAGAGCATTCAACGCTTCGAAGATGTTCACCAGGTAAGCTAGAGATAGCTGAAAGCCTTCAGACTGGAACTTGTCATGGAGATCTGCCTTCTGCTTCGAATCAAGAAATATTGCTACTTCTTCTCGTAGTTCATAAAGCCCTCCAAGCATGTTTCCCCCTTGATAGCCATCGTGCGTTCGTGTGAAAAAGCAAGGTTTCATGTTCAGATTCCATATCCTTACACAGCAGTTTGAAGAGACGACTGTTTAAGGCTCCAGCTTTGATAAAGTTGACTACCTTGATAGCCACGTTCAGGACATACCTCATTTCAGCAGGTAAAGTTCTGGATACTAAGGATTCACGATGAAGTATGCAGTGTGTACCTACAACAGACGGATTTTTTTCTTTCACCATTGTAATGAATCCAGACTGCAGACCAAGCATGGCTGGAGCTCCATCAGTGCACACCCCTACCAGCGAGTCCCACGAAAGTTGGTTTTCCTGAAAGAAGTTTGATACATCATGAAAAATAGCTGCTGTTGTACAACTTTCCATGGGGTGACAGAACAGCATATCCTCTTTTACACTGTTGCCTGACACGAAACGAGCATACAACAGTAGCTGAGAACGCTGAGCGATGTCAGTCGTTTCGTCACACTGGATGGCAAAAACAGGAGAATCTCTTACTTGGTCGAGAATTTGATCTTTGATGTCTTGAGACAATTCATCGATTCTTCCCTTGACTATATCGTTTGATAGTGAAATTTGGGAAAGCTTGTTTGCACTATCTTTCCTCAGAACGAGTTCTGCTGCACGGAGTATGCTTGGTTTTATGAGAAACTCTCCGACGTTATGGCTCTTCTTGCTCTTTGCAATCAACATGGCGATCTCATAGGAAGCCTCAACAACCTTTGAAGTTTGTTGCCGAAATGCCCCACTGCCGTCCAACTTAACTTGCTTCAAGGAGTGTCTTTTTGTTTCAAAGAATGCCTTGGGCTTGTCAGCTAGAGCAGGATGTGTTGTCCTCAAGTGGCGTTCCAAGCGTGAGGGCCGCATTCCATCATTGCTCAGAGTCTTATAACATATCACACACACTGGGGGACCTCTGTGTCACCCTCTTGGAGAGAGACGAATCCAAATCTAATATATTCGTCAAGGTACTTTCGCTTCTTTGCACTCATTGCGAATTATTTGATGTGCAGTGGACAACACAAATCTGTGAACAAAACGTAAGGCACGTGTAAGGTAAGATAAACATCACCACGTGCTCATGAACACCACAACATCATGATAATCACAACCACATGATCAATAACAAACATATGATCGTAAAGTTCGTAAACACTACAAGTGACTACAATCATACATGATCATAAACACCACCATATCATTAACAAACATCACATGATCATAAACACCACATGATTATTAACAAGCATCAATGATCACAACATGATCATAAGCACCACTACATGATCATAAACACCACCACATAATTATTAAGTAAATATTAACAAACACCACAACATTATAGTAAACACATCATGATCATAAACACATGATTATTAAGAAACAAATCAATATCATCATAAATACAACTTTACCATAACCACCTGTTACCACCACATGATTTTAAGCACCACCAACTTCTGATAAAATACAAACGGAATTCAAAACTTGCGAATAATACACAGAGCAACACATGCGTGTTCACAATTCACCAATAAACTTATGGCTGCTTACTATTTTTAGGTAAATATAACAACTGGGATAAAACATACCTCAACAGCCTTAACTGAATAAATGTGAGAGAGGAGGAATTATTGCCACGGACGTGTGCAGAAGACTGGGAGGGAACGGGGCTCACCAGTCACCAACGAGCAGTATACAGGTCCAGGACGAGTTAAACCTCCTCCCCCCCCCCATGGGTTTCGAGGGATAGGGAGGGGGGTCAATAAGTGCAGAAAATGGTAAGCCCAAATTCAAAAAAGTAGCCTATAGAAAATTAAAGTTATAAGGCGATACTTTTGCATTTTTTCATGAACTTCTCAATAATAGCCCACGCTCTTGTTAAGAGAATAAAAACTATAATTATAATTAGAGAAATTTCTACTTTTTCCCTAGGCTTGCGCCCTCTGGAAATTACTGACGCCCCCCAGGTTAAGAACTACTGTTCTAGATTATAAATGATAAAAGTTATAAAAATATGTGAACTCATTTTGAGTGTTATTTAGAATCTTATGGTCCCAACCAAACCCTATTCCCATTACGTATTTCTTATGGCAAGAAATTTCCGCTTTAAGTGGCGGTTTTCCAGTCCTTGTTAGCCTTCGATAATGAGGACCCCTGTACCATGTATATTATACTGTAAATATTCATTACCAAACAAGATGTGCATTTTGTTGATCTGGATTAAGGTGAAAAGGAAACCTTCCCCGTGCATGATCTCCATACACGTTAGTAAATAATGCTCTGCTGAGTGTATCATGTAAAATGAGAACTTACATGTGCTTTGACTTAAACTGCATCGAGTACTGTACAGTTATTGTAGTGTTGGTACTGTACTGTATTAGATTACAGTACAAAGAAATTTCAGCAGATGGAAGGAAACTGGTAGTACATAACTAACAAGCATATCTTAAAGAATATATTTCGTGACTAGTTTCTTACTGAGTTACAATAGATGTGTTTGTAATACTAACTTACCTCATTTCCTTAACATCATTTACTCATACATGTGCTGGATGACTGTGCTGTTCTTATTGCAAAGTCATTTCAGTGTATTGTTGGGTCACATTTTTTTATTGCTTAAAAAGGTCAAAACAACTTAGAGTAAAAATAAATTTATAATAATTGAAACATAATTATCAACTATTTTAAAATTGTTTTCAGTTATCATTTGTGAGAAATTAAAATTCTAATACATGTCATCTGATAAATGTATATTTTGGTGGATGCCAACCTGAAGCCACTGAAAATTTTGATGTCTACACACTTGTATAACTTCATTTGCAGAAAAGATGGAATTTGATCGGACAGTTTAAGTAAGTTTTGTTGGGTCTAGAATTTTTTTATTATTATTGTTTTTTAGACTAATAAAATAAGAAGGAATAAGAGCATTTCATGCACATTACCAGACACCTGAACTTGTTTTAAAGTAAGAGGCATCGTTAGCAGGTTATTATTGAGTGGTGGGTGTAGGGCTAGTCATTCTTTTCTGTTCAGGTCAGGATTAACGCTTCTCTCCTGGGAGGATAGCTTAAAGTTACATTATAATATCTTTAGTAAATAATGAATGAGTTTGATAAATTCCTTAAACATCATCATCATCAAGCCATTATATCTGAAGGTTTAAAAATATTTTCAGATGTTTGTGGGAATTGTAATCATGTGATTGCTACTCATGGCCATCGTTTTTGGGTGGAAGATGACTATCAGTATTATGAGATGAGCTGCATGTTGTGTGGTGAGGCTGAGGATACCCGATCTTGCTTTCCTGATGATCCACGCATGGAAGTCTCCCTATTTTAGAAGTATGTCATCAAACTCATCACCACCAGTAGAAGCATTTGAGGCCAAGCTGTGAAAATTTTGGTGTAATGTATTTGAGATCGGATATATACTCTCTTAATTGATATGAGGAAACCAGTAGCAATAGGTGAAATTAAGCCATCTCTGTGTGAGAAAATTCTTGCTGGTGTTTCCCCAGCCAAATAGGGGAGGACCGTCACTTTTGCAGTGTAACATGCTTGATGTGTCAAGTAAACGAGAGAATTGTCTCCTAATTTGTGTCATACATATGATTTAGTTAAGAACTGTAAATGTGTTTGGCATCATTGTTAATCACGCTGGGTGTCTTAAGAGTAAGAGGTCTAATACAGTGACATATGTACAACACAGTACAGGTTGTACCTCTCTAGTCCGGCATTCTGTGGTCCGGAAACTCCCTTGGTCCGGAACGATTTTAGTTTGTCCAATAGGTAGATAGGCAGCTTCTTTTTTTTTTTTTTTTTTAATTTACTTATCTGAATTATTATTATTACAGGAGTATTAAATTCTTGCCCCTCAGGCCCCAATGTGGGTCAGTGATCTATGCCCAGGTGGGCTAATCCCCATAAAAAAAACAACAGCAAAGCCGTGGGAAATTGATGTTTGTTTACATCTGGCAGTTCGGCTGCTCTCTCTCTCTCTCTGCTTGTCTGTACAGAGTACAACATTTAACCCTTCAATATACATGAGCAGTAAATAAGTGTTGCTTTCATATTCTTATGTAGAGTAATGACTATGTTTTAACATGTGCGCATATACATACGTGCAGTCTCACTTTTTTTTACCATTAATGGTTAGCTACTTATATTGTTCCATTTATTAACATTAAATAACATTACAGGTACTTCAAACAACCATATTAGTTTTTTTTACATTAATTTTACGACAGCTACAATCAGGGTCTTGTTTTCTTCAGTTTTATATGTAGAACCAATCAGTCACTGGTTTTGTAAGCTTTAACATAAACAATGCCGGCAGCCGTCTCGTCTTGTGTGTTTTAATATTCCACGTATTATTAATAAATTGCATTGTTAATTTTACACACACAAACATTAATTCAATAAAAACAAATTCAGAAACATTAATTAAAATATATAAGAACAGTAAATAAGTGTTGCTTTCATATTCTTATGTAGAGTAATGACGATATTGTAGTGGACTTCTCCCCTACAACTGAGTAGCGGCGTCACCAGCTGCTACCATCTTCCTTAGCAACCAAGCGAGCGGCGACACCAGATGTTACCGTTACCTAGCAACTGAACTAAAGACCGGCGACTTTCTCGGGTTTTCCCAACATGACTCATAGAAGACTCACGGCTGCTGGGTATATAAGCTCTGTCTCTCCATTGAGATTCATTCTGGCATTCTTCTTGAACACGCAACACCTCCTCCAGCAAGCTCCACGCTGTCCAGCATTCATTCACCCAGGAGGCCAGCAACAGGCAACATCTTCTCTAACGAAGCTCCTGCACATCTACCTCCTTCAACATGCTACTCACCGAACGTCTCTACTGAGCAGCTCCTCACCACACGGCACCTCCAGCACCAGACTGTCTATCATATAACTTATATTATACAAGAAAACCACCTTAGAGTTTCCATCCATCCTGAGTGCTAGACAACATTATACCACGAATTCCTACAATATGTTTTCACGTGTGCGCACTTACATACGCGATCTCTCTTTTCTTTACCATTATCATTAGCTACTTCTATTGTTCCATTTATTAACATTAAATAACATTACTTAAAACAACCATATTAATTTTACTACAGCTTCAACCAAGGTCTTATTTTCTTCAGTTTTATATGTAGAACCAGTCAGAAACTGGTTTTGTAATCAACGAAAATAATGCTGTGTCATTTCCTCGTGTATTTTAATATTCCATGTATTACACTGCCCTGCATAGTTTTTGAGGTTTGCGTATTATTAAGCTTTTCTGGGTGTATTTTGCATGCTGATCTCAAAAATGTTATCCATTTTGCTCAATCAGGTCAGAATTCTATGCTATAGCATTTTAAGCGGAGATTCAGGTAAAATATTGTCATTTTTCCCTCAAAATGGGGTCCTCATATTCGTTCATTAAAAAAATCATCCGAGACATTGGCAAGCCTCACAGAAAAGATTTCGGTCAGTTTTAATGCCCTTACGATGCGTTTAAATACACCCACGTGCTCGCCGGCCATTTAAATGTCCGCCGTGACGCAAAGGAAAAGAGTATATGTCCGTGTTTTTTTTACATATATTTTTTCACAATTAAATTTCTTTTTCATCTGGTAGTACATGGCATGTTTCCTCTGTCTGTGGGATAGTCGAGCAGACAAGCAGCACTACATGCAACGTGACTGGCCTGCAAGAAGTGGACTTACTCCAGGTTCTCACAATATTGTTGCCCATGCTCTGGTGAATCCGCAGAACATTCTTCTTCCGCCACTGCACATCAAGCTCGGTCTGTTCAAAAACTTTGTAAAGGCACTGGACAAAAAAAGCCAGGCTTTCAATTTTCTGAAAGAAAAATTTCCAAAAGTCAGTGAGGCAAAGCTGAATGCAGGAATTTTTGATGGCCCTCAGATCAGAGAGCTTTTCAAAGATCCCAAGTTTGATTGCAGCATGGATGTAAATGAGAAGAAAGCCTGGCATGCCTTTAAGTCTATTGTCTCCAATTTTCTTGGCAACTACAGAAGTCCAGAGTATGAACGAGTTGTTGAGGACCTACTTCTGAGCTACAAAGTTCTTGGTGCACGCATGTCCATCAAGATGCACTTCCTCAGCTCCCACTTGGACTACTTTCCAGAGAACTGTGGTGATGTGAGTGAGGAACAAGGAGAACGCTTCCATCAAGATATCCGTGTAATGGAGGAGCGGTACCAGGGTCGCTGGGATATCAACATGCTCGCCGACTACTGTTGGTGTCTGAAACGGGACGCCCCAGACACCAACCACCAAAGAAATTCTCTGCGACAGCCATTTATGCATGTCTAACTGTAAAGGCATCTATGTAGTTGACATATTTTGGTCCTATGTGTTGTGGTTACATTTCTTATGATATATTTTGCATAAAAATTTTGACATCATATTTAAGAATTTTGATTTTTTCCTAATTCCCATAGCATAAAAATCTGACCTGATTGGGCAAAATGAATGGCATTTTTGGAATCAGCACGCAAAATACATAAAGAATCAGCTAAGAAACCCCGCACCTCATGATTTTTTTTTCAAATGCAGCCCAGTGTTATTAATGAATTGTTTTGCTCATTTTGCACACAAACATTAATTCAATAAAAAAGACATTCAGTAATAAACAATAATGAATCTTTTGTACATAAGAGATATGACACTGTTTACACGATTATGCACGTCGTCTGCACGTTGTCCGGCCGTTCAAACCCGTCGAAATTCAAGTTTCCGCTTTCAAAATTTTTATTTATATTTTTTGTGTTCCAATAAAATACGTTGAATTAAAAACTCGCGAAATATGAGAAGCTCCTATACGACATTTAACCCTTCAATATGTCTTCAAAGAGACCATGATGCAGAGAAAGTGGTGCTAGTGCTTCCAAGCATAAGCACAAGTCACTATCTATCCAGGAAAAAGGTGAATTTCCATGGTCCGGCACCGGTCAGGTCCCGAGGTTGCCGGACTAGAGAGGTACAACACAGTACTTTAGTTACATATGTATGTGTGTGTGTGTGTGTCATGTATATATTGAGGAGATTTGATTATTTGTAGTTTACTGAAGTATATAAGCCAAAATAGTGATGCACAGTCTCTTATACTGAACACAACAATTTATAAATATATTTAAAATGTCTCCATGGATATTACATTAAAGAGTTGATTTTATATAGTATTGTGTAATGAATATCTAAACTGTATTCATTCTGTTGTAGAGGATATATATTTTTTATATTGGATGTCATCATTTTGCTCAATAACTGATTATACAAATAGATAATCAATTGCATTGTTAGAAATTTTTTTCTCTTCAAGTGTGAATACTTGACGTAGTTAGTTCTGGGTTTATAGTATTTGTAATTCATTAAAACTAGCAATATGTACCAAGTTAGTCATTAGTCATTCTATTAAATCTTGTACAATCACCATTTTTATTTTGAATTTTTGTCAACCGTGCTGTCAGTATAATATATGCAGTATGGTTGGTATCAGAAAGGCAAGGAGTGTTTTGCTGTTTTTTGTCTTGTTTATTACAATTTTGGTGGTGCGTCAAGTTGGGCACCGATTCAGTCAAGGAAGAGTTTAGGGAAAAGAAGACTCCAGTTATCGGGAATCCATTAGAAGATTTGGTTGTCATTGTTAGAGAGTTTGAAAGTTTTGATAACGATGTAGGCGAGACTGTTGATTCTGTTCTGAGTTCTTGTGGTGCTGTATGTAAGATTCTGGTGGTGAGTGATGACACTGTATTCCCACCTTTGCACTTAACGAGACATGTGTCATCGGTGGTTCTCAATCCAGGGTTGCTCAGGCATCGTCCAAATCTTCGAGGTTTCTTAACTGGTGCAAAATATGTCCTCCTTTTGCCAGATGGTGCTCGGTGTTCCTCGTCTACACAATTAGTGGATCTCATACATTTATTAAATACTGGAGATTCACAGGTTGTAGCAGTAGGTGTAGGTGGCTCACCATTAATATGCCACCGCTACACTCTTAACATAAGCTCCTGCTCCTCAAAGTGAAGCTTGTGATGCAGTTAGTGGACGTGCAGCCTTGCTAATGAAAACTAGCAGTGTTTTACAGCTGACTCATCCTCTGGCACTCCCTGTGGCCCTGAGTATTGGTATCCAAGGTGCAGCACGTGCATGGAAAGTGCATGTTAGTCGGGGTGGTCTGCTTGGGGAGGGCCGACAACTTTATGCCAATGACCACCTACAGTGGAAACGAGACACTGTTGAAGAGGAACGGAAACGTGCTCTTTTTGCTGAGTTAGGTGTTAAAAAAGTTGTAACCACAGGTGGTAAAGTGCTTTGGTATGGATACAGTCGTAAAACACCTCGCTGCTTTCCTACCGTGATAGACGATACACCAGACTATCTGTATGTGGGACGCTGGACGCCACCATGTTGCTTAGAAGGGTTAAGAACCACTGCACGACATGTCTTCCAGGTGCTAAGGGGATGCCGAGCACGTTGGTGGCTCGAGGGAGGGTCTTTGTTGGGTGCTGTACGAAGTGGAGATATTATCCCCTGGGACTATGATGTAGATGTGGGCATTTACTCTCAGGATGTTAATCGTTGTCCACAACTGAAGGCAGCACGTTGGCAGACATTAGAAGATACTGATGGTTTTGTGTGGCAGAGAGCTTCAGAAGGTGGGTTTTTCCGAGTACACTACAGCACTGCAAATCATTTACATGTTGATGTGTTTCCATTTACCCCACGAGGGGGCACCATGACACGAGGTGGTGCTTGGACCACGGGTCATCGTCAGGATATAGATTTTCCAGAGCACTTCTTGAGACCACTTGCATCGGTGAATTTTGCTGGAGTAATGGCCTCAGCACCCAATAATGTCCGAGACTTTCTAGAGCTCAAATTTGGTGCGGGAGTGATTGAAACTCCTCAGTATCCCAATCCAGATGTTCGCCTTCCACATAATATATCAGTGCTGACTTAAAGGTAATTGTTCCTTTGATAAAAAGTTATGGGTTGTTTTTATTGGCCTCATTTTGTGATTTGTTTAGGCTGGTGCTGTCGTGTACATAAATAAAACGTACAGTGCTGTATTCTTTTGTCAGTGATGGATCTCATCTCTTTTATGTACAGAGTAGAGCTACTGTGTTGTGTTGTCTTCCATTCGTGGCTAGTTAAAAGTGTCCTGATATTAGAATATTTTTTTAATGAACCTGCTTACTTCCATGCAATCAAAAATTGTTGATTTAGTGTATGAATGTATTAAGCTGTGTAGTTGCTTTTGATTTTCTTTTACCATAAGTATGGTGCAAGTCAATATATCTTATCTTTGAAGACCATCATCACCGGGTACATTCATGACCTTCGATATGGTCAATCCTATCTCTGGTAACAATGGAAAGAATTTTATACATATTTCTATGAAAAGTGCTGATTGATCTGGTATCCATAGGTTATTAATTTTAGTGATACAGTAATTGTTTTTTTATAAGAATTTTTTACAACTTTTCTATACCACTGTTTTATCTGTTGTTATTTAAAAATTCTGTCTTAGAGTATAGGATGTAGCAGCCAACATTAGGAACAAGATTCAAAAGTTATCAGGTGTGGATTTGTAATGTATATTTCCTGTACCTCAGCCTGGCAAGTTAATGGACTGCAGTGATGTACAGTACAGGTGCTCCTCTACTTCAGAAAGTTCAACTTACAAACTTTCAGAGATACAAACATCATCACTGAGGGGAGTTACCTGCCAGAACAGGTGTTTAATGTGGATGAGACTGGATTATTTTGAAGAAAGTTCCAGATAGAACAAACATTACCTAAGAGGATAAGAGTGAGCCAGGATTTAAGGCTGTATTAAATGGTATAGCTGTAATAAATATCCACAATCTTTTCATTATTTACAATATGTTTGGTATCTACAAGAGTAAAGTTGGACTTACAAACAATTGGACTTACAAACAAGCCTCAGGAATGTAACTCGTTCGTTAGTAGAGGAGCACCTTTATAGGTATTTTTTGAAATGCCATTTTTCACTTTAGATTTTGAGGTACAAAACTACAGTACTGCAGTTAAGCCACTGAATAAGCTTCCCTTCATAGTTACCTTTGATATTAGTTTGCCATGGAAAATCTCTCCTCATATGCCATTTCCTGTTTTAAGCCTACAGTGAATTACCCAAACTATGGCAGTAGTGAAATCGGACATCTCTGATGTTACCTTCCATAATTCTAATTTATTTGCCCTTATTTTTAAGAATAAGAAACAGGTAATGACAATTCTCAACTGCTTTGATTCATCATCTATTTTACATTATTCATGTCCACTTACCCTTTGCACATTTATTTTTGTTTTTTCTCCTTTGCCCCATTTGTTCATTCTTTACCTTGTCAGATATCTTAATCTCTGATATACAGTAATCTCCCTGTTAACTGAAATCCCCGATCTCTGGAACTCTCTAATACCCGGATTTTAAATCAGGCTGCAAAAATTCCAGCAAATCTCTCTCCAGTCCGGGTCTGCGAACGAGTTTCCGAAGATGAAATCAAGCACATTTTCCGGGAAAAAGTCCAAGAAGGTTCAGAGAAAATCTCTCCAGAGTCTCTCCGTTCTGGGCCTGGTGCATGGGTGGCCTAGTTGCTTGGATCGATTAGTTCATATTTTGCTGCCATTGTAGAAGGTTGCTCCTTTGTTTGCTGTTGTTTTTACATACAATTTGTGCTGTACTACCAGGACACAATCAGCCCAAAATACAGTGTTAAAGCAATATTAAGAACGTAAAAATTTATTTCAATTACATATACTGTACTGAACATTCAGTAAGTGGGAAACACTGGAGCACCTTAGCTTTCATCTTTAAGACATCTTCAGGTCATGAGATTCACTAATCACCCTCCCCGACAATGGATGATCTGATATTGCATCAGGTCAAGTCAGTAACATGGCCCACTAATCCCGCACCCCCACCTCCTCGCAAGTGTTAAGACCTGATTACAGTTACGCATTACATTCAGCTGAGTGGACAGTGTCTGCCTACTCTAGGCTCAAGGTGACAGCATATGCTGGTGAAGACAATATGTACAGTATAGTACAGGTTAGGTATTCCTTTTCCGAAATGCTTGGAGTCGAAAGGGTCTCGGATTTGGGAATATCCTACCCGGGCACAGGTCATCGACCCACAACGGGGCCTGGGGGCGAGAAAATAAGAGTAAAAAGAAATTATAAATAGAAGAGAAAAAGACTAAATTAATCTACACCACGAAGTTGCCCGGAAAATGCAGAACTCACCCAGCGGGGATGAGGCTCAAAACTATGCTCAAAATTCATTTACCTGTATATTTAATTTACAGCATATGGATGCATATAGCCTGCAGGTAGTTTTATGAAATATTTAAAAAAATTTGTATGATATATACATGGTAAGATGTACACTGAAGAATGAGAAAGGTAAGTAACCACTGCCATCTGTTCAGCATCGCCATGATGCCTGACTCTTGAAGTGTTAAGTGGACTGTCTTACTTTTTTATTACACATACCTGTACATACTTAACCTAGTAAAAATTATGATGTACATGTACTATATGCCATATTCAGTGTATTCTCTAATATATATAGAATTAAATAGATTTTTGGATTTTGGAGCATTTCTGATTTGGCAATTTTGGATAAGGGATGCCAAACCTCTAGTAGTATACATTATTTTGTTCACAGTATTAACAATATATTTTACGTGTACAGTAGTGTTTGCATAAATAAATACAGCTCCATGCGAGATGCATCGTTTAGACTGGGGAAAATTTTCCCCAGTGAAGTGGAAAATTCCCTTTTTCGCTGTGACACAGCTCCATTCACGTCTCACATGCCTGTATCATATAGAATATGTTTTTAAATATATTTATTTAAAAACTATTCAGGATTATTTTGGTGATTTTATTTATTTATTTTTTCTAAATTAATTAGAACAGATTTTTAAAAATATATTTATTTAAAAACTACTGTATTCAGGATTATTTCGGAAAAAAAATATGGTGTCTCTAACTTAATTTGAACTGATTTTATAGACTGTGGTTTCAACATTTCTTTATTTTTTTCATAAAAGAATTGAGTCCCATTATTATTATGTGTTGGAATATTTTGTTTAGGGATATTTTATTGGAACAGCCTTGTAGATAATTTATTCAGGATCATTATAATATAAAATTCTTCTAACACAATTAGACCAGATGTTGTGAATGAAAGTTCATACTCTTTTTTGCAAGCTGTAATTGTTTTTACTCTGTCTCGCAGTCTAAATGTAATGGGAGAGTGTTTGTCCATGTGAAATGAGATGTATAATTTTGAGTCGAGAAGAGATGCATAGTTTAAACTCTCAGAAAACTTTACCCAGCTTCCAGAAACATTCTGAGGATGTGGACTAGTATCTGTCTGTACAAGATGTGCAGTTTAGACTCTCGGAAACTTTTCCCAATACCCGGGAAAAAACTCTGGGGATGTGGGATTTTTCAGGTTTGAGAGAGTCATTTCGATCTCGGAAATCTCTCATCCCTGGAAGAACTCTGCACCAATTGTTCCGGCGAACGGGGATATCATATTACTTACTAAATGCTTTTCTCGTTTGGTTTCACTTATCTTAACCAAGTATCCTTTAATTTCTCTTCAACATAGAAAAAAATGGCACAGACATTACCATGCAGACATCTTAACCCTCTCCAGGGCAGGGGTTTCTCTCAGCTGAATAAAATACCTGTGCTGTGCTGCCCTCTAAAAGGTTAAATATAGCTCACTCAATAACTTGCCATCCATTAAAATTCAGGCTGTCTGCAACTCTTCTCAACATTACTCTTGATTCATCCTCTTTCCTAGTGCAGTCTTTTGGAGGTACAATTGTTATATTTAAATTATTTAATTACCAAAGCAAGTGAGATATTAGATATTTAGAAGTACAGTAGTTTACGTGTCATTGGATTGTAAGTTATTGTCTCATGACAAGGCTTTAATAGATGATGATAGAGCTATAGTATGAAGTAGGATTAAAGATGTGCTTTCTATCTGTACAGTAGTTTAATATGATTATGTTCAGTCATTGGGCTGGGCAAGGTTTATATGGTGTACTTGGCTGGAGTTTGCTTTCAGCAGGTCATATTGTATTTAATGCAATATTAAAGTACTGTACTTTATTTTATCTTTATAGTAACCTTTGCAGAAGAATTATGGTTGCAAAATCTTAAAAAAATGTAATTCCTTATTAACCGAACAATAAAATTTATGGAGTGGGGATTTGTTGTTTGTGGGCTCTAAATATAGGAAAAGACTTTAAAAAGTATGTAAGGTGCAGGGGAACAAGCAGCTAGTCGTCTGTAGTAAGTTAAAAAATATATATAATAATTTCTCATTGCTACAGCACAAATCACCACGAAACAAAGATAATTTCATAGTATTTTGTAATTATAGAGAGGTGGAAATCAAGAGATGGTCGTAGTGAAATTTAAGAGATTGTCCCTTCTTTATGGTTGGGAGTTTGACTGAGTTGGTAACACCGAGCATCCCCAAAAGCCCAGATATTTTAAAGTACAGTACTCCTTGTATCACCTTCTTGGTCACTATCCATGAGTTCTCCCAGTACAGTAATCTTCTATAAATTTTCTAGGTAAATCCATGAACCACCCTGTTACTATATAAAGTAGAACATGAGACATCAGATATTAGATAGTGTAGTCTTGATGGTTCTAAAAAAACAAAAATAAATAAAATTACCTGAAAATTCTGAACTCCGTTTTTTTTACATCATTTGGCTATACAGTACATGCAATAAAATATGATCACTTAACATTCATAGCTTTAACTGTAGATAGGCTTTGAAATTGGCTGATCATTAAGGTGTAGTATTGTAATATCTGTTGTGTAGATAATACTTGTACAGTAAGTGTAGTTGTGGACAATTTAAATACAGTGGTCCCTCGATTAACGAATGGTTCAATTAACAGAATTTTGGTTTACGAATTAGCTCCCATAAGGATTTTTAGTTCCATTAACGAACAAAACTTCGATTAGCGACAGCCTTACAAGAAACACACTTTGTTGTGCGCATCAGCTGATCGGCTAGTCTGCCAATACAGTAATTGGTTCTATGTTTACATTCGTTTCCAGTGGCGTAAATATCAAGAAAGTTGTGCTCTTGAATATTTTAGCATTTTTTATTTTAAAATTATTGGTCATTCTTAAATTTAGTTAACATAATGATAATATATACAGTACAGGGAACAGTTTTTGTTTGCCCTTCAGCTGATCGAATCGCCCACAAATGCTTCTCAGTTTAACTTTGTTTACAGTGGAGTGACCATCAAGTTTGTTGGTCTCTTCAATATTTTATCATTTCTATAGTAAAATTATTGGTCATTCTGAAATTTAGTTAACATATTGATAATATACAGTGCAGAAAATATTATGAAACACGAAGAAGGCATTAGAACCAATGCACTCTGTACAGAATATGGCATGCCATCATCGACTGCCTCTACAATCAGCTGTTTGATATGTAAACAAAGCTGCTGGAATACGGCATGCACACCTCAAAGTAGGTTAAAATACAGTATTCTATTGTTTTTTATTTATTATTGTACAGTATACTGTACAGTACAGTACTGTTTTTAGTTTATATTTAAAGTTTTGTTAATTCTATTACCGGTGCACAGTACTTTGTATGTATACTTTTTCTGTGAGTTGGAACCAATTACCTAATATCCCATTGAAATAAGAGATTCAGTTAACGAAATATTCGGTTAACAACCGACTATGTGGAACCAATTGTGTTTGTTAATCGAGGGACCACTGTAATTAGATAAATTAAGCAGTATAATGAATTGTAGATCACCACTGGTTATTTGTATGTAACATAATATCCACACCACACATCTTTTGTTAGCTTGCTGTGGGTAGGGTGTTTGTAAATACTGTACAGGTATCCTTCACTTAACGAATGGGTTAGGCCCGTGGAAAACCATTCAGTAGGTGGATTTTCGTATCTCACGCTGACTACATAGCGTCAAAGCTGGGACGCTGCCTCTGCTAACCTTTAGCGACAGGGCTCCCACACTCCAATCCCCCTCCCACTCCTCCACTCAGTGAGCTAACTCTCGCACACAAAAAAAAATGTTTATTACTTCTATGTTTTTACTTGATGATAGTTATTTCGTTTATCTTTTTTGCACATTGTGTATGAAGGATTGTGTGTTCATGTAACTCATTAAAAAAATTAAGAAAAGTTAAGTACAGTACATATACTCAAAATTATTAGTTGAAAAGTAATTATAACTGAGCTCCCTACTCTGCCTGGTAACTCTTGTCGGTGCGTGAAAAATGTTTATTCCCTCTATGTGTGTGTGTACTTACCTTTAATGTAATCAGCACACGGGGCCCCCATAATTTTCTATTTAAAGGATACATGGAGACTACTATATTAATTGGATGAAGCAGAGGAGGAGACAGGGCTGGGTGGGTCATCAATGTCGCTTTCTTCAGACAGTTTTATGTGCAGTGGAAACGTTCTGGTTGAAGGTATCGGATTATCTTTAGGGAGTGAAGAGGCAGCACTGGTGGGCGTGAGGAGACAGCAATGGGGGACTTCTTAAAATAGATGTCCAATTTAGACTGCACATTTCATATATATAT
>NW_024738608.1:2836706-2917792 GCF_018991925.1 Homarus americanus
AAGCTTCCAGGATTGATTCTAATTCTCAATTGTCATTTAGCATGACCCATAATCATCATGTTATTGCACAATTATTATATTTCAATAAGTAAATGAACTGAGGACTGTAGATCAGTGGGGATTCAGTCTTTGCATTTAAATTATTTGGGCGTGTTCTCTGATATGAATCACCATTTTACAGTCATTTTCCATGCTTGCATGCTCTAGTAAGTTGTAAGAGCCTTGGAACTCAGTGAGAAATTTAACATAAAAGTTGCTAGAGAATATGCCTTGTAACCTGCTCAGTTTTGTTATTGTAGCTATAGAGAAGTTGTGTGTCATATGGTTGGATAGGGTTGATGGCCTTTAGGTCTTACTGATTCAAACATCAGGAATTCGGTACAATACTGTATTCTTCTGACTATTGAAGTAAGAGAGAAAGAAAAAGAACTGCTTTCAGTATAATTTGATTCTGAGGATGTACAGTACAGTGCAGTACAGTACTGAGAGTGAGTATAAAGTAGAATTCTCATTGCTGATTCAAGCGAGTGTAGATAGTGCAAATATGTCATTTTGCAACTTTCGGTGCTTCTTTGCTACGGTAAAGGCGTTTATTTTAGATGCACGGAATAGCTAACGCGTTGGCTATTCTGTCTGCGCAGACGCTTCTGCTATTCTGTCTGCGCAGACGCTTCTGCTGAGTTCTGCGCATAACACCTTGAGGGGGAAAGGGAAATACCTTGAACAGGCGTCAGCATGTGTAGCGCCTGCATATCTAACAACCAATCAGCAAGTTTTTCCAGTAGGTAAATTTGCAGACCATGGCCGCTTATGGAGAATATTTTGATTAATATTGAATAGTTGGGGGCATGTAAGCAATAAAAAAACTGTGATATAATAATAAAAATAATTCTATATACTGTAGTATATTGGATAGGACCTAAAACAAAGCGTATGGTGTGAAAGAATTGAAAAGGATCGCACCTAGTTAACACCTGATTTGGCTCCGCCTTTTTATAAGTGGGTGTTGTCTGATTTCATTAGCCGTTGGTGACTTTGGTGTAACAATATTGATAATTACTAAAATATGAATGAAACTTTAATAACATTACTCATAAGATACTTTAAGTAAGGATGAACAAGTTGATTACAGTTCTGTAAGTGCAAATATTATGACTTAAATTAATCTGATATTCGTCATATTTTATGTATAAATATGCGAACACCTAGCCTTGCGAGACAACATACGTAGTGTGGTTTCAGAGTCCAGGAGAAATTACCTATGCAACCGGCCCAATTTTTTGTATTATATTCTTATTTATTGTTGACTGATTGACTTTTTTTTCCTTTTTATTTTTCTTTCCAAATTTGTCTATATATTTTCTTCACTGTTTCTTTCTGTATTGTGTCCAAATAACAGTTCTCCTAATTTTATTGTTTTCTGAAGACTGTGTTGTACAACAGTTATTCACAAGACTCGGTACTGCCGTATTTTTTAATGGCAGTCCGGGAAAGTTAACGTGATAGTTATTCCATGCATCTACAAAAAACGCTTTAAGTAAAAATGAAAATTAATATTTTTTCATAATTTTGTTAAATATGCATTTTTTGTCTTATTGTAAGAAAAAATCAAAGAAAAAATTACTGACTTTGTCACAGCTAGGACTATGTGAATTCAATTCATTAGCCAGAAGCTGAAGGGTTAAATGCTGAAGACAATACTGTACTGTTGTGACTTTGAATAATTAATTTCAATATGAAGGCTCAGAAGTGCCTATACATGTACTGTACTGTACTGAACACGTATACTACAACAGGCTGATGTAACTGAATAAATTACAATAATGAGTATTATGATAACTGAGTTAATAGTATACTGTGCAGTACAATATGGGGCTAATGTGTGAGATGGTGCCTCTAAGAAGGGCCCTGTCCACTTAGTGCAGTATTAATAACAGAGGAGGAAAAATGGCCCATAACTCAAAACAAAACATTTGCATAAGAAATGGTTATCATCAGGAATTTGTGTTTTTTATATTTATATTTATCCAAAATGGTGTTCCTAATATGATAATGTGGAAAGCTATGTTTGGCAAGTTTCTGTATTCATGAAATAATGATTGAAAGAGAATTTTTGCTTCCATACCTGTAACAGATAACTGACACTAAAAGCAAAGCATGCCATATCAACAGGGAATTTTCTGGAATTTATGGATCCATCATACCAGCCAACGAATTTTCCATTTTTCAACACGGGTGTTGAAATGCCTGTATGTGTCACTAAACCAACAGGCCACATTGACACACCCTTTGTATATCGCATCTGTTTGAAGAAAATATATATAATAAACAGGACATGCAAGTACGAGTAAAATACAGTACAGTACAGTACACATGCATACTCAAATGAGGAGGTCACAATTTGCATTCTTGCTGTAAATACATGAATTCATATTTTGTCACTTAACACCTTTATTGTATCTGTATCTGAATCAACAAATTTGTTTAACTACCGTACTGTACTGTACATTTATCACAAGCATCATACAACGAACTAACCTTTATTCACAGTACAGAAAGTTTTCAAAGGAAAGACAAACCTCTTCGAACACCCTAATGTCATAGGTGTTGTCATCATCGGCAAAGTAAACAACCCCTGTTTTAGCGTGTGTCCTCACCCACTGAAGACCTGCATTACGGTTAGCCACGCCCCTGGGTTTAACACGGAGCTTCTTGTACTCATTTGGCATTGGAGCTGTTGAAAGTGGGGCAAATGGATTGGACAGCTTAAAAATTTTGGAATGGAAAGTCTTGGAATTCAGGTACAGTAGCGAGTAAAAAGTGATTTCCCCCTATGTCACTCCATTACTCTGGTGAATTAAAAGATACAATGATTGGCCTACTGTGTATCTAACTTTAACTGGAACAATTCAATGACAATGAGCATTACATTCTGAGTCTAAACCTAAATGTTATTGTTTGTAGTATTGCTTGTGTTTTGTTACTGCTGGTTTAGTGATGGTTTGTTTAAATTTCTAATAACTATGGTAATATTTCTTGGAGAATTGTGTGGTTTAGCTGCAAAAGATATCTTAAATAGTTTGTACCCAAAAATGAAATCCAGATTTGTAAAAACTACATTGACAAGTTAAAAAATGTGTTACGTCTAAATGAAATTGTTGTCAGTACTGTCCAGTATTGTACTTGTAAGTGCAAAAAAATAATACTTTGCAGTGCAAAAAAATAATACTTTGCAGATATGTTTAGACTTTCCTTCGTATAAGACCGTCTTAAATAAAAAAGATACTACCTGTGTTAGGGTGTAACAGTTGCCTCAACTTTGTCGTACAATGCTGTTCAAAATTTTGGTGTTGCATATTGACATAAAAAATATCCAAAAGGCAATATTTTGAAGATTCATGCATATTTGAGTGAGCACCAGCAATTTGAAAAATAGCGATTTTGCTTATACGGCATATGCGCCTATAGTATATTAGATTACACAACCATCATAAGGGATATTAACACAAATCATTTGCCTGTCTTAATTAAAAGCTGTTATCACTAACACAAAAAAGTTAATCATTCTTATTCTCTCATGGTACATTAAGGGGTTTTATCATATATTCACAAGGTATTATTTCTCTAGAGCAAGAAACCATGATTTCTGTTCGGAAACAGATGATCGTTTGCGCTGATTAGGAACGCGGGGTCTGTCATTTTCAACTACTTGAAGGACTTCTTGAAAGCGCTCCTCATCCCTGGCAACATTAAGAAAGTCATGGCAAAGTTTTACACTACGCTCTGCAGCCTCATTGACGACCTGAAGCTTGTCCACAACCCGTTTCATGTTCAGGTAGTCGTCATGATCCGCCCATTCACTGGTTGGATTGTGGAGAAACTGATAGGGCATGCCTAAAATGGTGAAGAACCGGCTTGAGTCAGGCCCAATTAGGTCCACCAGGGCAGTGCCACTTTCTGGGACAGGGGGAAGATATGGCTTTCCATAGCCTCCATGATTGAGCCCCACTCTCTTAGTAACTTCAGTGCCTTCATGGCAAAGAAGGGCTTTCCTCATCTTCTCTTTTGTCCTTTCTTGTACTTGGGACGAGAACAAAGCCAGTGGGGCCAACTCCTCAGTTAGGTACCAAGTGTGTCTACCAAGTGCCACACGTGCTTTGTCAACTATTGTGGCTTCAGATGGGGCAAATTCAACCAAGGTTTCGACCAAATTCAAGTCATTCAGTGGCGCACTTGCTGGAACGGGGCAATCAATCCACCATGGGACATAAACAGCGACTGTGAACACAGCAAACTGTTCTAACTTGCTGGTTTGACTTTTAGTCACAACCTCGGCTTTGGGAAACCGCTCTTTGATCTGGCCTGACAAAAGAACAATCTTGAGGGTATAGAGTATTTTAGCCATCCACCTTGCTTTGTGAAGTGCGCCGGGGTAGACCATCGTGAAGTTCACTTGCTCGGATCCTTTAGTTACAAGCAGCAGACAAAGCTCTACCAGCTCCTTGTAGTCGCCACGTGTAAATGGTTGGGCTAGAGATTCACGGAAGAAGTCAGCCATCTCCTGCTGGCGCTCCTCAAACACTCCAGGCATTGCGGGGTAGTAGTATTTCTTTTTTTCATTGTACGCCAGTTGAGAGAAATGGGTCTTGAACCTAGAAATGCAATTATTGGGATTATTGTATTTCGTACTAATCTATAATATTGTTTTAGGGGTGTTAAGATTGATATGATCGATCATTTGCTTGGTGTTAGTATATCTTATAAGTCTAATAAAAGAAATATCACTAAATTTGTTCATTAGATAATAATATTCCTTGTTATTTTGTAAAGCCGACGGTGCTAGCTCAAACATGCACCGATCTCCAAGAAAATTTACAGGGGTGTTTCCTAGATAAATATACAACACTATAACTTTGAACAGCATTGTAGGACCATGTTTTGATTTTTGGAGGGCAAAGGTCACACCCTAACCTGTATAGAAGTTTTATGAACTCTGGCCACCTCTAGTTGGGTGGCCATTAGGTCAGTAAGGAAGAAAGAATTTACCAAGGTTGACAGAAAAAAGGTTAAAACTTGTAATTAGGATACAGTACCTGCACTGAATAGGAACTTTGTCAGATAAGAAATAAGAAGTAGGAATTTATAGCTTAGAAATATAAACCAGTGATATGATAAAGGAAAGGATGACCTAGGTGAAGGACAGCAACTCACAATTTGTATTTTATTTGCTAAGAAAACTCAATCTTGTAAGTTGATTTATTAAAACATTCTGACCCTTAGGCTTACAGCCAACAAAACCTCATTTATCAGGCTCATCATAAAAAAACTATCGTTCTTCAAGCTTATCGCAAGAAAACACTGCCTTCCAGGCATATTTACCAAGAAAATTATGTTCTTCAAGCTTTACTGCCAAGAAAACAAAGCATTTCAGGTTCTATTGTAAAGAAAATTTTGCCCTTTGGGATCAATGTTAAAAATCCATTCCCTAATCTTTACCTTATTTATCTAATGGCCCCCACTAGAGCAAGATAGGAAGTAAGAACTTACTGAGAAGGTAGGTGTGAGGAATGCCAATATAGGAGAGGTAATCAACAACTTGTTTATTTTCGGTATGTGTGTCATCGGCAACAATCCAATGAAGATTTCGGACAAGCATCAGAGTTTGGGCTAAGCGTGTTAACTCTGCCATCTGAAGTTAAAATGTGGCTGTTACTTTGAGTCATCCATTGTCAGAAACTTGTTTAAAACAGTGCCTTTTATAGCTGATCCTGTTTGAAATCTGATATGAACTGTCTATTCTGGTGATTCATTAAATAGGCTAATAATAGCAAGTGCCTGTTCCGATGATCCACTAACATTAGGCACATACAGTAGTACTATACTTACCTGTATAAAAAGAAAATTTAACTGATCCATTCAAAACTCTGACATACTTGTATACTGTTCAGTATAATTATTGCCTGTTATAGTAAACCATATCAGCATCTGACAAAAATGTGAATATTTAACTGATCCATCTTAGAATCTGACATAAAATGTGTTTTTTCTTGTGAACTGCTACATTCATAATCTGGTGTTAAAAATAAACAGCTGTTTTAAAAATTTATATTACTAAGATTGCTTACTGGTAAATCTCAATGAGATTAGCATATGTATTTTAATGTTAAGTTTTGAAATTTTTACTTGGAACTGACACCCACTACATCACTAATGTCAATTGCACTATTAACTCTCCTCCTTTAGTTGATAATCTTTCTTCCCTTTCTGTTCGCCGCAATGTTGCTTCACTCTCTTTTACAGGTATTGTACTTTTAACAGGCAATGTTCAGTGGATTTGGCATCCTGTGTACCGCTGGCAAGGCCCTGGACTCTTAACACTCTTCTTTCCTACGGTGCCCACCGTTTCTCTGTGGATGTCGGTCACACTAGAATAACCCATTATAGTACATCCTTCTTTCCTCACACAGTCAAACTGTGGAATGTATTTCCATACTCATACAATCTGTCTCACTTCAAAAAACTGGTTTTCTGGCATCTTCCTGGTGTAGATTAATATAATATTTTTCTTTTCTATTTTTAATTTCTTTTTACCCTTATTTTTTCGCCACCTAGGCCCAGTTGTGGGTCGATGACCAGTGCCCGGGCGGGCATACTGGTGCCTGCACTTCGGCACCTCAGCTCCCCTGAGAGATTGGAGCACCTGAACTTGCCTAGCTTATACTACAGACGGGCAAGGGGTGAACCTAATTGAAGTGTGTAAGCATCTCAAGGGGCCCTAGTCAGTCGAGTGTCCTTACTTGGAGCTGGCAGACGCTCGTCCCACAAGGGGTCACAGCTAAAGATTGAAGAAGCCGCAAGTCCAGAAAACTGTGAGGGCAAACTTTTTCGGAGTGAGAGTTGTGACGGCACCGAGTGTGAGCTCTTTCAAGACAAGATTTGACCAACACTGGAGCAGGTTCAGGTACATTCAGGAGCAGGTGCATGCCCAGTACTTGCCAACAGTGCGTAACAGAGATGTGACCAATTGCCCAAGCGGCTAATGAGTCGATCATTTGGTTAAGAGGATAAAAGAAAAGGAAAAGTAATCAGAGACTTGACCGATCGCCCAAGCGGCTAACGAGGCGATCAGTGGTGAAGAGGATAAAAGTAAAAGTAAAAGGGTTATTCCCCGTAAACAAGAAAAAAAAATGCTCTGCATTGCAACAACATCTTCACCGAACATCATAGGACCATTCATTGCCTTACAACATGGGTGGATCAATCAAAACCCTGAGTCACGAGAAATTTACACTAGGATCGAGTTCGTGCCTCTTATTCCAGCAACATCTCAAAGAGTCAAAGTAGCACAGTAACTATGCTTTCTACTGTAGCGTACTGTATGTTGCCAGTTGTCAAGTTTCTCTTCGTTTGTTTATTATCTCTATTGATAGGCTCACATACATACATGCATGTAGATCTCACAATGCGTTTTCTGTATATATATTATATGTACAGTGCTGTGCTAGGGAGTTGCTGTGTGGTGAGGAGCTTGCTGAGAGGTCCTGTTGGGTGAGGAGCTTGTTGAGAGAGCTTGTTGGTGAGGAGCTTGTTGGTAGGACTTGCTGGTTCTGGAGAGTAGAGTAGAATGATCTCCACGGTTCAAGTTTAGAAGCTCCAAAAGTTGTTGGTAGCGAAAGGTAGAGCGGGGAAGATGACAGAGGTAGGAGCAGGAGGTTAGGAAGGGAATTGTAGTGGGAGAGATAGTGCCGTGGCCTTACACGACTGCGTTTATTTGGTTAGCGCATAGCGCACGTATCTGGTTTTGTCTGTGTTGGGTATGTGATCCTCGGGTCACCACTCCTCCGGATTGTGTTAGTTCAAGTTTAGAAGCTCCAACAACTTTCCGTGAATACGATTTCGCAAACTTTCGATTTACAAGAGGTACCTACTTTACTGCTAGGTGAACAGGGAGCAAGGGGGCTAGGAAGAGTGTCCAAACAACTTCCGCTTGCCCGGGAATCGAACCCGTGACATCTTTCTTGCGAGGCAAGAGCGGTACCGCTTCTACCACAAGCACCCCTTCTCTCCATATGATGATGATAATGAAGTTAAGTGGCAAATGACTTTGCACTGGGAAAGGAGAGAAGAGAGAGAAGTAAAGCATAGAAACGGGAAGAAAAGTGGGAGGGGTAGATAACAGGTGGGCTGTCCACCTAGCGGAGATGAGTTGAAATGTTGGGGTGGTGGCTGCACGCAGCACACGCCCGCCCGCTCAAGGAAGGAAGGTGGAGGGGAGGAAAGCTAAGCTAGCTAGGTATTCATTATTGTAATGGGTGTTAATTTATGTTTGTTCGATGGTGGTGTTATTTGTTCACATATATATGTGTAAAGTGGGTCTTGTTCTACTATGTCAGCATGGAGGCTCTTGGGCCACCAGCTGTGCGTTTTAGTAGTTCCTTCTTCTTTTAACTGGGAGAATAATGGGTCCTCCATCTCTTCAAGTTTGCTCCACATTCTCTGTGCTTGGCTGTGTGTACGTATGTTCAGTGGTTCGATATTGTATAATTCGTGAAGTTCTTGTATTTTGGTGGTGTATGGCGGGAGTTGCTCTGATGCTCTACGGATAGCTTTGTTTTGTGCTGATTGAAGTTTAAGTTGGCTGGATTTGCTGATCGTGTTGAGTGATATTGGTGGATACTCTAGGTGAGGGCGGACAAGTGCTTTGTATAGATGTAGTTGAATTTTGGTGTCCATTTTGCTGAATATTCGTAGTTTCGTGAGCTGTGATTGGGCAGTCTGTTTGCGTTGTTTTACGTGTTTTGCTATGCCTGTTCTTGTTATTGTGAGTCCCAGAATTTTGCCTTCGTTGGAGTATTGTATAGGTACGTTGTTGACTGTGATTGGTGCAGGGTTTATTTTGGCAATGTGTATTATCATTAGTTTCTGTGTATTGGTTTGAATTTTCCACTTTTTTTTCATATTCGTTGATTTGCTCGATGGCGTGGGCTGTTTTCCGTGCCATCATCTGTTTGCCCTTGCCTGGATGTCGGATGATTTGGGTGACGTCATCAGCATAAGCTACGTATTCTCCGTGTTTAGGAGGTGGCATGTCCGCCGTATATATTGTGTAGAGTGTGGGCGAGAGGTTACTTCCCTGTGGTACTCCGCTGTATAATTTGATGCTTGGGCCTATGTGGTTACTTATGATAATTTTGGCCTCTCTATTGTCGAGGAAGTTACAAAGAAAGGAAGTAAAGTTGTTGGGAAGTTCTTGGGTGGTAATTTTGTATATGAGCCCTAGGTGCCAGACCTTGTCGAATGCTTTTGCTACGTCCCTTAATACTACGTTACATTGCTCCTTGTTGTGCATTGCGTTTGCTATGTGTGGGCTTTCTGTAGACAGGTAGACAGTTTCATACACTTTTTATCGAATCACCTGGAGTCTACCAAAATGTCAATTTTTTCTGCTATGTTCTTAAGATGTCTGCGTATTTGTGACTCTGAATTTATTGATGATGAATTGAAACACATTCGTTCCATTGCACAAAAATTTGGGTACCCTTCTGTGTTTGTTGATAGTTGTTTTATAAGGGCTAAAAAATCCTTTCATTCCTCTCAAACCAGGCAAATTCCTACACTTAAGAATATTTTGACTCTGCCCTATCGGAATGAATTTGTCCCGTTAGTTCGGTTCCTCAAGCTACTAAATATTAATGTTGTTTTCAAGTATGACTCAACCATTACCAATATGTTAATAAGAAATAGCCCAAGTTTGAATGTAAATGGAAGTGTTTATTGTATTCCATGTAGCAAATGTAATTGTAATTATGTAGGACAGACAGGAAAAACACTGCAGCTCAGAATCAAACAACATAAGTACAATATCAGAACAGCATCTGAAAGCAGTGCCCTGTTCGTTCATGTTAGGAATAATAATCATCCCATTGCTTGGGAAAAAAGCTTAGAAGTATTCAAATCATCTTGTGTCACAGAAAGACTTCTGGTTGAAGCTAGTTTGATTAAGGAATTAAAATCAATAAACATTAGTGATGGTCAGTTCAAAACTGATAATATGTTACATAAATTTATTTGTCAGTGGCCCAAGGTTAAAAATGCTTTGAAAACCTTTGATCTAGATGTAGGATAGTTATTTAGTGGGTCCCTTATTTTTGACCTGACCTGACTAGTCACGTCGCCCCCTTCTCTTAAGCTCCTCTACGTGTGTGTTGGTGTGGGGATTAGTGGATGACATCATTATGACCTGACCTCATGTTTAATAAGGTCACCCTGTATATTTAAGCCTCTCTCTGTCCATGTAATCCAGTTGCCTCTGAAGATGTCTTGAATAAAGACGAAAGCTAAGGTGCTCCGTTGTTTCCCTTTTCCCGTGTGATTTTATCAAGATTTATCTTATCCACGTTTTCATTGTGGATCTACATGATATATATATATATATATATATATATATATATATATATATATATATATATATATATATATATATATATATATATTTATATATATATATATATATATATATATATATATATATATTTATATATATATATATATATATATATATATATATTTATATATAATATTCAGAAATTTCAGTGTAATTTCAAACGCCGCGCCATTGGCGATGCTGAGTTCAAGGTCGTCTGAGGGAAGACCGCGCTCCCCGCACGTAGCGAGAGGTTGTGGAACTAGGCCTATACGATATTAAATGTAATTTACCGAGTTAATAGGGACGCGAATCATGAAATTAAATATCAGTTATTAAATTGAAAATAATTATAGATCGTTTCCCAGTCTGAAAATGTTCTGTACGTCCTAATAAGCTGTTAATCGTCTGGTAAATAAGTCACTCCTGGAAAGCGTGAACCAGTGAGCAAGGTGGCCGGGAGCTGTGAGAGAGGTCAAGGACCACCTCTGTGCTGTACCCAGGAGAGACGGATCGCGTGACCTGGTTCCTTCGTTTATTTAACATCAGTATTAACAAGTAAGTTTTATTCAATCTCAGACAAAGCTTGATAGGGCTGTAGGAACAAACGGTGATGTGAGACAATAGCTAACAGCCCGGGTTTTTCAGGGTTCTGTAGACCCCACGCGGTATGATAACGTCCACTGGCGGTATGAGACACGAGTGGTGAAGCGAGCTGTATGACCGTCCACTGACCTGGGTTTGAGCCACCTGTTGAGTATGGTGAGAGTTGGAGTGAACCCAGCTGTCTAGGTGCCCAACTAACGACGTGACGATCGTTTGGGGTCATCAACTCTCCTCTACCTCGACTCACAATACCACATATCTTCAAGCAGCTTAGTGAAAACCTTTTACTAATGGGAAGCTAAAGCTTCTCTCAACTGTACAAGGTCTGAGTGGCTCACTCCCTTTCGTTTCATGGATGTACTGGGGGCAAAGTGAAGCCAGCTGAGTGATACAGGGTCACACACTGGGACCAAGAGTCCAGTGGAACTTAGAGGTACATTTCCAAGGTTGAGAAAGGCTGGTTTGGGCCTTAAACTACGGGTGCCTGTTGGTTGTGCCTTAAAAAAACTACGGAGTGCAGGTGGAATCTATGTGTTAGGTTAGGAAGCATGGTTCACGGGTATTGGTGGACTCAGTAATTTCTTAATAATAGTGATAATATTTTTGTGTGTACTTAATACTATTTTTTCAGTTACTAATGTATGCTGTGTGCATTTAATATTTCCTTATAATTTCAACCTCAGGTATAACCCTTGTTCCCCAGAGTAGTGTTTAAGTTAGGTTAGGAGGTGTGTATCTGTTGGGGTAATATAATTTTGCTGAGTGCCCTGAAGGCCTACCCAGGGTGGAGTTAATAAGTTCTATTTTGTATACCATTTTCTCAGTGCTGGATATCATTTTGTTGAGTGCCCTTAAGGCCTATTCATTGTAGAGTTATTGATTTCCTATTTTTTTATAAAATCTTCTCAGTGATTGATATTATTTTGTTGAAAGCCCTTAAGGCCTGTTTCATGTGTGCAAGCAACATTTCTTAATACTTTAAATTTATTGTTGTCTAATGAGGCATTGTCTGAATTTCTAATATTTTCAATATCATGTATAACCTTTATTCCCCAGAGTAGTGTTTTAAGTTCAGGTTAAGAGGTGCGAATATTGGTGTACCATTATTTGATTGTGTCTGTAGTGTTGGAGGGAATATAAGTAACTAAATTTTACAGTGTGTTTCATTCATCCCAGTCACAGACGCTATCCTTCCACGTGTCACGGACAATTCATTTTGTTTAGTAAATTTAAGTGTTCTTGTGCTGGTTCGGGATTTCTCTCAAAGGGGCGCTTCCACTGCAATTACCATCTAATAATCTTTAATAAACCCCAAGTCTAGTGAGAAATTAAAGTCCAGTAATTCCGACCGGTTACATATATATATATATATATATGCAAGTAAATCGCTGTGGGTGCGTGTGGTCCAGGTATATGCTGATAACCGCAAGGAAAGGGGTGAGTACAGACTAAGGAGAAGTACACAACAAGGTATATAGATGGCCTGTGCATGGCAGCTCCTGTCGAGAGTTACTACCACTCTCTATCATCCATGAATATATCCAGCCTCCTTTTGAAACTTTCCAGCGTTCCAGCACCTGCTACGAAGTTGCTAAGCTTGTTCCACTCGTCCACCACCCTATTTGTAAACCAGTTCCTTCCTATCTCCCTCCTAAACCTAAACTTATCCAACTTAAATCCGTTGTTCCGAGTCCTATCCTGCTCGGATATTATAAGAGCTTTATCTATATCATCTTTATTGATTCCTTTCACCCACTTGAATACCTCTATCATATCTCCCCGCACTCTTCGTCTTTCTAGGGAATGCAAGTTAAGTTTCTTTAACCTATCCTGACATGGAAGGTTTCTAAGTCCCGGAATCATTTTCGTCATTCTTTGCTGCACCGACTCTAGTGAATTGATATCCATTCTATAATAAGGGCACCAGAACTGAACCGCAATATCGAGGTGCGGTCTGACTAGCGCAAGATATAGTTGCAATAAGACCTCTGCACTCTTATTACTTACACTTCTAGATATAAAACCCAATACTCTGTTTGCCTTATTTTGAACATTAACTCACTGTTTTCTAGGCCGTAGGTCTGGGCTTACAAGTACCCCCAGGTCTCTTTCACAAGTCGACTTCTCTAGGTTGATGTTGTTAAAGCTGTATACATTGACAGTATTTGTTCTTCCAATATTAAGTATGCTGCACTTGCTGGTGTTGAATTTCATTTGCCATTTTTCAGACCACCCCTGCAGTTTATTTAGATCCTCCTGTAATTCATTTGCATCCTGCCGTGAAGTAATCTGCCGCCCTATTTTGGTGTCATCCGCAAACTTGCTTATGTCACTGCTGATCCTTGTATCTAGATCGTTTATGTAGTTTATGAGCAAGAGTGGGCCTAGTACTGACCCCTGGGGAACCCCACTGGCTTACACGACCCCACTCAGATTTAACACCATCTACGTTGACCCTCTGCGTTCTATCGGTGAGCCATGATTTTATCCAATTTAAAACTTTCCCCTCGATACCATGAGCCTTAATTTTTCTCAGAAGCCTCTGATGCGGTACTCTGTCAAATGCTTTGCTAAAGTCTAAGTAAATAACATGGTAATTTTCGTCATTATCTACTGCCTCGAAGACTTTCCTAAAAAATGTCAGCAGATTTGTTAGACAAGATTTTCCCTTTGTAAACCCATGTTGAGAGTCGTAGATTAAATTGCTTTTCTCTAAATGCAATCGGATGTTATCTGCTATAATTGATTCAAGAAATTTCCCCACTACTGACGTCAAACTGATCGGCCGGTAATTTGACGCTGATGCTCTCTCTCCCTTTTTGAATATGGGTACTACATTTGCCTGTTCCACAAGTCTGGCACAACTCCGGTGTCTAATGATTTTGTAAATAAGTTTACGAGGGGTCCGCTAATCTGTTTCCTACACTCTTTGAAGACCCGAGGGAAAATTTCATCCGGCCCTGGGGATTTTGTCTTCTTTAGTTTATTTATCTTCTTAAGAACATCCTCTTTTCTGATAGTGTTATTCATTAATTTCTCTTTTTCCTTTCCCTTAAATATCAGTGGCTGTTATATTCATGGTCGTGGTTGTTATAATCTTAGTCGTGGTCGTTATAATCATGGTCGTGGTTGTTATATTCATGGTCGTGGTTGTTATAATCATACTCGTGGTTGTTATAATCATGGTCGTGGTTGTCATAATCATAGTCGTGGTTGTTATAATCATGGTCGTGGTTGTTATGATAATGGTCGTGGTTGTTATGATAATGGTCGTGGTTGTTATAATCATGGTCGTGGTTGTTATAATCATGATCGTGGTTGTTATAATCATGGTCCTGGTTGCTATAATCATGGTTGTGGTTATTAGTACTGTAAGTATCTAGTATACTATAGGAAGGAATAAAATAAAGGTTAGAATAATTAGTTAAGGAAATATTCGCCATAAGGAGAGGTTAAAATCATTATAAAAATATTATTATGAATCATCGATGATCATTCCGAGATAAATTATATTATGAAGAGAAGTGACCTTGATTCTGGTTAGATTAGTCACCATCTGCTTAAGTCATCACCTGTGTTAAGTCATCATAGTCATCATCTACGTTTTCCATCGTAAATAAAATGGTTAAATAATGCCTTCCTAAAGAAACCATCGACATGAGACCAGGTTTGTTCCACTTTACGAATTTTTTGCGATTTTTCCACCAAGTTTGATGAAAAACGATTGTGCCGTTTCGGCTGCCCAAAACAGACAGACAGACAGACAGACACATGCCAAGTCCTATAGTTTATTAGATAATGAAAATTTTTCCCAGACTAATCCATGGTTTAGAATATACCTACAACAAAATATAATTGATAGAAAATAAGGACATAGAATTCAGAAAATACAATAAAATATATGAAACTAGAAATGAAGTAAAAACAAATATTATCCAGGGAATCTATGAGGAACTCCATTAAATCATCAACTGGGATTACACGAAAGCGCTTGGGAACTTCGTGTTTTCTTCTTTCCTTGGGGGTTATCAGCATATATATATGTATATATATATATATATATATATATATATATATATATATATATATATATATATATTATATATATATATATATATATATATATATATATATATATATATATATATATATATATATAATCAACGACCTCACCAGCCAGGATTCGAACCCTCGGCCTAATGCATGGGACCAGGGAACGTTACCTACCATACCACAAGAGCACTAAAAGCAGTTCTAGACTATGTGATATTTCACACAAAGCCTGTTCATCGAGCTGATGTCGCCATGAACCTCTCATTGGGATCTGCCCGTGCTGCTTATGTGGATGTCAGTAGCATTTTACCGAATCCAGCTGGTATGAAACACGAGGTACCATGTATACTTCATTTTTAGTCCATATAACACGCGAACTTTGAACATATAATCAACGACCTCACCAGCCAGGATTCGAACCCTCAACCTAATGCATGGGACCAGGGAACGTTACCGACCATACCACAAGAGCACTAAAAGCAGTTCTAGACTGTGATATTTCACACAAAGACTGTTCATCGAGCTGATGGCGCCGTGAACCTCTTATTGAGCTGCCCGTGCTGCTTATGTGGATGTCAGTAGCATTTTACCGAATCCAGCTGGTATGAAACACGAGGTACCATGTATACTTCATTTTTAGACCATATAACACGCGTGTTATATGGTCTAAAAATGAACAATTACAAAATAAAATTAATGAGACACTATACAGTACAGTATTTGTAAAATTAATGACGTGCTGTCTCGTTTTTCAACGTTTCATAAACTAAACACTAGATGACGCTGATAAACACAGCTCGTAAAAATGACGGATTGGCACCTACAGTGTCAGGATATACAGTATATAATAATTGTTCACATAAATTTAGCTTAAACTTCTTAACTGTATTTATCTCTTAACTCGGTTACTCGGAGTGTTCACTGTTTTGTTATTTAGTAAGTTGTAGTGGTTCGGTTAGTGCCATTTGATTGAACTTTTAACATGACATTAAGTAGAATACACACATTTCCTGTACGTATTAGAAATCTTCCCAAGTTTCCAGGGGAGGGAAGAACTGTACAGTAGTGAGAAAACGAGAATTTTTGAAGGCAAACATATTTTTTCGTCTATATAGCCCAACTGTATATACCTAGTTTAAGCCCCGGTACTAATTAAAAAAAAGATCCCACTCTCGGGTCCTGCAGCTTTCCGGACATAATAGTACCTCTTTCCCTCCTTTATGCTTGAGTCCTGTCTCGAGTAATGCTAAAGCAAGAAAATTGTGCAAGTGACTTGGATGGCTATGTCATACTTCCTAACAAACATGTGTACCTGAGATGTTGAGGTACTACTATTGTGAAGTTTACTGACAACTATAAGTGGTTATGGTGGTCAGGACATTTTTGTACGAGTGGTGCGGCCAGTGGTGCCTTCCCCAGTTTACCAGTAAGTTGAATTTCTTTCTTGGCTGTTATTGTTGTTGTTGTTGTTGTTGTTGTTTATTTAGCTAAAAATGATCCGACCGTTTTTTTTATGGCGCCGTAGCAAGTCAAGTAGCTAAAACAGCTTTCTGTGCAGATGAGGGTCGATATGCTCCGAAATTTTACGTGCGACTAGTGACAGCCCTCATATACCAATATTTATCGCCCAAAGTCTCATATTGTTTCCCACAAAGTATGCACAGATAGTTGTTTTAGCTACTGTACATTAAGCAGTTATAAAATTATTTACATGAATTTAAAAGCTTCTGTCCACTTCTTGAATATACAGTATAATAAGTAAACAAACGCATTAGAATCTTTACAGTAGTAACGTGTCATTTAGTGTGGGCATATTGTGTGTAGTTTTAATGTCAGCTGAGATACTGCAAAATAATTACTTCAACCATTGAAAAATGACCGAAAATTTAACCTAGTGAGTGAATGTGGCAGCAAATCATGCGTAGTGGTCTGAGGTAGCTCCTCTGAGTGCTCTCCTTGCCATTAATGCACATGCACAAAATCTTTAGACCACTGTATACTTGGTCTGAGAGCTCCCCAGTTAGGCTAGCTTCACCAAACTCAGACTGGGGAAACTCCTTAACCACGACACCAGGTGACATATTCTACTGGAAAAGTGGGAAAGAACTCCATGCAGGAAAAACAGGTTTAAGATTCGTTTTATACACTAGCCAGTATCTCCTAGGACACGCTATCTATTTATAATCTTACCTTATATACGCCCTCAACTAACCTCCAACCCTCGTGGAAAATTATTATTTCTATGAAAATCGCATCAATTTTTTTTCGGAAAAAAAAATCTGCCATGTGGAGGGCCAGACAAGATAGTAGAAATAGAGAAACCAAAGTTTGGTAAAAGTAAGTACGGGAGAGGACGTGAAGTGGAAGGCAAGTGGGTGTTCAGGGCACTTGAAAGAGGCTCGGAGAAGGAATGTCGGCACCCTTCTACCCTTAATCCAACGCTACATTCTCCCGGGCACGACCATTTATTCCGTGCCTATTCTGGACTGCAGAAGTTAGGGTACAGGCACGCAACTGTGAACTACAGTGAACGTTTCGTGAGTGAGTGTTGTGCACACTCAAAACATCGAGCGTTCTTGGCGCGACTCCAAATCTTGGTTGTTATACTCTGGCAACAAGGTGCACATGTACCAAAAGTACCTGGCGAGGTACTTATTCGTCAGAACGTACCCGAAGAACGAGAGGCTCCACCACTTTCTAAATGCTGGTCGCCTGTATCGACACCCAAATTCTGCAGTCTACGGTATGTAAAACTACAGGTTCAACTATAGTAAGGTTAGGAAAGATAAGGTTAAGTTAAGTTAGGTGAGGTAACGTAAGGTTAGGTTAGGTTAGGTTAGGTAAACATTTTTCTGGTGTGTTTTATGTGCTTTCTGCCAGTTTTGTCTCCATGGGAAAACAAGTATTTGGGGGGGGATTATCGAGACTGTAATTTTCTTCAAAACTATTAGTTTCCCAAGGACACAAAAGCCATTTTTAAAGAAAGCACTTAAATATACATCAGAGAAATATGCTTTAATTAAAGATAGCGTTGGTGCATAAAACGAATCTTTACCGAAAAACACAAGCAGCTCAAAGGTGAACATTTAATATTGTGTTGGTATTATTACCCCAAATTTACATGAATACCAGATTGGTGGACTGGCTGAAACTATGGCACCACACAATTTTTTTTTTGTGGGGCAGAATATGCGCTATGACTAGGGGTTTTATTTTTTTATCTTTCGATCACTAATTTGCACTATAATATTTGGTACTATTGCTTTTAATGGCCCCACAACTTTTGTTTTTTTCTTAATATACCCGTCATGTAGTTTAGGCAATTTTAAAACTTTTCTTCTATGAGATTTTTGTCGGATTATTTTAACCGATAAAATTACCAATAATATTATTTGTTTAAAGTGGGTAGGGCTTTGAAGTAGAGGGAAAATGTGGGGTAAAATACTAAAAATAGCACCAAACAAACCTTTGAAAACCTGACCTAACGTTTACTAATTTGCAAAAATCTTAAAACTTTAAAACGTTTAGCTTGTTCATATTTTCGGTGTTTAGTAGGTGTTGTTTTCGGTGTTCAAATGAGGATGGATTCATCAACTCGAAAGTGATTCTTAACATGTCCAAAGGAGGTCCATCAAAATGGTGCCTGCTCTACGGAACCTCACTTACCCAGAGAGATTGGAGCGCCTGCAACTACCAAGCTTATACTACAGACGGGCGAGGGGCGACCTAATCAAAGTGTATAAAAATTTGGGCACTACTCGGTCGAATGTACACTCGGAAACCATAATCTCTAGCCCACCTGCGTCGGTGCTGGAGGTTAGAAAAGTGTCCTTTCTGGACGGGGGCCCACTCTAACTATCACGAGGCAACACATGCACGAACACACACAGTGATAGTACGGCTGTATAGATGATACTATGTATAAATATTGTATATGGCATTTTATACTCTGCATTATCTTCATTATATATGAACACGAAGAAAAAATACCATAGGTTGTAGTTGCGAAAGTATGAATGGAAATAAGCACTTCCAAACCACCCAGTGAATCCACACAAGTTTACAGCGCTTGTGGCCAGACCACGATGATTCCACCACACCCCATCTATATCTTTTATTTCCCATCATTCGCGTAACTATATGAAAAATCGTGTTTAATTTAACTACATATTTCAAAAACCTTAAATTACATGTGGATCAGTCACTCCTCATTTGACACACTTGTAGTGTAACTTTGACCATCCCACCTGGGCACATGGAGGCCCACTGTAACTCTCACGGGGCAACATACGCACGAACACACAAGTTATGATATGAACACTTCCAGGCTTCACTATCATTATCATGTTAAGTTCATCGTGCTCTGTATCTTGGTAACTAGTCATAGTATCAATACATGACTGTGTTATTAGTATAATATTGTAACTTTTACCCTACAGTTATTGTTGTAAATCATGGACAGGAAGGATACATGAATTGTAATATCAAGTGTATGGTTCGCACAAAGCCACCCCAAGTCAGACAACGCATCATGCAAAGTTACACTGTGTGTGTGTGTGTGTGTGTGTGTTCTGTAATATTAAGCTTCATCCTTAGTAGGTAAGATGTTTCATAAAGAGGTTTCTCCCATTCGTCATTTTGAGTATCGTCCCAGAGCACATTGTTTCCATCAAAACCATGGTTCATCCTTATTTCCCTTCTTTCGTGTAACTATATCCTTATGACAAAGTGCTTGTCTTTTCATTTCTTTATTTACCAAAATGATGTGGATCAGTTACTCGTTATTTAAGACATACATGCACTTAGAGCATCAAGATTGTTTTGTAGGCATGACTATTGGTTAATTGAAACCCCAAAAATATTTTTCACATTTATTATGCATAAACATTGTTAACATATTTATGTGATTATTGTATTATATAACATATATTTAATGTCTGGACAGATTCCCAAGAGTTATGCATATTAATGCATAGATTTTGTAAGCATATTTATGCGAAGTGACGTAAAATCACATAGTAAAATACCTGGACAAATTCCCTAGAGTTAGGAAACGAAGTCTATGTGGCCCCAACGAGGTTACACCAGAGAGCTAACTCCCCCGCCACCCCCTACAAGGCACCGTCGTGGGCGGGGATTTAATTCTTGACCACAGGTTAATACCGTGTCCAACCTCTATCTGCTGCTATAACTTCATGCAATGTGGTGGGCATGGAATCTACCAGATTGCTGCAGATGTTCGGCATCCTCCTTATTCCTCCCCCACACATTATGTGCGTGTCTCCTCACTGCCTCACTCGTTTTCTCCTCAACATCCCATACAACAACCATATGCGCCCATAGATTTTCTATTGGATCTCAATCGGCTCCTTTAGGGGGCCAGTCCAATAGAATAATCTACGAGTGCTCCTCAAACCAACGGTTGACTGCCTGACTTGTATGTATTGGACTGCGGTCTTGCACCATACATATAGGCTGTGGGTCTGGGATGGCATATGAGTTGCTGGGAGGATGGTTAGCAGTCCTGTTGAACTGGCAGGTAGACAAAATAGAAAACTCACAGCCAAACTGTAAGAAAACCCATGGACAATGAGACTTTAGTAAAATATACTAGGTCATTTTAGCGCGTGCACACACATTATATACAGACCTATTGGTCCTTGCGAGGCTGTTTGGTTATGCTATGCTAACTAGTTTGCTAGGGTGAGGGAAAGTATATATATATATATATATATATATATATATATATATTTAACTCTTCTCAACAAATGCAAGGATGTTGCCCCGTGAGAGTTACCGTGGGCCTCCATGTGCCCAGGTGGGATGGTCAAAGTATTACACTATAAGTGTGTCAAATGAGGAGTGACTGATCCACATATAATTTAAGGTTTTTGAAATATGTAGTTAAATTAAACACGATTTTTCATATAGTTACGCAAATGATGGGAAATAACAGATATAGATGGAGTGTGGTGGAATCATCGTGGTCCGGCCATAAGCGCTGTAAACTTGTGTGGATTCACTGGGTGGTTTGGAAGTGTTTATTTCCATTCATACTTTCGTAACTACAACGTATGGTTATTTTTTTTCGTGTTCATATATAATGAAGATAATGCAGAGTATAAAATGCCATATACAATATTTATACATAATATCATCTATACAGCCGTACTATGACTGTGTGTGTTCGTGCGTGTGTTGCCTCGTGATAGTTAGAGTGGGTCCCCGATAAGAAAGGACACTGTACTAACCTCCAGCACCGACCCAGGTGGGCTAGAGAATATGGTTTCCGAGTGTACATATCTGGAGCTGGCTTACGTCCGCCCCACAAGGGATCATGGCAAGGTTGAAGTATCCTCAAGTCCAGAGAACTGTGAGGGCAAACTTTTTCGGAGTGAGAATTGTGAACTCGTGGAACAATCTGCCAGATTGTGTTGTGAGGGCACTGAGTATGAGCTCATTCAAGGCCAGACTTGACCAACACGGGAGCAGGTTCCGATATATTTAGGAGCCAGTGCATGCCCAGTATTTGTCAATAGTGCGTATGAGAGACGTGACCGACAAAGCGGCTAACGAGCCGATAAGTGGCGAATAGGATAAAAGTAAAAAGTAAAAGTAACCTGCTAATAAACTGGTGGATAAAGTTGTAACCTGTTACTGTTTGTGTTAAGTATTGAGTGCCTGTGGAAGTTGAGAGTAGTTACCTGCTCCTGCCTTTTATAGGTGGGGGTGATTACGTAGATGGTAGGCAGGTCATCCACTTGGGAGACTCTCATCATTTCGAGTTCTTCCTTAACTGTCGGAGATTGTGGCTCTGCTGAGGGGCAGGGTTGGGAGATAAGAATAGCTATATAACTATTAATGTCGTTGAAGCGGTTACACATTGTTATTATTATTGTTATATAATGATCATTATTATTATTATTATTATTATATTATAATTATTATTATTATTATTATTATTATCATTATTATTATTATTATTATTATTATTATTATTATTATTATTATTATTATTATTATTATTATTATTATTATTATTATTATTATTATTATTATTATTATTATTATCATCACACTCGTCAACAAATTTCAACTTTTCATTGGGTCCAGAAATAAAATTAGTTGTATTTAGTAGATTTAAATATGTTGAGTATGAATCAAAACTTAGTTTTACTATATCGCGTCTATTTAAAAACAAAAATGAAAACAATGTCTTACACAATAATTATTGTACTGTATTTGTGTATGCCGCTGCAGCAGAACTAAACGAATCTGAGTTCCCCAAGAATCTCTTTCCTTCAGTTTAGCGTCACAAAATATTTGGGAATTCAAATAGTGTGTATGCCATTGAAGTTCAGTAAAATTGATGAATTTAAGGACCACAACCATATTCTCATAGGACTCTTTTTAAATGAACTGAATGAATCATTGTTCATTAATATACTTTCAAACTGGTCCTAGGCTAGATCAGCAGGGGATCTTGGAGTAGCAGTGGGCCCAAGAGGGACGGCACATAGGCCCACTGGCATGTGGACACGTTCTGGCGCCTACAAACCACCGCCCCGCTGCCTTGTGGATTAACCTTGGCAGGTATAAGGCTACGGGAGTAAACCACTAACGAAAAATCTGCAGACATGCTTACAGAGCCCCAACAAGACCCCAACGGCAGTGTAGGCGGAAGAGGTGACCACCATGGAAACCCAACGACTACACCGGCGGACGAAGGCAATGCCTGATGGACAGGCTACAAAGGCGAAACCCAACAAACTGGGCTATCGGCAGTCCATTGCGGCTCTCCCTATCCCCAGTTTTTGCATCACTTGTACCATTGGATCCGGAAAAGGGAGAGCCAAGATGTGTGGTTGCAGCCTGCGCTCCTGCCTCACCACATAAATCAACTCAAACTCATCATACCTCTCATCATCATCAAAACCCCCTATACCGCCCAGAAGTCCAATGGCGACGGACGAGTGGCGACGGGGACAGGCAGAGTTGACTGCCAGGAGTCTCCAGTCACAACCCTGCACATGGGCGGCACAGATAAGATGGTCGTTTATGCACTGGGATCTAGGCAGCAGTGCAATCCGGTCCTGTCTGTGCGACTGAGCAGCCCTTTTGAGGAGCCACTCTACTCTGCTAGAAAAGGTGCCCTAAATATAGTTTGCCGAAAAGCCCAACCTGACTGGGCAACTGTACCCAGTAAGGTCACCCTTATGCAGTTGAAAATACAACCTAAATCACAGATCCAAACAAAAACAAACCATACAACCTCTTATGGTCGCTGCATGGAATGTCATGACCCTTCTGGATACTGGCACAAATGCTCATCCTGAAAGAAGAAACGCCCTTGTGACAAAGGAGCTGACTAGGTATAACATCGACATAGCAGCCACCAGTGAGTCCCGGCTCCTAGATGAGGGCCAACTCACAGAAGAAGGGTCTGGCTACACCTTCTGGAAGGGTATAAGCCTGCTGCAGAGAGAAACCGCATTTATAGAGTTGGCTTTGCCATCCGCCAATGCATCCTACACAGGCTAACTGAAATGCCTAATGGGATCAACGAGCGCCTCATGACGCTTCGAGTCCCACTGAATCACTCACGTCATGTCTTCTTCATCAGTGCATACGCCCCAACACTGGATGCAGAGCATGACATCAAGGTGGCCTTTTACGCCGTCCTCGATAGGGTGCTAACGTCTATCCACAGAGAAGACAAAGTTGTGCTCCTTGGCGACTTCAATGCCAGAGTTGGCAGAGATGCTAACATTTGGCAGGGAACCATAAGGAGAAATGGACTAGGCAAGTGTAATCCGAACAGCTTACCCCTCCTCAGCAAGTGTGCTGCACACAACATCACTATCAATAACACCTAATTTAGGCAGGCCGACAAGTTCAAGGGTTTGTGGCAAAACCCACTATCCAAACATTGGCATCTCATTGACTAGATTATTGTCAGAGAAAGAGATCGCTGTGATGTCCTCATCACCCGTGCCATGAGTGGCTCAGACCACTGTGACACTGATCATCGACTTGTCAGAGCTAAACTCTCACTTCATGTCGCCCCAAAACGGCGATGACAGCGAGCCTCAAAAATAGGTTTTAATACTAAGCGTCTGGAGGATACAGCGATAGCACATGCTTTCAGAGAGCAGCTCGAACATGGGCTTATAAATAACCTATTAGCAAACAACGTGAATCCCTTTGCCGAATGGGATTCTCTTAATACTGTTATGACAAAAACCCGCAGAGAGACCCTCGGCCAGATCAAAAGAATACACCAGGGCTGGTTTGATGAAAATGACCCGGCAATCAAAGTACTCATCGTTGATAAACGTGCTGCTTTTACTGACTGACAGAGCAACCCTCAGTCTCAGACCAAAGCTGATACCTTCCGCAAGAAGAAAGCGGCAGCCTAGCGGGAACTATGCAATCTAAAGAACGACTGACTTAAAAATAAAGCACGTGAAGCACAAAAACTTGCAGATCACCACAAGATGTGCAAATTTTTCATTTCTACTAAAACATTTTATGGGCCAGTCACTCGTAGCGCAGCCCCCTCCGCTCATCTGATGGTAACCTCATAATTAAAGATGTTGAAGGCCACCATCAACGCTGGAAAGAGCACTACCATTCAACCGAAACACCGATGTGGATGTCGTGACTACCCAGCAGGTCCTTCAGCATCTAGAGCTGACCCACCTCAGCTATCCTTCATCCCTGGAGGAGGTAGCTACTGCCATCAAACAGATGAAAAATAACCAAAGCCTCAGGGCCTGATGGAATCCCAGCCGAGGTGTATAAAGCTTACCAGGCATCTCCACTCTCTCCTGGAGAATATATGGGAAAAGGAGGAAATAACCCAAGCTCTTAAAGACGCCTCCATTGTCAATCTATATATAAACAAGGGAGACCCGTCAGACTGTGGCAACTACCGTGGGATCTTGCTGGTCTCCGTAGCTGGCAAGATTATCGCCTGAGTCCTCCAAAACAGACTTCTTCCTGGGGCAGAAAACGTCCTCCCAGAATCTCAATGTGGTTTTAGACCATCACGTGGCACCACTGACATGATCTTTGCTGCCCGCCAGATACAGGAAAAGTGCAGAGAACAGCGTCGTGACCTGCACATGGCTTTCATCGACCTAACCAAGGCCTTCGACTCGGTCAGCAGGGAAGCCCTCTGGTGGACCCTCAGCCGTTTTGGCTGCCCACCAAAATTCATTGCCAATGTGAGGCAACTCCACGAAGGCATGATCGGCAGTGTCCTGCACAACGGCACCCAGTCAGAGTTCTTCCCCATCCAAACAGAGGTTAAACAAAGGCGTGTACTGGCACCAACTCTCTCTTCCATCTTCTTGGCTGCCTTCCTTACTTGTGCCAGTGCCAATTTAGCCAGCGGGGTGAACATCGAGTACCGGGTGATAGGGGGGTCTTTTCTACATAAGACGGCTCCAGGCAAGAACAAAGGTGTCGGTTGCTTCCATTACTGAACTTCAGTATGCAGACGACCTCACCCTTGTTGCTCACACTGAACATGACCTACAGGAGATCCTGAACACCTACGCGAACGCGTATGCACACTTCGGCCTTTAGGTGAATGTACGTAAGACTAAGGTTCTCTTTCAACCTGCCCCTGTTTCAGACACACCTCCACCATCAATCCAGCTTAATGGTACTACACTCTCTAATGTTGCCCACTTTCGGTATCTCGGCTCCCATCTGTCCACCACCACAGACATCGATGAAGAGATTCAGCATCGGACCAGATGTGCATCTCAAGCCTTTGGCAGACTCCGAAATCTAGTCTTCAGCTGTAGGGAGCTGAAATTATCTACAAAGCTGCACGCATATCGAGCAGTGGTCCTGTGCTATATGGCAGTGAGACATGGGTCACATACAGGAGGCACCCCAAGGCACTTGAAAACTTTCACCAACGTAGTCCACGTTCCATCCTCCGAGTTTGCTGGAAGACAAGAGAACAATTGCCAGTATTCTTGCTGACACCAACTGTAGGAGCATTGAGGCTACCATTATCCATGAACAACTACTTTTGACTGGCCATGTTACCCACATGGACAACAATAGACTGCCAAAGCAGCTACGTTACAGTCACCTAACGAATAGTAAACGTAATGCTGGCGGGCAATTGAAAAGGTATATGGATAAACTTAAAACAAACCTGAAAAGTGCCAAATCGACCCCTTCACCCGGGAGTCGATTACTCCCCTTCACCCGGGAGTCGATTACTCCACATCGTAATGCTTGGAGGAGCACCACACGAGAAGGTGTCAATACTTTTAAGTTAGCCCGACTACAAACCGAGGCAGACAAGCGCCAACGCCGGAAAGACGCTGCCACAGTTCCTCTCGCAGTAGATGGAGCCCTCCACATGTGCAACGAAAGTGAACGACGCTGCGGGTCCCGTATTGGTCTTTTTAGTCTCCTCAAAACTTACCAACCTAGGTGACATCCCTGATAACTCATATCGTTGTATCATACCTGGATGATCGTCATACTCGATTCTGAGTGACAGCAAAGTACTGTATAGTATCTTACCCCTCAGGCTGCCGGACGAATGTGTACATTGCTGTTGTTCAAGGTCTAGTGGGTCGAGGGATGGCTTGTAGATGAGGTAAAACAACAATAGCAGACTTCCACACACCATCACCTGCTGTAGTGACCATCTCCTGTAACACCACCAACCAGATTATATGTAAATGTTCCAATACCAATTTCAGTGGTCTAATGCAAGTTTTAAGTTGTCTAAAGAGTTATTAGTTCTCTAATGAAAGTTTTAAGTTGTTTAAAGAGTTATTATTTTTCTAATGCAAGTTTTAAGTGGTCTAATGAAAGTTTTTACCGGTAGTACTCTAATGCAAGTTTTAAGTGGTCTAATGAAAGGTTTTTACCGGTAGTACTCTAATGCAAGTTTTAAGTGGTCCACTGAAAGTTTTTACCGGTAGTACTCTAATGCAAGTTTTAAGTGGTCTAATGAGAGTTATTGGTTTTTAATGCAAGTTTTAAATGGTTTAATCAAAGTTATTACCGGTAGTACTCTAATGCAAGCTGTAAGTGGTCTACTGCAAGTTTTAAGTGGCCTAACTCACGTTTTAAGTGGGTTAATGCAAGTTAACAATTCCCTTACATATGTACCATATATACTGTACATGTAGAGAATAGCAGCAGGTATTTATATATTCTCCTGGCCACGTACCGAAAAGACCCAACTGGTGTAAAGTTGAAGCGAGCATCACGCTGTTACTGAAGAACCCAAGTGACTTTATTCCCCTAAGTTGGCAAATAATAATTATATTTTAGTGCAAATGTGTGCAAATGTGTTACTTAGAGAAATTATCCCTAGTTATCTGAAGTTGGATGTCAATAACCTTCTGACTCTATATAGATTGTTTTTATTTAATAATGTGGTGTTTTCAAACAGTAACAAATAAAGCGCAATGGGCATAATGTGTTTGTTATATTCTCCCCAGCCGCTTGGCGACGCCACCGTCGCAGAAAGTAAAAAAATAACATTAAGTGGGTTATCCATATATAGCGTCAGAACCCTTGCTTAAATCAATCTGGCAAGACCAAATAATTCTGTAATTTAATAAAAGTGGGAGAGAACAAGTACAGGCAACGACGTAACCCCCAGGGAATGAATGGTATTGTGTTAGGCTCCCTTCAGACGAGCGTGTTTTCAGGCTGCATAGTTTAAAAATACAGAGTTCAATGGGACCCTTCACACGAGCGTGAGCGGGAAAAGTTCTCGTTACATGCGCCGTCACAGGCTGCGGCTGACAGCACGCCTGTACTACCAACCCGCAACGTGAAAAAATGAGCGAGTGAACGGCTGACAAAATTACATATGCCCGACCGAGTGGGTGAAAACACGCTCGTGTGAAGGAAGCCTTAATGTATTGCTACCTTGTAGAAAACTCTGCGCAGCTGCGAACACACTTAAGCTAGTTTTATAAATACACACCGGTGGTTTATATTAGTGATGTCAATGGTGATGTCGTATAAGAGTCATACATTCTTTTAATTTTGTTCATGCATCTGCTGAAGCAATTGCCAGACCGATTGTGGATTTTCATTTTATTGAAAGTATGTACATGAGGCCTACCCCCCCGTTATGAGCAATGCAGATACAGCTTACTGTGCAGCATACTGAGCAGAAAAAGTTGGGCTGGGCGTTGAATGTGTCGTTGTCAGGTGGGTATACAGTATATTTTATTACCGAGTCTCGTGTTAATGGTGTTTTCTATCGAAGGTTTATCTTAGATTAAAAGATGGCATTTATAGAGCTACAGCTGTACCTCAAAATATTACAGTATTCATCTTCAGGCCATCACCAGTCTTTTATATTACTGTATATAGGTGCTTATAACTGCTTTGAGCTCATATAAGAATATTTGACTGTTGCCACAGTCCCAGAACTGCTGTCAATTTATCCTTGCTCGAGTATTCATGTGAGTACAATTTTACTACCAACGGCGACAGACACAACTACCCAGATCTATCTCACTTAACCAAACCAGACCTAAGGCTGTTGTTCTGGCAAGGTTTTACTAACTAAGGCTGAGTTTACTTAAGACTGATACGTATTCTTCATCGTCAAGTGTGAATTATTGCACACACGTACTTAACTGTTGGTAGTGCTGTGGTACCGAGCGTGTCTCTCGCGATTGTGTTCTGGGTTCATTCCTGACCTGGGCAGATATAAGTAGGGTTTTACCCAGTTTGACCCTGCCAAACGTCGCAGGGTTTTTTCAGTTAGGCAACAGGCTGCGATGTAGATGTTCTACCCAATCAACCAATTCCCTGGTACGCCAGGTTACTCCTGTAACAGTACACTAAACAACAAAGGTCATAACAAGGTAACGAGGAACAGACCAATCCGCCGAACAGCTACCTAGTGAGCTGATATGTAGTGAAATAATAAGTAGAAATGTCAAGTATTTCTCCAATCTCATCATCACCGTTTCATGACCATTATTCACACTTGTGTGGGTTAACGATGATTCCCTTATGCCGTCATATAGTGGTTACCATCAGGCAAATTTGTAATGAGGTTTACTGCTGGCTTCCTTTCCTATCGCCAACCCACTATTACAGAGTGGAAACTGGGCGTTATATTTGTAGAGTCAGCAAAGAAAGTACATTATCTCTACCCCTGCCATCTGCAACATTCTGAAACATTGGACAAACTTAAAACTTTTTCCTGTGCTTGTAGTTGTGTATTGGTAGGCCTGCTGCTGTTCTTGTATGGCTGTGTTAGTATAAATCACATTTCATGATAATTCTATATTTATTTCATCCGTTTGTATGTTACGGTACCTTGGTCGTGTGTAGAATATAAACTATTCTTTAATACATGTAAATACATTATGGGTTGCAGTATTTCATTAGATATATATAAAGGAAAACTACTTGCCGGTGCATATGGAAAGTTAACACACTCGTCTTTCATAACACAAACCTTTCGTTATAGTTCAGCAAAATCATGGTATTATCTATCTATCTCCATCTGCCTGCCTGTCTGCCTATATCTATCTATCTATCTATCTATCTAGCTATCTATCTTGACTCTTAATTTAAGAAACAAGTTTTCTTCTATACAGTAGATGGTTTGTGTAAGGTGGCTATTAAATTACATATATAAAAAATTAAAGTTAAATACAAATAAATCGCTGTATGTTTGCGCGATCCATGTATATGCTGATAATTAACCACATAGGAAAAAAGAAAACAGGAAGTCTCTTGCTGACCAGCAGCCGTTTCTTCTGTAGAATATATGGGAACAGAGGAAATCCCCCAAGATCTCAACTTTTACTTTTACTTACTTTTATCTTCTTCACCACTGATCGGCTCGTTAGCCGCTTGGGCGATCGGTCACGTCTCTGATTACTTTTCCTTTTCTTTTATCCTCTTCACCAAAAGATCGGCTCGTTAGCCGCTTGGGCGATCGGTCACGTCTCTGTTACGCATTGTTGGCAAGTGCTGGGCATGCACCGGCTCCTGAATGTACCTGAACCCGCTCCAGTGTTGGTCAAATCTTGTCTTGAAAGAGCTCACACTCGGTGCCGTCACAACACTTTCTGGTAGATTGTTCCAAGAGTTCACAACTCTCACTCCGAAAAAGTTTGCCCTCACAGTTTTCTGGACTTGCGGCTTCTTCAATCTTGAGCTGTGACCCCTTGTGGGGCGAGCGTCTGCCAGCTCCAAGTAAGGACATCTCGACTGAGTAGTGCGCCTTGAGATTCTTATACACCTCTATTAGGTCACTCCTTGCCCGTCTGTAGTATAAGCAAGGCAAGTTCAAGCACCACCATCAATTATCATCTCCAGGAAAATTAGAAAGGAGACGAATCAGATTATTTCAACTACCGCGGGATGTCGCTGCTGTCCACAGTTGGTAAGTTTCTCGCCCAAGTCCTCTTTAACAACATTTGGATTGTTAATAAAACCTGAGTTTAAAATTCATGAAGTCGGTGAAACTGTGTCTATTGTATTTTACAAATATTTTTGGTGATATACTATAATTATTTTAATAGTACAGATATCAACCAGGTGTCATCTATCTTTTTGTAAATGTCGTAAAGAACATTTAATTATCTTATTTAGGTACAGCATGGCGACAAAACACCTTAATCGATCTCCACCACCCTCAATTTTTTTGTGGTTACCCACGTAATACAGTATATATATATGACGCTTCGTTTATGGCATTGCTCAGTTCATAAACTGGGCAGTCATTTGATCCAGTTCGTGAAATGGGTTCCTAACCTAACTTAAACCAAGCGGTCCTAACCTAACCCGACCCAACCTAATCTATCCTCGCCTAACCTACAGTAACCTAACATAGGTTAGCAAAGTTAGGTTGGGTTGGTTTGATTTTGCTTAATTTGGGAACCCATTTCACGGAATGGACAAAATGACTGCCCATTTTATGAACTGGGCAATTCCATAAAAGGGGCAAATCATATACAGGTACACTATGATTTAAATTAAAATTCGAGTGCAAAATTTGTAACATATACTAACACGTTCTTAATATGCCACATCAGTTTCAGTGTTACACTTCAACTTCATGTGACGGTTTCCGAACATCGTGAAAATAATGCTGTACGTGTACGTATGCACCGGTAAATATCTGATTTACTATATGGCTTGTCTTGCATCAGATAATATTGCAAATGAATTTTGCGCGAGTATGACATTTCTTTGTAGTGTTTACCTTTGGCGTTATCGATGTAATTTCAAAAGTAAAGTGATAAAGATATAATTCATCTATGTTTGGTTGATATTCCGGGCCGGATTAAGCCCTGCTAGGGCCATGGCCAAAGAATATATTCACGCCAGTCTCAACATGAGTGCCACCCCTGGCCCCGGAGCGCAGATTGTCTCGTCTTTTTGGCTTAGAGTTGTAGGAGTTATATTAATGAATAATGTTCTTTTTATTTTTCACACGTACACCGTCACAGCTGCCTCACACACCCTCACACACATACATCGTCACAGCTGCCTCACACACCCTCACACACATACACCGTCACAGCTGCCTCACACACCCTCACACACATACACCATCACAGCTGCCTCACTACTATTACTTGTCTGTCACTCGGGATCGCGTATGATGATCATCCAGCTATGGTAAAATTATAGGAGTTATTAAGGATGTCACCTTCGTTGGTGAGCTCTGAGGTGACTAGAGAAGCCGATACGGGACCGGCAGAGTCGTCCACAAATGTTGCACATGTGGAGGGCTACATCTATAGTGCCGAAGGGGCTGCGGCAGCGTCTTTCCGGTGCTGGCGCTTGTCTGCCTCGGTATGCAGTCGGGCTAACTCGAAAGTATTGAGACTTTCTGTGTGGTGTTTCTCCAAGCGTTACTGTGTGGAGTGATCGTCTCCCAGGTGAGGGGGGGTCGATTTTGCACTTTTTCAGGTTTGTCTTAAGACTTTCCTTATACCTTTTCAGTTGCCAGCCAGCGTTACGTTTACTATTAGTTAGGTCGACGATACTTGTGTGGATAAGAAAGACAGTGATCATAGTGTTGGATTTATATATTTTCAGCACGTTCATTATCCCTGCGATGGATTGTAGGAAGAAGAGTGGCTGATTATATTCTCTTTCGGTAGGTCATGCTGTGCTTATATTTAGGCCTAAAATATCCAGATTGGACAGTCATAATTTTGAGAATCTGTTATAGATTAATCTCAATAGAAAGATTTGCAAATAAATGTGTAATAATGTCTTTTATTTTTATCTTTAGTTAACAAGTATTTTATAATTTACTGTGGATTTATTTTAATATTTGAGACAATTAATAATTCTGTTGTTACTTTTTACTTTCAGCACTTGAGTACTGTGCTTTATGAATGAAATTCTTTTTTACTTCTACTCGAGTAACGTTTTGCCACTGTAACAGTACTTTTATTTAAGTTACGAATTCCGGTACTTTTTTCAACTGACTATCTCCTATCCGTTCACCCGTGCAGAGCCGGATAACTTGATATTTCTAAACCTTGAGAGAAGTCATTCAGGAAGTCAGCCAGAAAATTTCTTTGTTCCGTTTATACATATTCATGTCGCACTTGATACTGCACACTTTGTATCCCAGTGATAAACACGGTATGTAGACCTCCACACCCTACTTAGTAAACGAAGAATGATTGCCAACTTACATGACAAAGCCGTCCCGGAAGAACTGACCGCAAGCACTTGGCACTTTGACTCTTGAGCTGGACATATCTAGTGCATTCACCCTCATGCGGCGGGATCGGTCGACACACTAATGAGGCACAGCTGTGACGGCTCAGCACCGTCTGGCACGTTATGCGCACAGCTTCCCTGTCCACCAAACAGATGACGGGTCACACTGCACACACCTCGCCCAGAACCGTAGGTTGGTAAGTAGCAGGCAGCTGTCAAACAGGGAGGTACTACCGCCTGGGAAGATATTGGAAGCATAATGTGTTGTCTAATGGTAGACCCTGCTGCCATATGGCATCACGAATATTGTGACCACGTCCCAGGTTGCTGATATGTTTTTCTGCCTCCCACACAATTGCAGGGTTCTGGACCCCAGGGCCGACCTGATCATCATCAAACTACTGGGGCCTCAACTGACGCCACCGTGATTGCTGGAGGATCGTTTTTTTTCACACTTCATTTTTCCAACATTCGCTGCCTGAGATCCAATTTTTCTACCGTGGAGCACCATCTATTAACCTCTTCCCCCAATCTCTTACTACTATCTGAACTTCAACTGACCAAAGCAGCCTCACCCAAACCTTTTCAAGTCTCCAACTACAACCGTTATACCATTTTCCGTTCTAAGGGATGTGTATGTGCCTACTGCAACACGTGTACACCTATAGCTCGACACTCGGATTTTGAATCTTCTCTTTATGATGTCATCTGGCTCAAAAATATCTCTACCAACTATGACCATTTTTCTTTGTTTCATATACTGTTCTCCCAACTCTACCAACTATTTGGAACTCTTTAGCTATTTCACTTCTTGCCATGAGTCGTTGCTATCCACACACCCCAACACCGAGATCCACTACCTAGGAGATTTCAATGTACATCACAGAGAATGGCTTCAAGGGATGACCCAGGTGGAGTTGAGTCACTCTCCTTTTCCTTACTTTATAATTTGGAACAATTAAACACCTTACACGTGTTCCAGATCGACACGACCAACTTACTAACATTCTTAATCTTTGTTTTACCTCTAACCCCTTACACTATTCATACTCAATTTTCCGCCCCCTTAGGGTCTTCTGATCACAATCTTATTTATATTAGATAAAACTGGGCACGACCACCTCCCCCACCCCCCTCTAAACGCCAACTATGGCACTATCGGAGGGCAAACTGGATATCCTTGCCAGCATTGCTGGGGTTAAACTGGGTAGTATGAGTCCATTTATCCCATCTTCTACCAAAACTTTCACTTTACAATCATGGTTTGATTGCTCCTGTTTTCTTGCATGTAAGGAGAGAGATAGAGCCTCTCAAGTTATGAAACTATCTCCTCCTTTTACCCACTCCTCTTTCATTACTTCTTAGAATCGTAGTAAGGCAATTCTTCGTAGGGCCAAGCGGAATTTTATAAAAAGAAAGACTGCTGTCCTGACTAACACTTCTTCTAGTAAATTCTTCTGGTCCTTAGCCAAAAACATCTATAATAACATCTGCTCTTCCTCTTTTCCTCCTCTCTTCCAACCTGATAACTCTATAGCCAACTCTCCCCTGATAAAGCCAATCTCTTTAGCACCTTATTCTCCTCTAACTCCACCTTAGACGATTCCAATTCTACCCCTCCTACTTCTGCTCCTCCTACTGAATCTATGCACTTTCCTATAATCTCCACTGGTGTGTATAATCGCGTTTGGATGTGAGTAAGGCGCATGGACCGGACGGAATAACCCCTCGTGTTCTGAGGGAGTGTGCTGAAATTCTGGCCTCTGTGCTTGCTCGCCTCTTTAGCCTTTGCCACAGAACCCAAACTTTTCCTTCTTCTTGGAAGCATTCCTCGGTTCAGCCCATCCCGAAGAAGGGTGACCATTCTAATCCCTCTAACTATCGCCCCATTGCCCTAGCTTCATCCCTGTCTAAGATTTTCGAAACAATCTTAGACTCATTTTCTCCGTCACCTTGAACGCCTTTTTTCTCTTTTGTCGGATCACCAGTATGGCTTTCGCCAGGCTAGTTCTACTGGTGATCTGCTCTCCTACGGCACCCACCTTTGGTCATCCTCTCTTAGGGATTATGGGGAACTTTTGTCGTGGCCCTCGACATCTCCAAAGCATTTGATAGGGGATGGCACAAGTCTTTGCTTTCTTAACGTCCCTCTTACGGTTTCTCTCCCCCACTTTGCTCTCTAATTTCTAGCTTCCTTGAGAAGCGATCCATGGCAGTTGTTGTCGAGGGATCTCTCGCTCTTTCTCTAACAATAGTGGTGTCCCACAGGGCTCTGTTTTTTCACCTACTCTCTTCCTTCTTTCTATCACTGATTTACTTCACACTTCGACTAATTCTATCCATTCTTACGCTGATGATTCTACTCTTTACTCTTCTTCATATTTTTCCCTTCTCCCTAATTCTGAAACTAGATCAGTTTCTAGAGCTGATATCGTTTCATCTGTCGATGTGGATCTGTGCAGCATCTCCGAATGAGGAGGTAGAAACTTGGTTCAATTCAATAGTAATAAAACACAGTATTTACGAATTACTCTTTCTAAAATAGAAGATCTCCCACGAATCACATTTCAGGACACAATCATTCTGTCAAATTCTAAAATAGATATGTTAGGCCTCACCATTTCATCTAATATGTCATGGAAGCCACATATCCTCAACATTGCTAAAGCTGCCTCCAGAAAGCTGGAAGTGCTGTACAGATGCCGAAGCTACTTCTCTCCTGACCAGTTGTTTCAAGTGTGTGTGTGTGTGTGCGCGTGCGCTAAGTACTTACGTTACATGTGTTTATTCTGGACAGAGGTGCCAGGTTAGGCATGTGTTGGTTGGACGTCAGGGGCGAATCCAGGAATATCAAAAAGGGGGGGGGGGTCCAAGAAGTTGTGGGTGGGGGAATATGGCAAGCACAGTGAACCCACCTAGTGTGGGTTTTTTTGGGGGGGGGGGACTGTAAGTCCCCTCCCCCCCCCCCAGAATTTTTGTTTATTCCTGACCAATATCAGGGGCATTTTGAGGCCATGTTGAAGCCATGCGCACTTGATATTAGAAGATATTCTGAAAACAATACTGCATTAAAGAAAAAGGACCCTCCCTGGATCCGCCCTTAAACCAGGTGCGGGGATGAGTTAGGCCAACGCTCAGAGAGAGCAGGGTATGCCGGGACAAGTTTGGAGAGCACCACAGCAGCAGTGACAGCCGACAGCGGTGAAGGAGGCTGTGGGTAGGTGGGGCTCACCGAGGGCACCATGAGCCTTTGTAGGTCTGTGATAACGGCAAGTAAGGATCCAAAGAGATGATCAACACGGCTCTCTAGTTTGTGAATGAGGACATTAACTGCTTCACCTCGCTGGGGGAGAGTTGGGGGGTAGCACTAGGCCTGGCGTCGTCAGAGTAAAGACAGGGAGGAGGCCCAGGAGTGTTATGGTGGAGTTGAGCTGGCGCCGGAGGTGGAGGATGACGTGCAGCAGCAAGTTTTTAGATTTTATTTATTTTATTGCCCCTGAGGGGGCTAGTTTATTGAGCACCCCCTTACATCCTGTGCAAGGTGAAGCGCAAAAGCGTTTACAGCGCCCATCTGGGAAGCATGCAGAGTTCATGCTTGCCTTCATGACTCATGCATTAAGGGCATAAAAGCCTGAAGGGTCATGGGTTTTGTCATCAAGTTACATAAAGTGACAGAATGATGAGTGTGTGTGGGGGGAAAATTCCCGTTACAATTTATCTGTTTATGGCAAAGCATGGCAGGTCCCTAATAATGTCAAGTCTTAGGCCATAGGCATTGACAATATTGAGGGACATACCTTTTGGTGTGATTGTGATGGCGTGTACGTCGGTAGTGTCGGCTTCAAGGGGGACGTCGAGAGGTTGGTAGGGGAAGTCCTTCTTGGCGTAGATACATAGTTCACTAGCATGTCCGCAGGGTGGTCAATTGATGTGGAGAACTTGAGTGGGTGAGCCCCAGGTACCGGCATGCCGGTGGGGGACGGGGAGCCAGGGGTGGTGTCCTCAGGTCCACGAGCAAGCGCAGCTAGTGGTGGGTAGACGGGGGCAGCGGGGCACACCGGGGCAGGCTTTGTCAGTGTTGCCAGCAGTGTTGCCAGGCAGTGGTGGAGTAAGCCATGAGCAAGAGGGGCACACAGGGGGCTACCATTCTTGTGTCAAACCAGAAGAGGGGGGTGACTGGGTAGCAGCTGGAGGCAGGGGTAGTCTGTATAGGTTGGAGATAGCTGTACAGAGTGTATCAAAGAGTCTTTCAATACGGTTGGTAAATTCGTGTAAGAGGGATATGATCTGTGTCGTGTCACCAGAGGGAGCACAAGGCCTGACAGCGTCAAAGTAGAAATGGGGAGGAGGCCCAGTAGTAGTTGAGTTAGGAGTCGGCTGGGACTGCTGTGTTGCAGCCAGGTGAAACCAAGCAGGGGCAGGTGTTGTTGAAGAAGGCGTTGCCAGAGGAGGGGAACCAGTGGGATGCAGCCTGGTAGGTAGGGGGGGGAGGTTGAGGTTGACGCAGTCTTCGGGGAGGCTTTTCTCCTGAGACAGGCGGACGTTTGGGGCACTGCCGTGAGTCAGCATTGTGCCAGCCACCACAATTACAACGCCTGGGATCATCAACATAGACCACACCACCCCCATTGAGGCGGTCTTCGAATTTCTGGGCACAGATGGAGGAGTGATGGTTATGTGAACAGAAGCGACATCTGGGACGATCACGTCGGCAGCAGGCGGTGAAGGTGTGACCCCAATGGGAGCAGATGACACAAAAAGCAGGCCCGGGGTGATACGGTTCTGCATACAATGAAGGGAGGACTGGGTGGGCCTCAACAGTGGTTGGGCGCTCCCTTCCCTTTCATTTAACTATGACAGCTGCCTGTGGGGTCTTCCCTCGGTAGTGTCGACGTATTCTGAGTATACGTGGATTAAAGTTACAAGCATCTTCGACTTCAGCGTATAGGGGGAATTGTTTAACTAGGATGTGGCAACATTCCGCTGCATCGGCAGGTGGAGGCACGAGGACAACCCCGTCAAATCCCACAGTACTTAGTGTTTCATAGACCTCAGGTGTCTGACACTTGATAAAGTTATGGTTCTTACCTTTTCGGAATTGAATGGTGAGACAGTGTTGTCTCCAATACTTAGTTGTCCAATTAAACCGTTCCTCGACGGTTTTCAGTGAGTCCTTGGGGTAGTGCAGATTCAGCTTACTTGGTTGGTTGGCAGAGGGGTGGGTGGCGAGGGGAAGCTTGCTGCCCTTGGCATTGGTATTGCCACTCCGGCAAGTGTTTCCCATAGAAACATTACTGTTACTGTCACTAAATGAGGTCTGACTCTTGCAGGGTGTGGGATGCACTATGACTATCCGTATCAGAAATGTCTGTATCCATGAGAGAGGGGGGACGCCTCTTCTGGGGCGTTTACGTCGACCCCGCCCTTCCCATCGCTGGCAACACTTGCCGGCGAAGGGGTAGGTAGAGACTGAGGTGGCCTTTGTGTGACGATCCGGAGGACAGGAGCACCTATGGGCACACATCTGTCTCCTTACGTGGTCAGACCGCGACTGCAGCAGCAAGTTGAGGCCATACTGGGGCAGGCGTGACCCGGGGCAGAGAGGGGTCAGCAGAACAGGGCTGCCCACATTTGTCTTGGAGGAAAAATGCATGTGTGAGTCTTAAGGTCATTATACTTACGAGGGAAGATTATCGTACGTACTGGGGAAAATTGTCATACATGCTGAGGAAGGTTATCTCACCTACAGGGGAGTTATCGCACGTACTGAGGTAAGTTATCGTAACTGCTGAGGTAGCCAAGTCATCGTACTTACTGGGAAGTTATTGATTATATCGTTAGCTCATCGTTCTGGCGGGTAAAAGTTATTTTACTTACTAGTGGAACTTCATCATACTGGGAAAGGTCACCATTCTCGCTGGGAAGTCATCGTACCTGATTGGTAATATCTTAGTTCCGTACAGGAAAAGTAATCATACTTTTAATTGTAAAGTTAACGTACTCTGGAGGGTAAAATGACAACATTGAGTTTTATCATCTCCTTTAAGGCCTAAAACACAATACATTGCAGAAGTCTCGTTGTTCATAAGTGTTAGGTGTTAGTATCGAGAGAAGTCATAGTAATGCTCAGACTAAGGGAGCCGGAGGCAGCACACAAGTATCAGGAACAGTAGCACTACCAGCAGCCCTCCTGTTTCGTGCCCTTGTACGTTATGTTTTGGTTGTTAAGGCCCAAACTCTCTGTAAAGGTAAAAATGAAAAATATAAAACAACCCTAAAAGTAAACACATAAACGAATATAAATACAAAAAATATTGAAACGTACGAACAAAGTACTACAAGTACAACTCAATAAATACAACAAATAAATACAGTAAGTGTACGCCAAGAACAGTGGTTAAAGAAACGGGTATAAACACAAGTCTACGATAAGTTAAGAGGATTAGGCAAGCAATATAATTGCGTTTTTTTTTGACTGAGCTAAAGTCTCCTCAATCTTACCTTGTAATTCAGTTATCAGTAGGAACATTAAATAATCTAGTTTCATTAAACATACCGAAAGTGACAACCTTGAATTTGATTAATGGCATGTATAAATTGGAGAATTAGATAACTTTGTCATTAAGATGATTTGCAACCAGGTAAAAGGTTAGGTACCTACTGAGTGACTTGAATATGGTTGACACCTGCTGTCCCTAGGGACTCGATCTCACTCTCCTTTACTGTTTATATTGGCCTTGTTATAACTACTTAGTCTGTACTTCACGCGGGCGTATATTACTCATAGGCATCCTAGATAACAAGCCGTAAACACCGTAGACATATAAATGGTTGTAAACAGTAAGATTAGACGCGTGGAGTGGTGACCTGCATAGTCAATAAGGCTGGTGAGTGTGTTCTCAGACATGGTGGGGTGGCGTGACATGAAGTGGATGCAGTAGTTGGTGATCCCCAGCACGTTCGTGTGACAGTCGTACTCCATCGTCGTGTTCTGGTGGAGGAGAGGAGGGGCTCAGATAACTTAACCTTCTTTAAATCAATTGTGAAACCCACATTACTAATAACAAGTGCAAATTTACTAATTTACTAACCCATTCTTTTTTGTTTATAGACATTATATACAATAATGTGGGGCGTCTTTTTATCTTGGGACACCCTGTATTAGTACCGGGGCTTACTGATATTAGCGACATGTACCAGTTGTCGGATGTTAGTGGTGGTTACTGTGCGTGTATTAGTGTGGTAAGTCCGAAGGTTAGGCCAGGTTAAGTTACGTTAACTTGCCTTAGCTTAGGTTGGCTTATGCTAGGGTAGGTTAGATTAGGTTAGGTTAGGATAGACCTTCGGACCATTGAACCATCGGAATATAAAGCCGTAACCATTAATATATACCTAGGCTTACAGTCAGTCTCAAGGGTGGAGTCGACAGACACTGTAACCTCAAAGTGTAGTGGTGGTTTCTGGGTAACAGCAGGACTAACAGCTTGTGGAGGGTTACCTTAAAAAAATTAAAAGCCAACTGTTTCTATTTTGACAAATAAGGCATCCCAAGACCCCGTCAGCCGAAGTTTGTGCGTTCTGTCTGTTTTCTAACTTACATGGAGGAGTCATCAGCCTACAGAACAAGATGAACGGGTGAGGTTAGATTAGATTTTTGTTTTGTTTAGATTAGGTCGAAAACATTATAATTTCAATAATGCAGGTTTTAAAACGCAGTAAATACAAAAAAAATGTATACACAGTGCCACCCCCCCCGCCCCCCAGATGTTCGTGGTGATTGTGTGAGTCACTGAATGCTTGTTTCATAACAGCAATAGTGACCTGACGTGTTGATGCGCAATGGCTCCCGCAAGTGAGGACAATGTTTGTGTTGTACTACGCCCATTTTCTGTGAATTTATAACGAAGAGTTACGAGGTTATAAGGGAGAGTGAGTGTGTGTGTGTGTGTGTGTGTGTGTAGTGTGGTCCGTGAGTGATGAAGATTTATTAGAAGTTAGTTTGTATGGAAATTGATTTAGGCGAATTGGGACAGATGGTTGAATTATAACACACACACACACACACACACACTATACTAACCTCGTCTATGTACATGATGGAGTAGTCGAGTTGAGGGGCGAAGGGGAACCGGAACTGCTGTTTGAACTGACCTGGTGTGCCTTTGTAGATCAGGTCAGCTGAGGTGAAAAGTTGAAAGTTCGTGTAAATTGAAACAGGTTTGAGACTAAATTAATAACTTACAAGAGGGACGTGGTTATTAATGCTAGACAGGACCTTACAGCCAGCCAGGTAAAAGTTCAGGGGGTGGGGAGTGGGGGGTGTCTCTTTGAAGAATCGAAGTGGTGTGAAATTAAACTGAAGGGAAGAGACTTAGCTCATTGTTGAATGTATCTACAGATCTCCGAATTGCAGCTTATTAAACCAAGGGAATTTAAGAGCCTTAACAGACAACGTAACGGTGCTTAACTCTAACCACTTCCTTGTCATGGGGGACTTCAACTATGGCGACATCGACTGGGGAATGAAATTACACCAGATTATCTTAATAATCCTGCTACTCTATTTGTAGAAAATCTGAGAGATAATTTCCTGTTCCAACATGTGAAAGATCTGACTCACTATAGAGGGGAACAAACACCCAAATCACTGGACCTCTTGGTGGCCAAGTTGGAACATCTAGCCCCCGTTGGCACCAGCCATAACTTGACGTTGTCCTTCAGATTTAATTGTTAATTGGTTCATGATAAGAACAGACCAAGGTTTAAATATTAGTGATGATCACGACAGGATGAGGTAGGTGATGAGGGGTTATCGCTGGCCTGACTTACTGGTAGACAAGAATTCGAATACTACCCTGAACATTCTAGTCAGTAAAGTGAACTATTTGATTGGTAAATATACTGCATACCCAAGACCAAACTCGCTGCCTCCCAGAGTGCTAAGAGAGTTATGCAACGAGCTTGCCGAGCCCCTTAAAATCCTGTTCTACAGATGCCTGGAGGAGTAAAAGATTCCCAACGACTGGGAAATGGCATACTGTAGTAGGTATGTAGGTATGAGGCAGCTCTCAAACAGGGAGGTACTACCGCCTGGGAAGATATTGGAAGCATAATGTGTTGTCTAATGGTAGACCCTGCTGCCATATGGCCTCACGAAAATTGTGACCAAGTCCCAGGTACTGATCTGACTTTCTGCTTCATTTACACACAGTTGCAGGGTTTCAATTGTTTCCCTTAGTTTGACAACAGAAAATACTTATATCGTTCATCACTATTGCGTTTTCATTTTTGTATTTCGTTATGGTCGTTATTATTATTATTATTATTATTATTATTATTATTATTATTATTATTATATTTTATTATTATTATTATTATTATTATTATTATTATTATTATTATTATTATTGTTTTTGTTATCATTATTGTTAGTAATATTTTATTTTTAATTTTGTATTTTTATTATCAATTGTATTTATCATGAACTAATTATTATTATTATTATTATTATTAATAGTAAATTTTCGCCCCCCAGGCCCCGATGTGGATCAGTGACCTATTTGATTGGTAAGTATACTGCATACCCAAGACCAAACTCGCTGCCACCCAGAGTGCTTTGAGAGTTATGCAACGAGCTTGCCGAGCCCCTGAGAAACAAAACATCCCAGGGAGATCACCACTCTACAACTAATTATAGGCCAGTGAGCCTGACCAGCACAGTGTGTGTGTAGTACATATGAACATAAGAATGGAGGAAACTGCAGCGGGCTTATTGTCCCATACTGAGCAGTCCCCTATTGCTCAGAAATCCACCCAACCTGTGTTTGAAGCTATCCAGCGTATTCGAGCTAATGATGTTGTTTGGTAACTTGTTCCATTCATCCACTACTCTATTTCCAAACCAATGTTTACCTATTTCGCGCCTAAATCTAAAGTTGTCTAATTTAAAACCATTGTTCCGACATCGTCCTGGTTGGATAGTTTGAGTACCTTTGTAATGTCCTATTGTTTAGCCCTGACTTCCATTTATACACCTCTACCATATCGCCTCTCACTCTATAAGATGCCATGAGCCCATAGTGGAATATATATTGCAAAACAACCAAATTTTATGCCGGGATGCTTCTGCTTGACACAATTACTTAAGGTGCTGGGTGTTTGGACTCAGCTCCGGGAGTGTGGTGACAATATCGACAATATATATCTGGACATTGTCAAGGCTTTTGACAGCATAACCCATGAAAAGCTGAAAATGAAACTGGATGCATATGGAATTCAGGAAAGTGTCCTAGCGTGGATCAGAGACCAGGGAAGGGTAGGTTTAAATGTATACTATACAAACAGTAGGAGCGTTAGAAATAAAATAGACTTGCTGAGAGCGGTTGTATGTACCAAGAATGTAGACGTCATAGCAATCACCAAAACTTGGATGAATTTGGCGAGCAAAATTTTTTTATCAGAGTACCACATAGAAGGGTACAACCTTTTTCACAAGGACAGGGAAGGTAGGAAGGGGGGGAGGGGTCGCACTCTTCGTCAAGGATACATTAAAATGTTGTATTAATAATTCAATAAAGGGTGAAGTAGGAACCGAGTCTGTATGGGTAGAAATCACGGAAGGAAGAGAAAAACTAATTATGGGAGTAATTTACAGGCCCCCAAGTCTTGGGAAGGAAGCAACTCAGCCCATATGGCAGGAAATGAGTAGGGCAGCAAAATATAACAACCTGTGCATTATGGGGGATTTCAACTTCAGAAATATTGACTGGGACAACATTGTAGGTGACTATGAATCTGAAGACTTCCTACACGCAGTACAGGACAATTTTTTGAAACAACTAATTACAGAACCTACTAGAGGTGACAGTATATTAGATCTAGTATTAACAAATAAAGAAAATGTTATCAGAGATATCACAGTAGGGGAAGAACTAGGTAACAATGATCACAGAGAAATCAGGTTCACCCTAAATTGGGAAACGAAAAACAATGACAATATGGTCAGAGTCCCAAACTTTCGGTTGGCGGATTATCAGGGGTTAAGAAGGTACCTAGGTGAGGTCACCTGGGAACAGTCACGTCAGTCACCAGTAGGAAGGGGTGAGGTCATAGATGACACAACAATTGATCATGACGCAACAATTGATCATGACTATAATATATTCACTAGTATACTACATAAAGCACAAGAACAAAATATACCATACAGAAAAATTAGGTCAAATAAGAATGAGCCAAGGTGGATGACCAGAAAACTTAAACATGACATAGGAATAAGGAAAGGAATATATAAGAAATTAAAGGGAGGGGAGTAGCAGCTCAGAAATAGGTATAATGAACTAGTTAGGAATGTTAAGAAAAATGTAAGGAAAGCAAAGAGAGACTATGAAATCAAAATAGCAAGAGAATCCAAGGCGAATCCCAAGGGATTTTTCCAGGTATAGAGAACAAAGGTCAAGGACAAAGTTGGGCCTTTAAAGTCAGGGAGGGGAGAAGTGATAAATGGCAGTGAAGAAATAAGCAAAGCATTGAACAACTACTTCTTATCAGTTGTCACAGAGGAAATTTGCGATGAAATTCCAGAGGTGGAACTGATATTTAAGGGAAAGGAAGAAAAGAAATTAAAGAATATCGCTATCAGAAAAGAGGATGTTCTTAAGAAGATAAGTATACTAAAGAAGACAAAATTCCCAGGGCTGGATGAAATTTTTCCTCGAGTCTTGAAAGAGTGTAGGGAACAGATTAGCTGACCCCTCGTAAACTAATTTCCAAAATCATTAAACACCGGAGTTGTGCCAGACTTGTGGAAACAGAGGGAGACAGAGCATCAGCGTCAAATTACCGGCCGATCAGTTTGACGTCAGTAGTGTGAAATTTCTTGAATCAATTATAGCAGATAACATCCGATTGCATTTAGAGAAAAGCAAATTAATCTACGACTCTCAACATGGGTTTACAAAGGGAAAATCTTGTCTAACAAATCTGCTGACATTTTTTAGGAAAGTCTTCGAGGCAGTAGATAATGACGAAAATTACGATGTTATTTACTTAGACTTTAGCAAAGCATTTGACAGAGTACCCCATCAGAGGCTTCTGAGAAAAATTAAGGCTCATGGTATCGAGGGGAAAGTTTTAAGTTGGATAAAATCATGGCTCACCGATAGAACGCAGAGGGTCAGCGTAGATGGTGTTAAATCTGAGTGGGGTCGTGTAACCAGTGGGGTTCCCCAGGGGTCACTACTAAGCCCACTCTTGTTCATAATCTACATAAACGATCTAGATACTGGGATCAGCAGTGATATAAGCAAGTTTGCGGATGACACCAAAATAGGGCGGCAGATTAATTCAGGGCAGGATGCAAATGCATTACAGGATGATCTAAATAAACTGCAGGGGTGAACTGAAAAATGGCAAATGAAATTCAACACCAGCAAGTGCAGCGTCCTTAATATTGGAAGAACAAATACTGTCAATATATACAGCCTTAACAACATCAACCTAGAGAAGTCGACTTGTGAAAGAGACCTAGGGGTACTTGTAAGCCCGGACCTACGGCCTAGAAACCAGTGCGTTAATGTTCAAAATAAGGCAAACAGAGTATTGGGTTTTATATCTAGAAGTGTAAGTAATAAGAGTGCAGAGGTCTTATTGCAACTATACAGTATCTTGCGCTAGTCAGGCCGCACCTCGATTATGCGGTTCAGTTCTGGTGCCCTTATTATAGAATGGATATCAATTCACTAGAGTCGGTGCAGCGAAGAATGACGAAAATGATTCCGGGACTTAGAAACCTTCCATATCAGGATAGGTTAAAGAAATTAAAGTTGCATTCCCTAGAAAGACGAAGAGTGCGGGGAGATATGATAGAAGTATTCAAGTGGGTGAAAGGAATCAATAAAGGTGATATAGATAAAGTTCTTATAATATCCGAGCAGGATAGGACTCGGAACAACGGATTCAAGTTGGATAAGTTTAGGTTTAGGAGGGAGATAGGAAGGAGCTGGTTTACAAATAGGGTGGTGGACGAGTGGAACAAGCTTAGCAACTTTGTAGTAAGTGCTGGAACGCTGGAAAGTTTCAAAGGGAGGCTGGATAGATTCATGGATGATAGAGAGTGGTCGTAACTCTCGACAGGAGCTGCCATGCGCAGGCCAACCGGCCTATTGCAGACTCCTTATTTTCTTATGTTCTTATGTCCCATGACCGCAAGCAGGGTGTGGTGATTAATAGCATGAAATCTTCATGTGTACCCATGACAAGTGGGATACCCCAGGGCAGTGTACTTGGCCCGTTGTTGTTTGTTTGTTTCCAAATGACCTATTGGAAGCTATACATTCCGCCATACAAATGTTCGCGGACGATGCCAAGTTATTCAGAGAAATTAAGAACCAAACGGACTGTGAAGAGCTACAAAGTAATCTCTGTCCGCTTCAGGAGTTGTCAAAGGAATGGATGTTTAAATTTACCGTCACGATATGGAAGAGGATGGCTAGTTTTACCAACAGTAAAGTGGCATATCACATGTCCTATCGGAACTAAGAAACAACATTAACAGTCCTAATGTTGACAACGAACTGAAGTTTTTGGACCATTATGAGAATGTGAATCAAACACCTTATTTTTGAAGAGCGTTGCTAACTCTTCAAAAATGAGGTGCTTCCCTGTCTGGAGTACTGGTCCCCGAGATATGCTAGAGACTGTCAGTTAATTGAAAATGTCCAAAGAGGGCCACCAGAATTAGAACACCTGTAATTACCTAGCTTATGCTATGGGCGGGCAAGGGGTGACTTCATAGAAATCTAAAAACACCTTGGAGATTACTCAGTCGAGTGTCCATAAGAACATAATAATGGAGGAAACTGCAGCGGGCCTACTGGCCAATACTAGGCAGCCCCGTTTACACCCAACCACTAACTTACTTTTATCCTCTTCACCACTGATCGACTTGTTAGCTGCTTGGGCGGTCGGTCACATCTCTGTTACGCACTGACTCCTGAATATAGCTATGCCTGCTCCAGTGTTGGCCAAGCCTGGTCTTGAAACAGCTATCACTCGGTGCCGACACAACACTCTCTGGCAAATTGTTCCAGGAGTTTACATTTCTCACCCTGAAAAAGTTTGCCCCCAGTTTTCTGGACTTGTGGCTTCTTCAACCTTGAAGTGTGGCCCATTCTGAGGGAGGGCGTGTGCCAGCTCCAGATATGGACACTCGACTGAGTAGTGCCCCCTGAGATGCTTATAAACTTCAATTAGGTCGCCCTTCGCCCGTCTGTAGTATGAGACAGGCAGTTGCAGGCGTTCTAAGCTCTCTGGGTAACTGAGATGCTGTAGTGCAGGCACCAGTCTGGTGGCCCTCCTTTGGACATTTTCAATCAACTGAGTCTCTCGCATATCTCGGGGACCTGACGGTGTGACAATACTCCCTTCCTTAGTTTAACCGTCTCCCTAAAATAATAATAATAATAATAATAATAATAATAAAGTGTTCCAAATCTGTTTTATTTTTTAAATTGATTGTTTTTTCTTATCGTAATACCTTTTTTGTCTGGTGCAAAAAAATAACAGGATAGGCTTAAATTCGTCATTATGATTGATTTCCTTACTTGTTCTTAAATTTATAGTAGAGCCTGAACGTATACTTAAACCTGTACATGTACTTTACTTGTACTTAAATATGTACTTGTACTTGAACTCGTATTTGTATTTCAACCTGTACTTGTACTTAAATCTGAACTTGTATTTAAACCCGAACTTGTACTTAGACCTGTTCTTGTACTTAAAGTAAACCTGTACTTGTACTTAAAGTAAACCTGTACTTGTACTTAAACTTGTACTTAAACCTGAACTTGTACTTAGATATATACTTGTGTTTAAACATGTACTTAAACCTGTACTTGTACCATTATCTACACTTAAATATGTACTTGTACTAAACCAGCACCTGTACTTAAACTTGCACTTGAATATTATTTGGGTGGAGAATTGTATGACTAGACGTGAACGAGTAGCCCGGGGCCCTCACCACTGGCATTGCCGACCTTGTCCTGGAACCCTCACCTGATGCACTCTTGACCTTGCCCTGGGGTCCATCCTTCCTACAGGTGTAGGTGACCTCACCGTCAGCCAGTCCGGGGTCAGGGGAGGTGAAGTCGGTCACATCGCACCAACACCCCTCTTGGAATGACGCCCCTCCAGGCGTCTGGATCTGTTGAAGTGTCACAGTTGTACCACACCGCACCTGGCCTGACCTGACCTGACCTACCCTGACCTGATCTACCCTGAGTTTTACCTAATAATAACCTTTGGCACCTTGCTTTTAAGTCTAGGCTAATCTTAACCAAAATACCGCGTTCTATTTTACTTTCCCATACCTAACCTCCCCATGTCTAGACCTAGCGTAAGATTAACTCTGTCCTAATCTCAACCTGACGAAAAAATTAAAGTGGAGGTGGGTCCTGTAGACCTTAGGGCTTGTTAGGGACCAGTGTGGAGACCGCACACAGTATACCAAACCTTCGGGAGGCGGGTGCTGTGTGCACTCGGTCGTCCCATCCCTCATGACCTAAATTGACTCTGCAAGTTTACAAAACTTACCAAATTTTATCTTATTTAACCTAACCAAGCATGACGTAACTTACCATGATCTGAGGTAACTTCTTTTGTAATCTTGATTTTAACTCACCGAACATACAGTATTTCCGAGTGTAGCCTTACATAACCTAACTAATCTAGTCTTAGTTGTTATATATTTGAACGAAGTTAAATTTTATATCGAAGAAAAATTTTCTTTGTTGACTGATGCCTTTTAATCAGGTAAAAAATTATGAATAAAGAATTTTGTATAGAGGGAGAATTTGTGAGAGTCAAAGTGCATGGTCCCATAACTATAGGTTTCTCATGGCGCGACCTACAGGCAGCGAACAGTCCACTCTAACGTTCGAGTCGCGTGGGATTGAACTAGAAAAAAAGAAAAGAAAAAAGTTACTATTAAAATGACTGAATCCTGAAATACGGCATGCGACCAGTAAAACGTATAAAGCATATATAAAGTACCGCAACCCTTACAGTACTTTACATTCTGTAACACAAAATGTAGTGTTTTGATATATCCCCTGGGTATGGGGATGTGTTGGTATGTTTGCTCTGCTCACCAGATGCTTCTTTATGTTACTGTATTGCTTAGCGGGACATCCACCTTGCTACCGTAGATGGCTGGCGTGCCACCTAACCATTTGTTATACATTATTGAGGAGAGCGATGATGGCACGTCGAATTTCCTTTGATGTTTCGATTCTGCAACTGTCTTCCAATTCGTTTGGATGATTGTGGGGGAATGAATTGGCCGCAATAAAAGAGTCGAATCCCATGAGTTTAGATCATCATTCGTGCTTCAAGATTCTTTAACTAAAGGAGTATACACATGGATATCCCATCATATCCGTGATGATAAAGTTTTGATGTAAATTGACACAACCAAAGGGTAGAGGAGAAATACCACATAACCTGTGATTATTTCAGTCAACCATTTTACTTTGTGTTGTTTTCCTCCCTTAAATACATAATATCTAGGAAATGACAACTGTTCTGTTCAGGTTTCAAACAGTCCTTTCCTACTGGATGCCCCATATCATTCATCATTTAAGTACTAGAGCTCTTGACCGTTGATTTTAATGTAAATATTAGCCTTGACTTATTTTAGTTGTCTAACTCACATAACATTGCACGATAAATGATATTAGAGTTATATAGTCAGAGGTACCAACCCAGTAGATACATGTGTGTCTGTATTTTCTCATTTCAATTTTAGTCTGATATTAGGGTCGCGATACTTTTTATTTTTTAGTGGGTGTACGTAGGAGTTACCCAATTCAATATCGACTTTATCCTTTCCGGTCAGTTACTTTATAAGCTGTCACTTCTTTATTTTCATTTGAAGTGTCCAGACGTACACTTTGGACTTTTCCGATTGGTACAGTCAGCGTTATCAATCCACCTTCTCTGTGACGTGTGAACCCCAAGATTATCAACTCGTGAATCTGAAGCATTCACCTCATCTAAGGTTAATAGGGGATGGCCTGGAGTCTAAATATTGTGTCTTTTTACGACTTTCATGACCCAATAAACGGATGCATTTGATTATATTGAACATTTGCATCAAAATATTAATCTTGTATAATTAAAGCAAATGCGTGTTTCTTGTCTCTACATAAGAACATAAGAAAATAAGGAGTCTGCAATAGGCCGGTTGGCCTGTGCATGGCAGCTCCTGTCGAGAGTTACTACCACTCTCTATCATCCATGAATCTATCTAGCCTCCTTTTGAAACTTTCCAGAGTTCCAGCACTTACTACAAAGTTGCTAAGCTTGTTCCACTCGTCCACCACCCTATTTGTGAACCAGTCACCGGTTCCTTCCTGTGCTCGTGTGCTGTGACTCTTGGAGTGTTGTGGTGGTGGAATGTGAACCTCACCGGTTGAATAGCCTGGTAGTCTACACTCTACACAGACAACCAGGTCATTCAGCCGTGAACCCATAAACATATTAACAACTGTATACCTGTAACTAGAACTACGTACTTTTAAAAAAAAAATTGACAGTAGTTTTAAGTGTATCTTTATTCCTTTCTTGATTGCTACTCATTGCTACTAAGTGTGTTACAACTGTAAGTAGTGGGGGGCCCCCCTGCTGACAACTGAGAATAAATATAGGTAATATCCAAGGTTAATAGAAACAATAAAATCTAGTAATAATGACACATTTACAAATTATTTATTCCATTCAAAGAAAGCGTATACATTCATTTACAAATGCACTTTTCGTGATTTTTTCTAGCAAAATGTCTGACTCGGTGCTTAATAGCATCAGATTGTTGAGTGTCTCCTGGCGCATCGTGGTCCGCAGCCTGTTTTTGATCAGTTTCATTTTTGAGAAGGAACGCTCCCCGGTAGAATTGGAGACCATTAGCACCAGATTTATCCTCAAAACCGTTTCTGCATTTGGAAATGCTGATTGTAAGCCATCGTTTTCCGCGGCTTTTGCATACAACTTTACCAGAGACGGGAATTGAATCATTTCATTGGAGATGTTTTTATCAATATCTTTTCCATAAGTTTGCAGAAGATTTTCTGAAGCAGAATGAATGGCATCGGCTGACATGGTTTCCAGATTGCTTAAAAAGCCGAAGCGATCCTTCACCAACGTGTATGCAATAATCCTATCGTTTAGGGATACCACTAGGTGATCAATGACTGTGAGGAAGCACTTTGTTCGGAAATTCTCTCTTGGACTGAGATCCACTTTACTTGAACGTCCATAATCCAGTGGAGCGAGCCGTACGTTTGATCGCCTCTGACGTCCTGAATGGACAAACTCAGTGCTTCCTGCCAGATCTTTTGCTTTTTTTTTCCTCATAGGCATCAAAACTGTCTCTCTTTCTAAGGAAACTAGCGAATTTATTGCTGATTGAAGTATTAGTTTTGGATCTTGAAGAAGTTTGTGTGGTGTAGTGTTCACTTATTTATACAGCCTTTTTATTATTTTATTACAATCTCTGTGTTAAATAAGTTAAATCAGTTCACCAAACATGAGTTTTAGTAGGAAACATTTGTGGCGGCCTGGTGGAGTTACGATAAGTGGTGCATAGCGAGTGTAAGGCAATCTGTTCCACCTGTTTATCGCTCTGTGGTAAAGGTTTTTAAAACTGTTTTTTACAATGCTTTGGGTGGGCCGTAGGTGTGGGGGGGCTCCTAGATGTGGGGAGCCCTGGGCGTGCGCCCGGTACGCCTTCCCCATAATTCGGGCCTGACTGTAACTATGCAAGCGGTGGTGCATTGGAAGCACTAATGTTATCAGTATACTATATGATTCTCTATTAAAACATGGATCACACACAGACAACATGGAGCATAATCATACAGACATACAAGCATATTTGATTAAATGTCTTATGGGTTCGCGGCTGAATAGCCTGGCTGCGTTGACCATTCAACCTAAGGTCATGAAATTTTACCGGATAAGACAAAACTGTCGCCCCAGTGACCTCACCTGGGTTGTTTGATGGCAAACTCTCCCATGATTTTGCTGATATCTAATTTCTATGTGCTACCCGAACGTCCACCCTCTTATAATCCGGTGTCATTGGTGGTAACCCTTGTCCAGTTAGGTCATAACTCCTGCCACCTTATGTCTACCTGAGGTGATTAGTCTGAGGCCACAGTTTAGCTTCCCTTGAGTGTGGGTAACATTTAGATAATGAGGGACAAGTACAGTTAGTGGTGACATATTTGATCAGTGATTCCCTGTGGCTGCGTAACACTACATAATACACTTTATATAACGCAATAGAACAAATTGATTTAATACACCGTTTAACATATTATTAAATATGTTAAACTAGGTTAGCTAAATTAAACTATGTGTGTTAAATAGATTGTAACATAATATAAAACTTTGTAAAACAACTTACCACACTGGTGTACCACTCCCATGAAGGAGAAAAACGGGTGAAACCTGCATTAAAAACTGACAATGTAACTTACTTTGCCAACCTCGTACCAGTGGCCCTCGTACATCTGGTTCTGGAAATATGGCGCTGGTGTCACTGCCACACATGCGGGCAATTCATCACCCTGCACACACGCCCACCATACCATCACCTAGAACCCAGCACCAGAGAAGTGAGGGGAGAAGAGTTAGAAAGGAGAGTAGATAGATTTTTTTTTTCGGGGATTAGCCCACCCGGGCACAGGTCACTGACCCACATCGGGGCCTGGGGGCGAAAATGTAATAATAATAATAATAATAATAATAATAATAATAATAATAATAATAATAATAATAATAATAATAATAATAATAATAATAATAATAATAATAATGACGACGACGACGACGACGACGACGACGACGACGACGACGACGACAACGACAACGACAACAACAACGACAACGACAACAACAACAACAACAACAATAATAATAATACACCTTTTCACATATCCGTTGAGACATTGAATCATAACTATTTGCCAAATTTCATAACCGAATGACAGACAGAACACATATCGAATGACAATCTAAAATAACTGTTCCTTCATGCTAACGGAAATGATTGTATAAGTTATGAAGTTGACAGACGTGAACAATAAACCGACAGTCTACATATAGTTTGAGAATGTAACAATGGGAGAATGACATACCACCAACAGTTATTTTAGATTGTCATTCGATATGTGTTCTGTCATTCGGTTATGAAATTTGTCAAATAGTTATGTAACAATGTCTCAACGGATATGTGAAAAGGTTTAATAATAATAATAATAATAATAATAATAATAATAATAATAATAATAATAATAATAATAATAATAATAATAATCAATAGTGAGAAACAATATATGTATGTTGTGTTGTCAATGGTAAGAGAAACAATTGAGACCTTGCAATTGTGTATAAATGAGGCAGAAAGTCAGATCAGCAACCTGGGACTTGGTCACAATTTTCGTGATGCCATATGGCAGCAGGGTCTACCATTAGACAACACATTATGCTTCCAATATCTTCCCAGGCGGTAGTACCTCCCTGTTTGATAGCTGCCTACTTAGAAGGAAGAGCAGTAACAGAAGAATGGAGTTTAAACCTGGTTTTTCAGATATCTCTCTCTCTCTCTCTCTCTCTCTCTCTCTCTCTCTCTCTCTCTCTCTCTCTCTCTCCTTGGCTTTACTGCTTTCGGTGGCTGTTGCTGTTAGTTGGTGTTGTTTGTGATAGTTATTGTTTTGCCTTAATTTTGTTTTGGAAAGTAACTTCATTCATTGTCTACAGACTTGTTCCGTATGGTCCTCCTCTCACCATTAAGAGGAGGATCTTACTGACTATTATTCATTTTTTTTTTTTTTAATATTCAACATTTAAAAGTTTACTCGTCGTTTTGGGTGGCGTATCTGTTTGTTACTTTGTTTTGGTCTTCAATTATCCAGTGTTAATTCAGGAGGAAACCAGAGTGCCCGGAGAAAACCTGTGGTGTTTCGTTGGGTACAAGGTCAATATAGAGGGGTTGGGTCACCCTCCTCACATGCCACTCGCAATGGTGGAAGCAAACACCCCACCGCTGTACAGTGCAATTATTATTGAAGTGCAGGTGTGTTGCAGGTGTATGCGTGTGTCTGACATGGACCTGGGTCAAATATATGGATGGTACAAAAGTCGTGATATATAGACATCCCGAGGAGGGTTGGGGGAAGGTGTTGGGCGATCGGTCACGTCTCTGTTACGCACTGTTGGCAAGTACTGGGCATAATAATAATTGACGATTTATTGAGAGAAAATAGCAACCAAAGCTGAAAATAGACGACGAACAGAAATCACTTAAATGGTGACGCTGGGGAAGGAGTCATTTACCAAAAACTTTCAATGCGAAAAAAGGAGGAAACAGGTGTAAAATAGACAAGTATCTGAAAATATTTAGTGGTTTGGAAGACTGATCGTCTAGCCCTGAAGCAGCTGTGATATCGAACAGCTACATGTGGTAGGTGCATGTGTGCATAATCATCACATCTAATATGCAAATCATTGCCATATGAAATAGCTTTTATTTTATGTTTTTACGGAGTTGTGGTCACGACTGTGATAAAGGCCAACCAGGGAGTGTAGTACTGTGCCTTTAGTTACATCAGTTCATAGTGTCATCAGCAACCGCGGAAGATGTTGTAAATAACTTTAAGTGAATACAGATTGGGAAGCAAGCAGGAAAGGCACCACTGCTAGCTGAAACCAAGTCGTGTTATAGGTGCCACAGAGACTTTAAATTTTATTTTATTTATGTGCTTTCTCATGGACTGAAACTGTGCCTACAATACACCATTCATAGGGAGATACAGTGTACACAGTGATGACACAAAGAGATATAGTCGTCGATGAGAACAGGAAAAGAAAGTGTAGGTTATGTATCTAAGCTACTGTGCCGAGTAGCAACCTTGTATATAAGCTACTGTGCCGAGTAGCACCTATGTATATAATTACGTGGCAACACTGCACGTGTTATGTGGCAACATTGCCCCGAGGCTGCCATATGGCAAGGCAGTCTCAGTCTGACTTCGTGGGCCGTGCATGGCACACGCTAGCCACCACTTGTATTTCTCCTATCCGAATAAATGGACTTCAGTGTTACCCGGTGTTTCCCTACCCATCACTGCATTCTTCAGGGAACACTTGGAACCTTCAGAAAGTATAAGGAAATACTAGTTAAAATAAAATAAAAATAAAAAAATCAACAAGCTTGGCTATCATTAGAGGCATTTTATTATCGCCCCAAAGCAAGATTTTCTTTTATTTTTCTGTGCTTCTAAAGGACTGAGTAGGTGTATAAAATCCGTTATTCATAGCAAAATGAAGTGTACATAGAGACAGCACATAAATACTAACAAACCGCCGAAGTGAACTGAAAAAAAAATAAAAACAAGGGAAGAAAAACAGAAGACAACCCTAAAGGCAACAGGGGAGGTTAAAACCAGCAGAGGGCAGCTAAGTACTGTATATTTGTCCTTATTTTCTTTAAATAGGTGTAGATCAATACACAGTCTGCATCCCCACAACAACAACAACCATGAGGGATATGATGATATGTGACTACTGCGGGGGGGATGACGGATATGAATGATAGAGGCCTGACCAATGCAACGATTAGGAAGATGCTAACTGCCGTAAAGCATGAAGGCTGTTGCTGGTATTGCCCTGACTGCATAGTCAAGGTGAAAGAGGCGATTGCAAGCCATAAGGGAACGAGTTCCCTTATGTTGGGAAAGAGATCCTTGCTAAGACTGAGGAAGTAGCAGATTGAATGGAGGTGGTTGCTAAGAGGAGTTATGCTGAGGCATTAGCAGGGCCACGGGAGGTGGCGGAGAATAATGCAGGATCAGAACAGGTTCTACAGCAGCTAGGGACTCTGAAGAAGTGTGTCGAAGAAATGAAAATTAACGGACCTACTGTAAGGGGAGAGGAGGAACAACGGGAACGTTTCCAGTGCAGGAACAAAGTAATAGTTTTTGGAGTCCCCGAGAGCCAGGCGGAGGGAACAGATAGTAAGATAACACACGATAAGATGCAGTTTAAGAGTATTTGTACAGAAGTTCTGAAAATGCCATCAACCCCACAGGATGTGAGGAGGCTGGGACAAAAGCAGCGGGATAAGTCTCGCCCCCTCAGGATCACACGAGTGAGCGAGGAGGAGAAATGGGAGGTTATTCGACAGGCAAAAAACTTAGCAAAGAGCGAGGCATCTCGGAGTGTATTCATTCACCGAGATCGCACGGTAATGCAGAGAGAACAGCACAAGAAGCTCCTGCAGGACTTGAAGCAGAAGAGGGAGGAGTCAAGGAGGAACGGGGACAGGTGTAAATGTGTTATATTCAGGGGGAGGGTAGTCGAAGCAAGTGTGCCAGGGGGCAGCAGCGCACCCTTCACCCGCTCTACCCCTACCCGGGAGCCCGGGAGGTGGCACCAGCACCGCCTACCAGACAGGAAGAGGCGAGCTCCGTGTAAACAATGATATTTCTAATCACACCCTGCAAAATACAGTGTACTTAGCAAATGCTGCAGCTTCTGAGAATGGGGGGGTTACTACTAAGAGCAGAGACGTTACCGAGAACAAATTGTGGCTTGAATATCATGTACACTAATAGTGACACGTTCCTTGATAAGAGAGAGGAGTTTGAAACACTACTGAAGGTACACCAACCAAATATTGTAGGAGTTGTAGAACTGTTGTACAATAACAGGAGAATCGACCCAGAGGAATGTGAGTTCATTATTGCTGGGCATGACTCATTTACGAACGTTTCTTTAGAAACTTGCAAGACGGGTGTGGTTATTTATGCTAGGCAAGACCTTAGAGCCAGCCAGGCGAGGGTACAGGAAGAGGATGTTTTTGAAGAGTCCAAGTGGTGTAAAATCAAATTGAAGGGAGGGGACTTACTTATCGTCGGGTGTATCTACAGATCCCGAAACTGTGGCCCACTAAATCAAAGGAACCTTAAGAGCCTTAATAGACAATGCGGCGATGCTCAACCCTTATCATGGGAGACTTTAACTATGGCGACATCAACTGGAGAAACGAGTTTACCCCAAATGAATTGAATAACCTTGCTACTCTTTTTGTAGAAACTCTGAGAGATAATTTTCTGTTCCAACATGTTAGAGACCCCGACACATTACAGAGGGGAGCAAACACCCAAGCCACTAGACCTCATCATAACAAACGAGGAGGGTATGGTGGCCAAACTGGAACACCTTGCCCCAGTTGGCACCAGTCATCATATAGTGTTCTCATTCAGATTTAACTGTTACCTAGTTCAAGATAAAGCCAGACCAAGGTGCAAATATTACAAAGGAAATTACAACGGGATGAGGGAAGAGATGAGGTGTATCAACTGGCCTGACTCATTAAGGCACAAGAATGCAGACACTACGCTGAATATCATGACTAGTAAAGTGACCCATTTGATCAATAAATATATACCCAAGACCAAACCCAGTGCCTCTAGGAATACGAGGGGATCCCTATACATGAACCATGAGGCGGTCGACAAAGTTAAGAAGAAAACCCAGAAATTCATGACGTGGGTTGGGTCAAACGATGAGCATGATAGGAGGATGCATGCAAGAGCCAGAAACCAAGCAAAGATAGAGTGTAGAATGGCTGAAAAGGAGTTCCAGAGGGTAGTTGCAAGAGAGGTCAAGTCAAACCTAAAGGCGTTTTACCGCTATACAAAGTCAAAATTAAAAACGCGAGTTGGACTATTAGACCTGAGGCTTGAAGATGGTAGTTATGCAGAATCTGACCAGGATAAAGCTGAGGCATTGAACAGCATCTTTTCCTCGGTGTTCACAAGAGAGGATGCGATTAACCTTCCTGCGTTTGAGAACAGACGGTTCGACACAGCACTAACCCACAATGTGTTCACAGAAGAGGGTATTAGAAATAAACTGTCAAAGCTAAAGGTCCATAAGAGTCCCGGCCCTGACATGGTGCATCCTAGAGTGCTAAGAGAGTTGTGCAACGAGCTTGCCGGATCCCTGAAGATCCTGTTTTGTAAATGCCTGGATGAACAAAAGGTCCCCAGTGAATGGAAAGTGGCTTATGTGAGTCCTATCTTCAAGAAAGTCGATCGTCACTCCATGAACAACTATAGACCGGTGAGCCTGTCTAGCATAATATGTAAAGTACTTGAGAGTAATATTGGAGATGCCACGATGGAACATCTACTACGAAACAACCTTGTAAAGGATTGCCAACACAGTTTTATGCCGGGGCGCTCCTGCTTAACACAATTGCTCAAGGTATTGGATATTTGGACCCATATTCTGGAACGAGGTGGTAATATCGACAATATTTACCTAGATTTTGCCAAGGCTTTCGACAGTGTACCCCATTAAGGCCTGTCCCACAATTGGTTTACCTCATATCTGTCCAACAGGATGCAGTATGTCTGCTATAATAATCACCAATCTGACTCCTCGCCAATCTTGTATGGAGTCCCCCAAGGTTCCATTCTCGGTCCAGTACTGTTTTTGTTGTGCATAAAGGACATAGTCCGCCCCAGCTCACTCATAAAATACAACTTATTTGCAGACGATAGTAATCTCTATGCCAGCAACTCAGACTTCCATTCCTTGATGAGAACTATGAACACTGAATTAACTTAAGTCAGGAGCTGGGTAATACCTAATAAACTGACCTTAAACCTTGAGAAAGCCCACTACACGATCTTTCACAGAAGGAAAAACTTACCCCCAGACTTGGACCCCCTGTACCTTGGTAATACAATCCTCAAACGCGAACAAAATACTAAATTCCTCGGAGTTATTGTTGATGAGAAACTTAACTGGAGAAACCACATACACGCCATTCACAGTAAGGTCAATAAACAGTGCGGTATCATGTATCACAGTCGACAGTCACTCACTCTCACAGCAATGAAAGAAATCTCTCATGATCTTGTTTACCAACACCTGATACACTGTCACACACTATGGGGGGCCTCTGGTTCTTCAAAAACACAATCACTGGTTACTGCACAAAAGAGAGTTGTACGGACAATGACCTACTTGAAAAAACAGATCACACAAACGAGAAATTTGCTGCATTGAAAATATTAAAATTCGAAGATATTAACACCTACTGCTGTGCCCTCTTTGTTTACAAATCTATCAATCACTTGCTTGACAATAATTATTTCCAGTTCCAGAATAATCAGAGATACAACTTAAGGCACCCAGAGCTACTAAGACCACCCCCCATGCGCTCCTCTCACTCCCAGACCTCCATAAAATATCACGGTGTGAAGGTGTGGAACAACTTACCCCCACCCATCCGAGCAAAGACTACGCTCCCTTCCTTTAAATCATCTCTTAAAAAATATCTATTGTCTCAGTATTAATATTTCTTGTAACACCTACTATATTTACAGTACCTGCTTTTATTGTACCATCAAAACCGTTTTATCGGAAATTATCATGTAAATAGATAAGTAATTACCATTGCAATAAACATATTTGCCAACTAGTCATAATCCTGACATCTCTGTCTTCTTGTTCAACCTTATTACTGTACAACCCATGTTGTACTGCTCCCCCATTCTACTTATGTTTTTCAATCCCACTGTAATTTATGTATATAAAAAATAAAAATAATAATAAATAAATAAATAAATAAATATTGAAGTGATAACTGTGGTAACGTTATGAGATGTACTTATTGTGGGAGACTCAGGTGGTCCTTATACTCAGGGGTAAAGGAAACACACTGATGTCAAGTCCGTAAGTTCTATTTCTGGGACAAACACAAAAAGGAGTTAAGACAGGGGTAAACAGCGTCCTGTCTTGGAATCTCTCTGGGTATCTCTATCTGCGCATGTGCCCAAAGTCTGAACTAACACTCGGTGACAAAAGGGAGTATGATTATAAAACATATAATACAGAGACCTGAATCAATAATGGTAAATAGTACAGAGTTACATATTACAGCCATATTCGTCTCATATATCTACACCTCCCTCCCTCCTCACGCTCGTAGTGCAATCTCGAGCGGACTCTTTTTCCAGGAGCCTTTGAGAGTGACGTGGGAAAACTGGGGGGTCACTGAATGAGGACTTACTTTTCTCGTCCAAGCAAGGGTTCACAGGGATGTGGGGGAGGGGTTCACTACTAGGGGATGGTACTGAACGAAGGAAGCGGCGATTCCGCCACCATACCCGACCACTAGGGAGACGGACCTCGTAATCCCTGGTCTTGCCGCAGCCCATGACAACCCCGACCTTGTCCCAGCGGTGAGACGTCGGGTCCTGAACCCGAACTGTTTGCCCGATACTCAACCTGGGAAGGGGTCGGGCGTGCTGATCGTACTGTGCCTTTACCTGGTCAGCATGGGCGGCTGCACGACGATCGCAGTCCTCGGTCTTGGCCTGCCACTCCCTCGAGAAGGACTCAGGATGGGCAGGGACACATGACCTTAGTGGGTGGCCGTATAACATCTGTGCTGGGGAGCGACCTGTGAAGTTGGGGGTATTCCGCAATTCCAATAAACCCCGGTCAAACTTCTCACAGTCAATGTTGCCTGAGGGTGCCGTCTTGAGGATGAGATGCTTGACGGACTTTACGGCAGCCTCGGCATGTCCATTGGACTGGGGATAATGTGGCGAGGATGGACATGCAGTCCCGGATGAACTGGGGCCCGCCGTGCAGTCCCGGAAGTCGTTGCTGGTGAACTGGGGCCCGCCGTCAGTCCTCAGGTGGAGAGGGACACCAACTTCCCGGAAGTAGCGACAGAACATACGTACTGTATGAGAGGCAGTAGTGTTGCCTCCGCAGGGAACGACAACAGGCCACCCTGAGAGCCGGTCGGCGATGACGAGAAAGGACTTTCCCGCCACAACGAAGAAATCCGCAGAGACGGACTCAAAGGGCCTCGTAGGGTTGTCGTTGTTCATGAGGGGTTCCTGCTGCTGACTAGGCTGCAGCACCTGGCATGGCTCGCAGACTTGAACGGAACTAGCGATGTCGGAGTCGATGCCTGGCCAAAAAACAGCTTGTCTCGCCCGGCGCTTCGTAGCTTCCACACCCCTGTGGCTGTCGTGCAGGTGGGCTAGGGTGCGGCAGCGGAGGGCGGCAGGAACCACAACTCTTGCTCCATACAAGACGAGGTCGCCATCAGCATAGAGGTCGTCCCGCATCTTCCAGTATGGGAGTAAAGAGCTGTGTAAGTCGTACCGGTTGGAGGGAAATCCCGAGGTCACGCAGTTCAGTAGACGGATGTACGAAGGGTCCGCTCTTGCCGCGGCTCGGAGTTCCTGAAGAGTCCTGTCGGCGTCCTGCGGTGGAGACTCTTCTGAGATGACGGCGTTCATGGTCACTACAGTCCTGAGGTGTGCAGTAGCATCAGCACATGCGATCTCGTCCTCTGGTGTGGGGTGGCTGACTGGGGCTCGTGACAAAGCATCAGGGATGCAGAGCAGCTTGCCAGCACGCCACACAGCTGTGAAGAGGTAGGGCGAGATCTTCTCCTTGCGTTGGAGGCGGGGATTCTCGACCGCATCCAAGGAGTAGTGGTTCAGGATCGGGATGAGTGGCCGATGATCCGTCATGAGGTTGAAGTGTTGTAGGCCGATCAGATACAACCTACATTTGGACATGGCCCAGACGGCGGCTAACAGCTCCAGTTCGATGGTGGCGTAGCGAGTCTCGGCGTCAGTGAGAAACCGAGAGCCACACTGAACCAGACGAAGGCGTCCATTGCCGTGGTCCTGTAGCAGAGCGTATCCAATCCCGTAGAGGCGAGAGGCATCAGTCTGGAGGACAACTGGCAGGGCCGGGTCGAAGGAAGCGAGAACAGGTGGGCTAAGGAGAGCTGTCTTGACGCGACGGAATGCCTCATCATGGTCAGCTGTCCAGGTGAATGTTCTCTTGGGGCTCATCAGGGGGCGTAGGGGCTGTGCTGCAGCGGCGATGTCGGGGGTGAACTCAGCCAACTGGTTTACCAGGCCCATGAACGAGCGGAGGTCGGTCAGGTTGGCAGGAATTGGGAAGTCCCGGATCGCGCTGACCTTTCCAGGATCAGCCGAGATGCCCTTGCCTGAGAGGGTGTACCCACAGAAGTTCACACTAGGTGCGGCGACCACAAACTTATCCTTGTTGAGGGTGATCCCGTACTTGCGGCACCTGGTGAGCATCTGGTGAATACGCTCAAGATGCGTGGAGTAATCCTCGTCATATAGGAGCACGTCGTCGATGACCTTGACACAGTTCGCCACACCCTGAAGGGCCATGTTACCACGGAGGCAGAAAGCATCGCCAGTAGCCGCGAAACCCATAGGTCCTCTGCAGTGCTGAAATCGGCCGTACGGTGTGATGAACGTCGTGAGGTGCTGATCTTCTTCAGCAAGTTCCATCTGCCAGTACCCACATAAGGCATCTGCTGTAGTAAAGTACCTTGCCTTCGGGTCCACACTGCGTATAGCGGCGAAGGGTGTCGGTGAAGGGTGGGTCGGGCGGGAAACTTGGCTATTCAGCTTGGTGAGGTCGACGGTGATACGAACTCCAGTAATGTTCTTGGCGACTGCTACCATGGGGTGACACCAATCCGAGGGGTCGTCACCAGCAGGCTTAATGATCCCCTGGGCTACCATAGAGTCGAGTTCCTTCTTAACTTGGCTCTGAAAAGCGAAGGGTATCTGTCTCGGTGTGTGGATGGCGAAAGGTACTGCGTCATCCTTCAGGTGAATTCTCATGGGGGAGCCAGCCATTGGCTTGAGTGGAGCCGTCTTGAGGTCCTCCTTGGAAACCAGCACGTCCTTGAATTGCAGTAGGAAGAACTCCCTGGCTGCAGAAGGTGACGTATTGGGTGGGAGGGGCAGCTCCTTGCACCTGTTGACATGTTTTATTTCCAGAATTGGCTTAGGGAAGTCTGAAGATATTATGGCCAACTCTTGACAGTGGCCATAATACAGTAGTGGCATCTGAACACCTTTGTGGACCTGAATCCTGGCAGAACATGACTGCTTACCTAGGGTGAGGGTAGCCTGAAGTGTACCCAGAGCAGGTGCCATTGTAGAACCGTCTGTGGTGAGCGTTGTAGAAGTTGACGGTGGTTGCAAGCTGCTCCTAGGGATCCCCAGAATGTCGAGGTGTCTTGTGCCGATGACTGTGACGTCCGCACCTGTGTCAGGAAGCATCTGGATACGGGAAGTAATGTCGCCGTATGACAGGTGAACACAGATGGGCTGAGGTGTCTTGCTGACAGGGGAAGAAGAGGATCCCACGCGACGACAGCGCTTGTTCTTCGCCGCCTGAGACTTGCAAATAGTATTATTCTTCTTCTGTGACTGACAGCATTTGTCATAGTGTCCAATGCGGCTACAGGAGCGGCACTGAACGTTGTTGGCAGGGCACTTCAGTGTCCTAGCCCAATGACCACGACGGCCACAGTTATTGCAGGTGCTGTCAGCGGCAGGGCATACAGAACCATGCCGACGAGCACAATACTGGCAGGAATGACCTGGCGTCGAAGTCTGAAGTGATGCTGAAGAGTGATGCGAAGCTGAAGTCCGGTCACGTCCTTTGTTCTTCTTATATGCGGAGATGGCACACAGCTGGTTAGATGGAGCACGAATGGCAGAAGTCGCACTTCTGGTGGCTTCGTAAGAGCGGCAGATGGTGACAACATCCTGCAGAGAAGAGGCAGTGTCGAGGGAGATAAGCTTCTGAATTAGCTCTTCGTCCCGCACGCCCATGAGGATAATCATCTTCAGCTGTGTTTCCTCACAAGTCAACGAGTTCCCAGGACAAACGTCAACCTCCTCAGCGATGCGTCTGAGTCGTACGTAAAAATCGGCAAACGACTCACCCTCCAGCTGCTTACAACTGAGAAGTTCTCTCCTACCGAGAGCTTCGTTGCGGAGACCCTTGATATGCGTCTGTAAAGCATCCAAGACGTCCTTCACAGTCTTGTTTGTGTCGTGGGGAATTTGCAGGGTGTGCTCCAGGATACATTGCGTCTCTAGGGTGAGACACATCCTCATCTGGATCAGCTGTTTCTCCCTAGGCAACCTTGATAAATCGACCATCATCGAATAATCGTCCCACCTCCGACGCCATTCACGGAATACCTGGAACGAGGCATCATCTTGGAGTGGCGGTGGACTCTGAGCGAGTGCTTTCTGTGGGGGGGGCAAAGAAGTTGAAGAGGACCCTGCAGGTGCACCTGTGGACGAAGAGGCGGTGTAGTAGCTGCTTGAAGGTTAACAGGTGCCAACAACTCGATAATGGCACTGAATCTGGCATTTTCTTGTTGATGTCTGTGATTCTCTTCACGTCTTCGTTCATCGTCTTCCTGTCGCCTCCTGATGTCGTCTTGTCGTCGGTTTTCTTCCAAAAACTGAATTAAATGAAGGAAGTCGACACCTGTGACAGGTTGCGGACGTGTGTAGTGGGGGCTAAGGGTGGGTGGGGCCGCTTGATCCACTTTCCGATCCACTTGGAGTCCACTTACTGCACCGACATCCGTCTGAAGTTGGCTTGTTGGGTATCTGAAGAAAACCCAATAAATTCCTGATCTTCCATATGGCCTGGTTTATTTCTCTCACAATTATTGTAATTAATAAGTGAGCAGAAGAGCAATCGTCTTTAAATGGAAGATATCTGCGAGCGTCTGTGTGTGTGTGTGTGCTTTCGTTCGTGCGTGTACTCGGGGCAGGCTGGCTAGCGGGCTGGCGGTTACAGCAACTCCTCTCGCTGGCTCAGACACCCAGTGCCGGTCGAGACACGAACGGGGGTGGATGTCAAAACTTGAGCTCTCCCATAGGTCTTAAAAAGGCTCCCCTCTTTTGTAAAAAGTGCAGGAACACGGGGAAACACTTTAAAGACACTAAAGGGCACACACAACACTGAAAAAGCACTTCACAACACTGCACTGTAAATCCAGGAATATCGTGTTGAGGTACGCGCCGAGATCCACTCGACAAGGGAAGTTGACAAGATGGCGGCTCCGAGAGAGATTCTGTGTCCACTCCAATTCTGAATAATGTGATGTCCCAGCTAAACACTGCGCCATGTGGGAGACTCAGGTGGTCCTTATACTCAGGGGTAAAGGAAACACACTGATGTCAAGTCCGTAAGTTCTATTTCTGGGACAAACACAAAAAGGAGTTAAGACAGGGGTAAACAGCGTCCTGTCTTGGAATCTCTCTGGGTATCTCTATCTGCGCATGTGCCCAAAGTCTGAACTAACACTCGGTGACAAAAGGGAGTATGATTATAAAACATATAATACAGAGACCTGAATCAATAATGGTAAATAGTACAGAGTTACATATTACAGCCATATTCGTCTCATATATCTACACTTATTACCACCATGCTATTGTACTATTCCAGATGATACTAAATGTTACATAATACTTCCTTGAGATAAATGTATAGTATATATCAGGTGTCTAAAAGAGAGCTCAGGTTCTCAACTGGCTCAGCCATGTTAATATTGTTATTATTATCCACTCTGTATCTGTGTTTTTCTGGCTAAATAAACTGTTTCAATTCAATTCAATTCAATTCAAAGGCTGAAAATCAAACTGGAAGGGTACGGAATTTGGGGAAATGTCCTTGCGTGGATAGAAGACATTCTACATGACCGCAAGCAGTGTGTGGTGAGTAATGGCACGAAATCACCATCCATACCTGTCTCAAGCGGGGTACCACAGGGCACTGTATAGGGCCCCCTGTTGTTTGTTTGTTTCATAAATGACATGCCTGACGTTGTACATTCCTCCATACAAATCTTTGCCGATGACGCCAAGTTATTTCGGGAAATCAAGAACCAAGCGGACTGTGAGGAGCTGCAGAAGGACCTCTGTGGGCTCGAAGAATGGTCGAAGAAATGGCTGCTGAGATTCAATGTCATGAAGTGTAAGAGGATGCACCTGGGGCATACCAACGGTAAGGAGGCGTATCGTATGTCCCAACGGGATGAAGAAACTGCACTATTTGAGACTGAATGTGAGAAGTGCATGTATATTATGTATGTACTCCATTTATATACATTATTTATTAAGCCTAGCTAGCAGCGTGTGGCAATGTATTTGCCATGTCCCATATGCTTAGATAATGTGCCTGGCGACATCTGGAAGCTGCTAATGTATCACTTGCCACATGTTGCCTGAGAGGCCAGTTGACCCATAGAGAGTGTAGGGAACCGTCGTCTTTGCTCGCACCTCTGTACATCCAGCAAATAGAACCTACAAAAACTCTACAGGTGTTTGCATTCGCTCCTGTAGTTAGAATTGAGTACCCAGAACATGTACATGGCGCAGTGAGTTAATTGACTGGACCAGTGAAAGTGCAAGTGTGTAAAGTCTGTGGCAAGACCGGCTTATAGACTCCCACGCTCTCCCTAACCACCACGTCTCCCACAAAAACCCGTTTTGAATTAACAACGAGTTTGAGAAGTGTTGCAGTGACGGCAAGTTTCTGTGAAGTGTTATAAGTGCCTTGTGTGTGTAGTGCTTTAAATGTGCCTCCGTTTTAAGGGATTCCCCAAGGTGGAAGGCTTGTATAGGGCATTTTTAAGGAGCAGCATCCAGCACACCCTTCCTGGGCCGTCTCTCAAGGGTAACTGACTAAGCGCGCTCAACCCCCGCCTGCCCCCGCCTCCCCCACCAGCCACACACACCAACCCACGGATACACACTCACGAACGAACAGACCGCAGTCATCTCTTTATATATATTTTATATATAATCAACTTATCTGTGTATTCAATTAATTTTTTTTGTCTCAGATCTTGTTGATACGACAGGCTGACTGGTCAACACTCATTTGAGATACAATATAGAGATTAAGTAATTATGTCTTGTGCCTTACGCAGTGGTGTTCCTAACGCCCGGATGAGTCAGACAGATGACAGCTCTACAGAGATGGATGACCAATCGGAGCGAGACGCTCCAGCTTCTCCCACCACATCTCGCAGCCCTTCACCTCGATCTTCAGCCTTGTCTTCAGAGGTAATTGCTTTAATGAAGTTTATGAGGGAGGAAAGGCGTGAGGACGAAGCTAGAAGACATGTTGAGGATGAAAAAAGGAGATTGGAAGATAGTGAACGGTTTGGAGCTTTGATATCTCACCTCATTGCTAACCAAGCCTCTGGCTCTCCCACCACTTCGGTACCGACTGGTTCAGGTACCTCGTCAACACCTTCTTTACGCCCTCCAGCCCCACCCAAAGCGGCTGCCCAACCCCTACCCATCTTGAACCTGATGCGACTTTCCAGATTTTTCGTGAATGGCGGGGACGGTGGATTGATTATGCTACAATGGTGGATCTCCAGAGCTTGTCACAGCCTAAATAACTCATTCAGCTATGTATGTGTCTGTCTTTGGAAACGCAGTGTGTCTTAGAACATACGTTGCAGGTGCCCCCGACTTCTTCGTTATCTGTAGAGGAGGTACTGGATGTTCTACAATGGCACATCAAAGGTCAGCGGAATGAAGCTCTATGCATGAGGGAATTGCTTAGCTGTAGGTAGATGGAGGGCGAGACTTTTGATGCTTTCTATGTACAACTCAAGAGAGCCTCGGAAAAGGTAGACATATGCCCCGGTAATCACCAGCAGTGCGAGGAGACCCAGTTGAAGCAGGTGATCCTGATGGGTGTTAAGGACGAGGAGCTTGTCCAACACCTCACCTCCCTCGACTATTCCTCTTCTCTTAAGGATGTGTTGACAATATGTTGCTCCTATGAGGCTGCCAGGTGTGCCACCTCTGCCATCTGAGCTCCCCCTACAGCTGTACGGGCTATGTCCCAGTACAAGAAGGACAAGAAGTCCACCCCAACACCTTCGCCCACCACGCCCACGCCCGGCTCCTTTTGTAACAACTGTGGTAAGCAGCATGGAACACAGGTGTGTCCAGCTGTTGAGTCTACCTGCAACAGTTGTGACCGTAAGGGCCACTGGTCACTTACAGTACGGTGCCCAGCCAAACGAGTCCAGTGCAATGTGTGTGGCCGTCTGGGCCACTACGATAAGTGTTGCCCTACCAACAAACCCAAGGGACAGCGTCGGTGGAAGCAGCAGCGCCCTTCCACCAGTGAGGGCCGCCCACAGTAGTCAAATCAGAGGCATGACGACCCTGGACAACGCTCAAGCCATATTAGGAAGATGTACTCCCCCTCACGTCCCAGGACCAAAGTTCCCCAGCACATCAGAGTCATCGTGACCTACGGCAGTGTGTCATCCCATCTCGAGATGCTGCCTGACACCGGTGCTGATGCTACAGTCATCGGTCCCCAACATTTGCAATGTTTGGGGCTCTCTCCAAGTGATCTAGGACCGCCTCCCAAGGATCTCCGCTTCACGGCAGATGGTTCACAGATGGCCCCAGCCCTAGGTTCACTCCAAGCACGCATCACCTTTGGCAACAGGTCGTGTCAACCCTGGATCGATGTGCATAATGGTGTCCTGACTCCTTTGCTGTCCTACAGACATTGCCAAGAGTTGGTCATCATCTCCCAGGACTTCCCAAAACCTATTTTCGAGGTAAAATACGCCAACAGGGTGCACGAAAGGAGCAGCAACAACCCTGCTGTTGCCCTACCCCTACCTCTTGCCACTGACACCTCTCCTTCGAATGCTCGGAAGTACTTCCTGAAGGAATTCAGCGACGTTCTGGTGACCAAGTCCGCTCTGGAATCCAAACCCCTCAAGAAGATGGTAGGCCCCCCTCATGAGGATCCACTTGAGGGACGACGAAAAGCCCTTCGCTATCTACACCCCTCGACAGGTCGTCCTGGCCTTCCATGATGCAGTCAAAAACGAGCTGGACTCCATGGTCGCCCAAGAAATCATTGCACCAGCCGGTGATGACCCGTCTCCATGGTGTCACCCTATGGTAGGCGTCGCAAAACCCAAAGGTGGTGTTCGGATCACCACTGACCTCTCCAGGCTCAACAGCCAGGTGTCTCGTCCTGCTCACCCTTCTCCCACGTCCTTTGCAGCCATACTCAGTGTGGACCCGAAGGCACGCTTCTTCACGACGATGGGCGCCCTGTGTGGATACTGGCAGACAGAGCTTGCCGAAGAAGACCGACCACTTACAACTTTCATTACCCCGCATGGACATTACAGTTATTGCCGTGGCCCCATGGGATTCGCCGCTACAGGAGATGCCTTTTGCCTTCGAGGCTATATGGCTCTACAAGGTCTGGCAAACTGCGTGAAAGTGGTCGACTACATACTCGTGTACAATGAGGACGACATGGATCACCTCTGCCGTATCTACGAGGTACTCAACAGGTGCCAGAAGCACGGCATCACCGTAAATGCCGACAAGCTTGTTCTTGCCGGCTCTTCAGTGGACTCTTGTGGGTACACCCTCTCAGGGAATGGTATTGCAGCTGACCCGGACAAGGTCCACGCTATCTCGGATTTCCCCACCCCTGCTAACCTCACCGACTTGAGGTCCTTCATCTGTCTCGTCAACTAGTTAGCGGAGCTTTCGCCGGACATCTCCGCAGCCGCCCAACCACTTAGCCCCCTGATGAGCCCCAAGAGGACATTCCTGTGGACTCCCGACCACGACAAGGCCTTCCAGCAAGTGAAACAGGCCCTGTCTAGTCCACCTGTCCTTGCCACGTTTGACCCAGCCTTGCCGACGGTTTTGCAGACAGATGCCTCACGCTTGTACGGCGTGGGATACGCCCTATTGCAGGATCACGGTAGAGGGCAGTTCCGGCTCGTCCAATGTGGCTTGCGTTTCCTCTCTGACACCGAGACACGCTATGCCACCATTGAGTTGGAGCTGTTGGCTGTGGCTTGGGCGATGTCCAAGTGCAGGTTTTACCTCATACGCCTGCAACACTTTCACCTAGTGACCGACCATCGCCCGCTTGTCCTGGATCCTCAACCACTACACGCTTGCTGCCATTGAGCACTTCGCTCCAAAGGTCTGGAAGGAGAAGCTCCTTATGTATATTCTCCCACAGCAGTGTGGCGTGCGGGTATGAGCCCTGCATCCCTGATGCCTTATCCTGCCTCTCCTGTCAGCCGCCCTACCCAGAAGACCATGCCTGGGACGCCGACCTCGCTCTTCCGGGTCAGGACTATGGTCACACTACACACGTCCAATCCCTCCATTCGGACCTGTCACCAGATGACAACAAGGCAATGGAGGACCTTCGAACAGCGGCCCGAGATGACCCTTCCTAATAATAATAATAATAATAATAATAATTAACGGTTTATTGAAAAAGTTCTGCAGATCGAAAGCTGAAAATATACATTGGGCATAAATGACTTATTACATACATTGGTGGTTTAACAAAAGCCTTCATTAGAGAAAGGTGAAGGAACATACAGTGAACATACAGATTAATGTAGGTGTTGAACAGCAAACACGTAGTGTAGTAACTCCCTCCCAGATGGTGTTAGGAGGGACCTCACGTGGTGTAGTAGTTCCCTCACAGATGGTGTTATGAGGGGCCTCACGTGGTGTAGTAATTCCTCACAGATGGTGTTAGGGGCCTCACGTGGTGTAGTAATTACCTCACAGATGGTGTTATGAGGGGCCTCACGTGGTGTAGTAATTCCCTCACAGATGGTGTTATGAGGGGCCTCACGTGGTGTAGGAATTCCCTCACAGATGGTGTTAAGAGGGGCCTCACGTGGTGTAGTAATTCCCTCACAGATGGTGTTATGAGGGCCTCACGTGGTGTAGTAATTCCCTCACAGATGGTGTTATGAGGGGCCTCACGTGGTGTAGTAATTCCCTCACAGATGGTGTTATGAGGGGCCTCGTGGTGTAGTAGTTCCCTCACAGACGGTGTTCTATAGGTGAGGTGTGGTCCCAGGCCTTCCTATCGTAGACGGATTAACACATCGCTGGTTGTTGGGTCGGGCCGTTATCACTGGGTACCTGGGACCTCACTGTGCGAAGGTCAACTTGGGTACCACTGTTACTGTTGAGTTGTTCTCACTGACTTAAGCACTGTTCACCACTGTTCACCTCTGTTTTAACACTGGTTCCATTCCTTTCCTAAATGAAATAGTAACTTCTGGCGTGAACTTGTTGATATTCCGGTGGGGAGGAGGGTTCAGGGGGGGAGTTGGTATGGGCCAAGTTAACAGTTGACCTGGCTGCTCGAGAGGAGCGCCAGGTACGTCTTGACCCTTCGGTGGTCCGACTCGTCAGTGTGCGAGGAATGGATTCCCCAGCAAACGCTATGACCATCACAACACCCTGCTCCCGTATTGGAGCTCTGCGATGAGCTCTACTGCGACGGGGACCTTGTACTGTCGGAACCGGCGTAGTTGTCCCTGCTGCCTCACGTCCCCGTCTTGGCTCGCCTTCACGACAGTTACCGTGGGCTGAGGCCACCAAACGACGTGCAAGACAGACTGTGTTCTGGCCTGGCATCGACTCCGACATCTCCAATGCTGTCCATGCATGTGAGCCCTGCCAAGTACTACAACCCAGCTAGCAGCAGGAACCCTTCATGAGTGACGACAACCCCACCCCGCCCTTGAGTCTGTGTCGGCCGACTTTTTCTGTGTGTCAGAAAGTCCTTCCTGGTTATCGTCGACCGTCTCTCTGGTTGGCCGGTTGTCATCAAGTGCGGTAATGATACAACGTCTAAAACCACCATCAGCAAGTTCCGCCACTAATTCGTGACGTGGACGTTCATTTGCGTCTGCAAACCGACGGAGGCCCCAGTTCTAAGCGGGACTTTGCTGTGTTCCCTGACCGATGGGGAGTCCGGCATGTGTTGTCATCGCCTTACCCGCAGTCAATGGCCACGCTGAGGCTGCTGTCAAATCCTGAAGCACCTCATCCTCAAAGTGGCCCTTCTGGGAATATTGACTGCGAGGCCTTCGGCCGGGGTCTCCTTGAACTCCGGAACACACCCAATCATACCGGATGCTCCCTGCTCACCCCAGTCCTTCTCCAAGGAGTGGCAGGCCAAGACAGAGGATTGTGATCGTCGAGCTGCCGAACGTGCTCATGATGTTGTCGTCTCACAACGACCACCCGTTCTCTCCCCAAGTTGAGTGTCGGCACCCAAGTCTGTGTTCAGGACCCGACCTCCCTACGTTGGGACAAAGTGGGCGTAGTCATGGGTCTCGGTAGTCACGGGACTACCAGGTGCGGTTACCCATTGGTCGTGTGTGGTGGAGGAACCGCCGTTTTCTCCGCCCCGTAACAACGCCTTCTGCTGACCCGCCACCAGTGTTGAGTCCCATATCCTCCCCAGTGATCAAGTCCTCGACGCTCGGAACGGATTCAAAGAAAGGTCCGCTCAAGACTTTGCTATGAGCGTATGGGGGGGAGGGTGTATGTATATTATGTATGTACTCCATTTATATACATTATTTATTCAGCCTAGCTAGCAGCGTGTGGCATTGTATTTACCATGTCCCATATGCTTAGATAATGTGCCTGGCGACATCTGGAAGCTGCTAATGTATCACTGCCACATGTCACCTGAGAGGCCAGTTGACCCATAGAGGTAGTGGAACCGTCGTCTCTATTCATAAAACCTACAAAAACTCTACAGGTGTTTGTGTTCGCTCCTGTAGTTAGAATTGAGTACCCAGAACATGTACAAGAAGGACCTAGGTGTGTATGTTGACAATGAGCTGAAGTTCTTGGGCCATTAGAGAAGAAGGTAAATCAGGCAAATAAATTATTGGTCTTATAAGAAGGTCGTTCAGAATCTAGACGGTCCGTCCTTCATAACGATCTCTCAAGAGTGAAGCTTCCTCATCTGGAGTACTGTCACCCGTCTGGTCCCCGAGATGCTAGGGACTGTCAGTTGGTTGAAAATGTTCAAGGATGGCCACCAGACTGGTGCCTGCACTTCGGCACCTCAGCTACCCTGAGATTGCGCCTGAACTTGCCTAGCTTATACTACAGACGGACGGGCGACCTAATTTGAGTATAAGCATCTCAGGCACCATCAACTGAGTGTCCTTACTTGAGCTGCACAGTGCACAGCTCAAGATTGAAGAAGCCGAAGTCCAGAAACCGTGAGGCAAACTTTTGAGGAGTTGTGAACTTGGAACACCTACCAGAAAAGTCAGGACGGCACCGAGTGGTCTTTCAAGACAAGACTTGACCAACACTGGAGCAGGTTCAGGTACATTCAGGAGCCGGTGCATGCCCAGTACTTGCCAACAGTGTAACACACAGAGTCACCGATCGCCCAAGCGGGTAACGAGCCGATCAGTGGTGAAGAGGATGTATAAGTATGTGTATGTTTCAACCCACTGCCGGAGTAACCCCAGACAGAAAACAGTCGGTCGCTGAGGGCAGATAATGGACAACACATGATCTGGTAACCCCTGCAGTCATCATCTACCTGGGCAGCAGAGGTCGAGAAAAGTAAGTGCTCCAGTAAGACCGACGACAGAAATAAGAGATGTCCAACAGACCCAGGCTGCAGGTAGATAAATTAAGTACATGGCTGGTCCATACTAAAGTGATACCTAAGAAATTGAGCTATTGGCAGAGTCAAAAAATGTGATATTAAATGATTTAATTTAAATTTATAAGAGGCTAACCTCCACCTCAACCCCAATCCTGCCTGAAACCAACCTTTCTCTTACCAGTAACTGTCAGATACTTAGATGAGACTTGTAACCATGCTGATAATGTAGTAAATGAGAAACTGACTTTGTTTCTTAATCCATCGTACTGCAGATGTCTGTCGGTCTGTCCTTTACATGGGTCTGTAGTTCAGCTCCAACTGGAGCAAACAGCCCGCCAAACAATGACGTTCACTTATTAAGTTTATATTTCACTGACAGAGCTCAGTGCTATCTTAATAAAATAAGTATTTATAATTAAATTTTATTTATTGCAAATTAATTCACCAGATTTGAAAATGTTGAGCGTTTCATATGTTAATTTTTACTAAATCCGAAATTATCAAAGATCAACGCAGACAAGTTATTGTCCCTTAAGATATAAGAGTATAAGTACGATAGATTAAATATTGAAGAAATGTAGTGATTCTGGGGTGCCCTTCTGCCAACCACCCCTTCCTTCCTACAAACTGACCCTCGGCCTCAGTTGCAAGGTTCGAGTGAACAGACTATAGCCCCATGGGAAGAAGGCCTGAGGCATCATGTATAAGAAACATGATTTTAAATTCTTGTTTATTAAGCTAATGAAATGTGTATGTGTGTGAATCAGCTAATATTTCTACAAACACCTGCACCAAATTATATCATTATATCACATCAGTTCAGGACAAATATTCTAACATTGAAATTTCCAAGAAAAATTCACCAATAAAATGCAGTCTCGTTCTAAGATTCTGAACACTGCTGAGACAGCTGGCAATTCATGTTGTTTTCTATAGACGTCGCAAAAAAATTATAAATTTAAAAAGTGATCAGTGATTGGTTACTTAGTCTTTTGGTTGGGCTTTTTTATGTTTGTCTCTATAGTAAACAAACGGCCTTGAGTTGCCAGCCATTCCAGTGTTCAAAGAATCTGAACGAGACTTTTTTCATTCACACAGTATATAGCTTCCTCCTTACCGAAAAGCCAAAATGGCCATATAATCCTGAAAAAACAACTATCATTAAGTACCGATGGACGAACACTAGGAAACGCCTGTGCCCACTACCTAATAATGGACTCAAATGACGTCCGTCTTGGCTCTCAAACATGTTTTGTGTGCCATCCATATAAGGTTATATAAGATATGTGTTGACGTTTCACAATGCCTCTTCTTGGGAAAAAAGACGAACACAGCTGGTTGAGGATTCTTAAAATGAACCACAGCGCTGGTTGAGAAATTCCGGGTTATGGTCGTGAGCTCTGTATTGGGTATCCACAGCTGGTTGAGGTTTTATTCCCGTGTATATTTATTTCACTCTTTTTGAGTAGATTATTCACCCAAAACTTATTGTAACATGGGATATATTCTACAATGGTGGTCGTACGCACAACTGGTCGAAGTATTATTCGGGATATATTCTTCAGCCTTCTCAAAAGTGTCAGTTCCTCAGAACGCTAGGTGACCTGCTAGTGCAGGAAGTATTACCATCTTAAACCTACAACTGACCCCTTGCAGTCAATCGACAACTTCAACTGTCAACGTACATCTCGAACTCATGTAATGCAATTCAGACATTTAGGCCTATGGTTCACTTCACGCAAGAGTTGTTCATCCAACGACTTAGAGAAAATTAATTATTAATAATTTCTTCTTTATGCAAATATACGAACATTTGGAAACTTGTCATGACGTTAAATAACGACGAATAGTTTATTAGTAAAATTTTGGATCGTTTAATATTTATCCTGACAGTGATAGTCGAAATTAGATCCACCAATCACAATCCCCAGTACACACAGCAATGCTCAAATGCAAAAATGCGAGTACGAGAGCCAGGCGGAAACCATTTTCTTCTTATAGCTATAACTTTTACTTCACTTTATCTCTTCGCCATGATCGGCGGCTCATTAGCCGCTGGTGGCTCTGTCAGCTATCTATGGTCAAATTGCCATATACTGTTTACTATAATATCGTTGTACTGTATACCTGCACTGTCTAGATACAATTCATTGAAAGTACCAGTTATCACTTACACTTTGCTGTATATACACATGCTGACTGTATTGCATTGTTAAAGAATACCCCTGTATTAGATTTTCTTTATTTATTATTATTTATTATTATTATTATAAATGTCTGGTCTGATTTTTTCCGTTAACTGAAACTGTGATAACAAAAGCCCCGTGTCCGTTATGATTAACCAGTGTATTTTACCTTATCGTAAATATGTAATTCCAGTTGTTGATGGTGTTGCCATATCCCCTTCTCTCTACTTTACATCTACATGAAACGTGTCCTGACCACAGTTTATTAATATTATTATTACAGGTATTATTATTTTGTTAACTCAGCTGTTTAATGTGTTCTCATAATCGTTAGGTTTTCTTGGCCTCTTTCTGGTATGAATCACTAATATTATGGGATATGGTAGGTCGTATAGTTGAGGACTGTTACTGGTTTGTTTAAAATGATATAGCGAAACCACATCGATTTCTGCCTTTTGGAAGGGATCTGGTACGAGCTCATCCATTACAGCAGATTGGGTGGGTGATTGACTGACCGACTGATAGCAAAGGAAGGGGGATATGTATTTAATCGCCCCCTTCATTATACAAGAAGAGGTTTGACAGAGTGAAAGATAATGTTTGGTTATTGTGTACAAAAGACCTCTGGAACAAGTTGTGTGTTTGTATGACAACAGAAACGTCCCACAGATGCGACGGTTCTCGCCTTTCTTGTCACTTTTGAGGTTTTCTTTTTCGAAGATTTGTTAGATTTCAAAATGTTTTTGACATAGATAACCACTTCTTAAAGAGTAAAATGCATCCCTCAGTACTGGCACCCCATCTGGTCCCTGAGATATGCTAGAGACTGTCAGTTGATTGAAAATATCCATGCCCAGACTGGTGCCTGCAGATTTAAAACTCACCATCCATAGAAATAGAACGCCTGCAACTGCCCACCAGCACGACGGAGGGACGACTTACAAGTTTATAAACATCTCGGAGGGCACCATCCAGTCGAGTGTCCATATTTGGAGCTGGCGGACGCCTGCCCCAAAGGGCCACACCACGGTTGAAGAAGCCACAAGTCCAGCTGTGAGGCAAACTTAGGAGTGAGAATGAACTCTGGAACAATTAACAGAGTATTGCTGACGGCACCGAGTGTTAGCTGTTTCAAGACCAGACTTGACCAGCATTGGGAGCAGCTGATATTCAAGATTCTACTTGCCAACAGAAGTAACAGAGACGTGACCGACCAACGTACGGCTAACGGGTTCGATACGGTGAAGAGGATAAAAAGTAAAAAAGTAAAAGTAAAAGAACCAGAATGTTTCTTCATTAAAGATCAAACTATTTTTCTTCCTTCAGTCGGGTAAGAGACTGCTTTTAACTATGGCAGAGCTTAAGGAATCATTTTTAAAGCGTCTTATATTTCCAGTTAGTGAAAAAAAAGTAATGTAGAATTAAATGAAAAAATGAGACCTGCTCTACACTCTACCCAGACACTAAATAAGCTAGGTCGGCAGATTGTTTACCTCTTTATCCTCTTCACCACTGATCCTCGTTAACCGCTTGAGCATCATCACGTCTCTATTTTCCTTTGCTTTTATCCCCACCAAATGATCGGCTCGTTAGCTGCTGGGGCGATCGGCCACCCTGTTACGCACTGTTGGCAGTACTGGGCATGCACCGGCTCCTGAATGTACCTGAACCTGCTTCAGTGTTGGTCAAGTCTTGTCTTGAAAGAGCTCACACTCGGTGCCGTCACAACACTTTCTTTTAGATTGTTCCAAGAGTTCACAACTCTCACCCGAAAAAAATTTGTCCTCACAGTTTTGACTTACGGCTTCTTCAATCTTGAGCTATGACCCTCAGGCCAGGCGTCCGCCAGCTCCAAGACATTGACTGAGTAGTGCCCTAGATGCTACACCAATTAGATCACCCCTTACCTGTCTGAAGTATAAGCTTGTAAGGGGCTCAGTGCCCAATCTCTCAAGGTAGCTGAGGCCGAAGTGCAGGCACCTGGCCCATCCTCTGAACATTTTGAGCCAACTGACGTCCCTAGCATATCTCGGGACCAGACGGTGACAATACTCCAGGCGGGGAAGCAGTTCGCTCTTGAAGATCACGAGGCCATCTCCCAAGAATCTGAACGACCTTTATAAGACCTAATAGTTTAGTTGCCTGATTCACTTCTTCTTTCACAATGGCGGTCTCAGTTCATTGCTCAACATACACACCTAGGTCCTTTCGCATTCAATCTATTAATGCAGTTGTTTGTCCCGTAGGGACATATGATACACCCCTTACCGTTGGTATGAACGCAGGTGCAGCCACTTACATTTCGCGACATTGAATATTATGCGCATTTCTTCGACCACTTTTGAAGCTCACAGAGCTTTCTGTAGCGTACGCAGTCTGTTTGGTTTATAATTTCCGAAAATACCGGGCATTGTCTGCACACATTTGTATGGAGGAGTGCATAGCTTCGGCATTCATTTATGAAAACAAAAAACAGCCCAATAACACTCCCTGGGTAATTTCGATTATAGGGTACATGACGATTTCAGTCATTAATCACCACCACACGTTTGCGATCATGCAAGAAAGTCTCCGATCCATAAAGAGACACTTCCCCAAATCCCGAACCCTTCTAGATTAGCCTTTTTGGTAATGTCAAGCCTTAGCGAATCTAGGTATATATTGTCGATATTACAACCCTGTTCCAATACCCGTCCAAGCATAAATACCGGTAATTGCGTACAGGAGCGTCTTGGCATAAAACCATAAACCCATACAAGGTTATTTATATATAGTAGGTAAAAGCTAATAAAATGCCCGAAGATATAGTTCATAATGTTGTCTATGGTAGACCCTGCTGCCATATGGCATCACGAATAGAGACCAAGTCCAGGTTGCTGATCTGTCTTTCTGCCTCATTTACACACAATGATGTGGGTCTCAATTGTTTCTCTTACTTTGACAAAACCACAGCTATATCGTTTCCTCACTATTGATTCTTATATTTTTTATTTCTTTTGTTTCAACACACACACACACACATATTACACATTACACACACACATATTATACATTAGTGTTGTAAGCATATTATTATTGTTATTATTTTATTTTTTATTTGTATTTTGTACATAAATTCTACTTACTATGAACTAACACACAAACACATATTACACAAACACACACACATGAACACACACACACAACACCACACACACACACACACACACACACACACAACACACACACACACACACACACACACACACACACACACACACACACACACACACACACACACACACACACACACACACACACCAACCACACACAATCATTACTTTATCAATTATTATTATTATTATTATTAACATTACCTCAGGCCCTGAAATAGTGCCCTGTGCCTGGGTGACTAAAAAAAAAATTCCATCATGGCATTTATTATGAGATCTCAAGTACTTTTACACACCAGTGCTGGTCAGGCTCACTGGTCTATAATTTTATCTTGAATGTCAATCGCCCTTCAATTCTAGACTCACTTAAGCCATTTTCCAATCACTGGGGACCTTGTCTATCCAGGCATTTACAGAACAGGATCTTCAGGGGTCAGCAAGCTTATTAACAACCTCTTTAGCTCTGGGGTGCACCCATGTCAGGCCAACCTTAGCTTTTAATTTATTTTCTTATAACCTCTTCTGAGAACACTTTGTGGGTCAGCGCTGTGTCAAAACGTCTGTCCTCAAATGCAGGAAGATTGTTCACATCCTCCCTTGTGAACATAGGAAAGAAACCAGTCCAACGCTTTTCCGCCTGTCCTGGTCATAATCACGGCATGACAACCATCTTCAAGCCTCCAGGTCTGGAAATGTCTACTCGTAATTGACTTTGACTTGTAGCAGTAAATGCCTTGGATTGACTTGACCTCACTCACAACAAGCCTCTGAACTTTTTCCAGCCCTCTCACACTCTGACTTTGCTGGTTCTCCGGATCGGGCATACATCATCCGGTCCTGCTCATCGTTAGTCCCAACCACGTCTTGAATTTCTGTTTTTCTAACTTTGTCGACCGCCGCATGGTTCATGTGTGCGGTCCCCTGTATCCTGAGGCACTGGGTTGGTCTTGGGTATATATTTCTCGACCAAATGGTTCACTTACCTATGATATTCAGAGGCAAGTCTGCGCCTATACCTTAGTAAATCAGGCCAGTGGATACCTCATCTCCTCTTTTCATCCCGTGGTAATTACCCTTGTGATATTTGGAACCTGGCCTGGTTTTGTCATGAACCAGTAACAGTTGAATCTGAAGGACAACGTTATGTGGTGACTGGTGCCAACGGAAGCTAGGTGTTCCAGTTGCCACCATACCCTCCTCGTTTGTTATGATGAGGTCCAAAGGCTGGAGTGTTTGATATGTCTCAGAATTTCTCACAAAAGAGTAGCGGTATTTAGTCATTTGGTGTGGTTTCATTTCTCCAGTTGATGTCGCCATAGATAAAAACCCCATGACAAGGAGGTGACTATGGTGGAGCACCATTTCTTTTGTCTATGAAAGCTCTTAAGTTTCCTTGGTTTAATAATCTAAAGTTTGGGGAAATGTAGATACACCCAACAGTAAGTCTCTCCCCCTTTAACTTAACTTTACACCATTTTGATTTTTCAAAAACATCCTCTTCCCTGCACCTCACCTGGCTGGCTCTAAGGTTTTGCTTAACTATAGATAACCACACCCTTTCTTGCAAGTTGTTTAAGGAAAGGTTCGTAAATGAGTCATATATCCATACTGAACTCACAATCCTCTGGGTCGCTTCTCCTGTTCTTGTACAACAGTTCTACAACCCTACAACATCTGGTTGGTGTACCTTCAGTAGTGTTTCAAACTTTTTCACACTAGTATTAGTACATTATTTAGCCCAATTTGTTCCCATTGCAACGTCTTGCCTTAGAATTAACCCTATCTCCAGAAGCTGCATTTAAGCACACCAGGGTGTGTTTAGAAATGTCATTGTTTACAATGCTGCCTCCCTCCTCCCGCTGATAGGCGGAGCTGGTGCCACCTCCCGGGCGGGGGCAGAGCGGTGGAGGGTGCTCTGCTGTCTCCCGGCCGTGTCGGCACACTCCTTCCACCACTATCTCCCTGAATATAACCTATGCACACCTGTCCCTGCTCCCTCCTCGACTCTCCCTCTTCTGCTTCCCCCTGCAGAAGCTTCCTGTGCTGTACCCTCTGCATTACTGTGCAATCTGGGTGAATGAATACACTTCGAAATGCCTCGCCCCTTGCTAAGTTTTTTGCCTGCCGAATAACTCCAACCCCTCCTCACTCACTAGTGTGATCCTGAGGGGGCGAGGTTTGTCCCACTGCTCTGTCCCAGCCTCCTCACATCCTGAGGGGTTGATGGCATCTTCAGAACCTCTGTACAAATATTCTTAAACTGCATCTTATCGTGTTATCTTTTCTCGGTTCCCTCCGCCTGGCTCTCGGGGACTCAAAACTATTACATTGTTCCTCGCTGGAGACGTTCCTGTTGTTCCTACTCTCCCTTACATTAGGTCCGTTAATTTGCATTTCTCGACACACTTTTAGAGTCCCTAGCTGCTGTAGAACCCGTTCTGATCCAGCATTACTCCGCCCCTCCTGTGGCCATCCTATTGTACTGTG
>NW_024738608.1:2917892-2940136 GCF_018991925.1 Homarus americanus
TGTTGTGCTTCACATTTCAATTGCGTATTGCTGTCTGTCGGTCTGTCTCTTACATGGGTCTGTGTAGTTCAGCTTTCCAACTGGAGCAAACAGCCCGCCAAACAATGACGTCACTATGTGACATGTATGTCACTCATATTAAGTTTATATTTCACATTGACAGAGCTCAGTGCTATCTTAATAAAATAAGTATTTATAATTAAATCTTTATTTATTGCAAATTAATTCACCAGATTTGAAAATAAGTTAAGAGCGTTTCACATGTTAATTTTTACTTCTCAAATCCGGAAATTATCAAAGATCAACGCAGACAAGTTATTGTCCCTTAAGATATAAGAGTATAAGTACGATAGATTAAATATTGAAGAAATGTAGTGATTCTTGGGGTGCCCTTCTGCCAACCACCCCTTCCTTCCTACAAACTGACCCTCGGCCTCAGTTGCAAGGTTCGAGTGAACAGACTATAGCCCCATGGGAAGGAAGGGCCCTGAGGTGAACATCATGTATGGAAAAGAAACATGATGTTTAAATTCTTTGTTTATTAAGCTAATGAAATGTGTATGTGTGTGTTAATCAGCTAATATTTCCCCTTCTACAAACACCTGCACCAAATTATATCATTATACTTGCACATCAGTTCATGTGACAAATATGTCGTTTTATAGCCCCAACATTGAAATTTCCAAGAAAAATTCACCATTAAAATGCCTGTGGTACAGTCTCGTTCAAGATTCTTTGAACACTGCTGGAGACAGCTGGCAATTCATGGCCGTTTGTTTTCTATAGTACGTCGCAAAAATTAAGAATAAAATGTAAAAGTGATCAGTGATTGGTTACTTAGTTCCCCGTTGCTTTATTTACTGGTTGGGCTTTTTTGTTTCGTATTATATTATTCTACATACTATAGTAAACAAACGGCCTTGAGTTGCCAGCTGTCTCCAGCAGTGTTCAAAGAATCTTGAACGAGACTGTACATCTCTTTCGTTTTAATAACTCATTCACACAGTTGTTATATAAGCTTCCTCCTTACCGTAAAAGCCAAAATGTATGCCATAATAATGTCCTGAAAAAAAAACAATATCATTAAGTAGCACACGATGGACGAACACTAGGGGAGACGCTGCTGTCACTACCTAATAATGGACTCAAATGACGTCCGTCTTGTAAGGCTCTCAAACATGTTTTGTGTGCCATCCATATAAGAAGTTATATAAGATATGTGTTGACGTTATCACAATGCCTCTTCTTGGGAAAATGAAGACGAATCCACAGCTGGTTGAGGATTCTTGGGAAAATGAAGACGAATCCACAGCTGGTTGAGGAATTATCTCCGGGTTATGGTCGTGAGCTCTGTATTGGGTATCCACAGCTGGTTGAGGTTTTATTCCCAGTGTATATTTATTTCACTTTTTTGAGTAGATTATTCACCCAAAAACTTATTTGTAACATGGGATATATTCTACAATTATTCCTGCGGTGGGTGGTCGTACGCACAACTGGTCGAAGTATTATTCCCGGGATATATTCTTCAGTTCTCTCAAAAGAGTGTCAGTTCCTCACAGGAACGCTAGGTGACCCCACGAGTGCTAGTGACAGTGACTTACCATCTTAAACCTACAACTGACCTCTTGCATGTGCTCACAAATCGACAACTTTGTCAACGTACATCAAAATTTCGAACTATGTGTAAATGCAATTCAGACAATTTAGGCCTATGGTTCACTTCACGCAAGAGTTGTTCATCCAACGACTTAGAGAGGTGTCAATTCATTAATATAATTTCTTCTTTATTTAAGCAAATATACGAACATTTGGAAACTTGTCATGACGTTAAATAACGACGAATAGTTTATTAGTATAGAAATTCTACCTTTGGATCGTTTAATATTTATCCTGACAGTGATACAGTCGAAATTAGATCCACCAATCACAATCCCCAGTACACACAGCAATGCTTCACCAAGTATTGCCAAGTAAAATTGCGAGTACGAGAGCCAGGCGGAAACCATTTTCTTCTTATAGCTATAACTTTTACTTCACTTTATCCTCTTCGCCACTGATCGGCGGCTCATTAGCCGCTGGTGGCTTCGTCAGCTATCTTTGGTCAAATTGCCATATACTGTTTACTATAATATCGTTGTACTGTATACCTGCACTGTCTAGATACAATTCATTGAAAATTGTATACCAGCACTTTATACCTGCGTTGTATATACACATGCTGACTGTATACCTGCATTGTTTAAAGACATGCCATACCATATAAAAACCTGTATTACGATTTTGCTTTATTATTATTATTATTATTATTATTATTATTATTAAATGTCTGGTCTGATTTTTTTCGTTAACTGAAAACTCATGTGATAACGTTAAAAGCCCCGTGTCCGTTGGTGATTGACCCAGTGTGTATTTTACCTTATCGTGGGAAGAGAAAATACTATACTGTACTCCAGTTGTTGATGGTGTTGCCATATCCCCCTTTCTCTCTCTACTTTACATCTACATGAAACGTGTCCTGACCACAGTTTTTGTCAATATTATTATTACAGGTATTATTATTTTGTTAACTCAGCTGTTTAATGTGTTCTCATAATCGTTAGGTTTTTCTTGGCCTCTCTCTTTTCTCTGGGTATGAATCACTAATATTATGGGATATGGTAGGTCGTATAGTTGAGGACTGTTACTGGGTTGTTTAAAATGATATAGCGAAACCACATTGATTTCTGGGCCTTTGTGGAAGGGGATCTGCATGCCAGAGCTCATCCATTACAGCAGATTGGGTGAAGGATTGACTGACTGACTGATAGCAAAGGAAGGGGGATATGTATTTAATCGCCCCCCCCCCCTTCATTATACAAGGAAGAGGTTTGACAGAGTGAAAGATAATGTTTGGTTATTGTGTACCCAAAGACCTCTGGAACAAGTTGTGTAAGCTGGTTGGTGACAACAGATTGAAACGTTCCCACAGATGCTGACGTGGTTCCCTCTGTCTTTCTGTGTCACTCTTTTTGAGGTTTTCTTTTCGAAGATTTGTTAGATTTCAAAATGTTTTTGACATCAGATAACCACTTCCCTCTTAAAGAGTAAAATGCATCCCCGTTGGGGTACTGGCACCCCATCTGGTCCCCGAGATATGCTAGAGACTGTCAGTTGATTGAAAATATCCAAAAGAGGGTCACCAGACTGGTGCCTGCAGTACGGCACCTCAATTACCCATAGAGAATAGAACGCCTGCAACTGCCTGTCTTATACTATAGACGGGCGGAGGGACGACTTAATTGAAGTTTATAAACATCTCGGAGGGCACTACTCAGTCGAGTGTCCATACTTGGAGCTGGCGGACGCCTGCCCCACAAGGGGCCACACCTCAAGGTTGAAGAAGCCACAAGTCCAGAAAACTGTGAGGGCAAACTTTTTAGGAGTGAGAATTGTGAACTCTTGGAACAATTTACCAGAGTATGTTGTGACGGCACCGAGTGTTAGCTGTTTCAAGACCAGACTTGACCAGCATTGGAGCAGCTGATACGGATATATTCAAGAGTCAGTGCATGCCCCATACTTGCCAACAGTGCGTAACAGAGACGTGACCGACCACCCAAGCGGCTAACGGGTTCGATCATCGGTGAAGAGGATAAAAGTAAAAAGTAAAAGTAAAAGAACCAGAATGTTTCTTCATTAAAGATCAAACTATTTTTCTTCCTTCAGTCGGGTAAGAGACTGCTTTTAACTATGGCAGAGCTTAAGTGAATCATTTTAAATAGCGTCTTATATTTCCAGTTAGTGAAAAAAAAGTAATGTAGAATTAATGAAAAAAATGGAGACCTGCTCTACACTCTACCCAGACACTAAATAAGCTAGGTCGGCAGATTGTTTTACTTTACTTTTATCCTCTTCACCACTGATCGGCTCGTTAGCCGCTTGGGCGATCGGTCACGTCTCTGTTACTTTTCCTTTGCTTTTATCCTCTTCACCAAATGATCGGCTCGTTAGCTGCTGGGGCGATCGGCCACGTCTCTGTTACGCACTGTTGGCAAGTACTGGGCATGCACCGGCTCCTGAATGTACCTGAACCTGCTTCAGTGTTGGTCAAGTCTTGTCTTGAAAGAGCTCACACTCGGTGCCGTCACAACACTTTCTTTTAGATTGTTCCAAGAGTTCACAACTCTCACTCCGAAAAAATTTGTCCTCACAGTTTTCTGGACTTACGGCTTCTTCAATCTTGAGCTGTGACCCCTTGTGGGCCGGGCGTCCGCCAGCTCCAAGTAAGGACACTCGACTGAGTAGTGCCCCTTGAGATGCATACACCTTAATTAGATCACCCCTTACCTGTCTGAAGTATAAGCTAGGCAAGTTCAGGCGCTCCAATCTCTCAAGGTAGCTGAGGTGCCGAAGTGCAGGCACCAGTCTGGTGGCCCTCCTTTGAACATTTTGAGCCAACTGACAGTCCCTAGCATATCTCGGGGACCAGACGGGGTGACAATACTCCAGGCGGGGAAGCAGTTCGCTCTTGAAGATCGTTACGAGGGTCGGACCGTCTAAATATCTGAACGACCTTCTTATAAGACCTAATAGTTTAGTTGCCTGATTCACCTTCTTTTCACAATGGCTCGAGAACTTCAGTTCATTGTCAACATACACACCTAGGTCCTTTTCACATTCAATCTATTAATGCAGTTTTTTTGTCCCGTAGGGACATATGATACACCTCCTTACCGTTGGTATGACCCAGGTGCAGCCACTTACATTTCGCGACATTGAATATTGGCAGCAGCCATTTCTTCGACCACTTTTGAAGCTCACAGAGCTTTCTGTAGCTGTACGCAGTCTGTTTGGTTTATAATTTCCCAAAATAACCGGGCATTGTCTGCACACATTTGTATGGAGGAGTGCATAGCTTCTGGCATGTCATTTGTGAAACAAAAAACAACAGCGGGCCCAATACACTGCCCTGTGGTACCCCGCTTGTCAAGGGTACACATGACGATTTCGTGTCATTAATCACCACACGCTGCTTGCGATCATGCAGAAAGTCTCCGATCCATGCTAGGACACTTCCCCAAATCCCGAACCCTTCTAGATTAATTCTCAGCCTTTCATGGGGTACGCTGTCGAAAGCCTTGGCGAAATCTAGGTATATATTGTCGATATTGCCACCCTGTTCCAAAATTCGGGTCCAAGCATACAATACCTTGGGTAATTGCGTTAAGCAGGAGCGTCTTGGCATAAAAACCATGTTGGCAATCCCATACAAGGTTGTTTCATATATAGTAGGTAGTAGGCAGCTATCAAACAGGGAGGTACTACCGCCTGGGAAGATATTGGAAGCATAATGTGTTGTCTAATGGTAGACCCTGCTGCCATATGGCATCACGAATATTGTGACCAAGTCCCAGGTTGCTGATCTGTCTTTCTGCCTCATTTACACACAATTGCAGGGTCTCAATTGTTTCTCTTACTTTGACAACACAACATACATATATCGTTTCTCACTATTGATTCTTTATATTTTTTTTATTTCTTTATGGTTCTTTAATATTATTATTATTATTATTATTATTATTATTATTATTATTATTATTATTATTATTATTATTATTATTATTATTAGTGTTGTAGTTATTATTATTATTGTTATTATTTTATTTTTATTTTTGTATTTTGTATTATAAATTCTATTTACTATGAACTAATTATTATTATTATTATTATTATTATTATTATTATTATTATTATTATTATTATTATTATTATTATTATTATTATTATTATTATTATTATTATTATTATTATTATTATTATTATTATTATTATTATTATTATTATTATTATTATTATTATTATTATTATTATTATTATTATTATTATTATTATTATTATTATTATTATTATTATTATTATTATTATTATTATTATTATTATTATTATTATTATTATTATTATTATTATTATTATTATTATTATTATTATTATTATTATTATTATTATTATTATTATTATTATTATTAATTATTATTATTATTATTAATTATTATTATTATTATTATTAATTATTATTATTATTATTATTACATTTTCGCCCCCTCAGGCCCCGATGTGGGTCAGTGCCCTGTGCCCGGGTGGACTAATCCCTGAAAAAAAAAATGTTCCATCATGGCATTTCTTATGATGATCTCAAGTACTTTACACACTATGCTGGTCAGGCTCACTGGTCTATAATTATTCCTGGAATGTCAATCGCCCTTCTTGAATTTAGGACTCACTTAAGCCATTTTCCAATCACTGGGGACCTTTTGCTCATCCAGGCATTTACAGAACAGGATCTTCAGGGGCTCAGCAAGCTTGTTGCACAACTCTTTTAGCTCTCTGGGGTGCACCATGTCAGGGCCGGGAGTCTTCTGAACCTTTAGCTTTGATAATTTATTTCTTATAACCTCTTCTGAGAACACTTTGTGGGTCAGCGCTGTGTCAAAACGTCTGTCCTCAAATGCAGGAAGATTGTTCGCATCCTCCCTTGTGAACACAGAGGAAAAGAAACTGTTCAACGTTTTCCGCCTTGTCCTGGTCATAATCGGCATGACAACCATCTTCAAGCCTCAGGTCTGAAATGTCTACTCGTGTTTTTAATTTCGACTTTGTGTAGCAGTAAAATGCCTTTTGGATTGACTTGACCTCACTCACAATAAGCCTCTGGAACTTTTTCAGCCCTTCTACACTCTGACTTTGCTTGGTTCCTGGATCGGGCATACATCATCCGGTCCTGCTCATCGTTTGTCCTAACCCACGTCTTGAATTTCTGGGTTTTCTTCTTAACTTTGTCGACCGCCGCATGGTTCATGTGTTGCGGTCTCCTTGTAATCCTGGAGGCACTGGGTTTGGTCTTGGGTATATATTTCTCGATCAAATGGTTCACTTTACTGGCTATGATATTCAGCGTAGTGTCTGCGCTCTTATACCTTAGTAAATCAGGCCAGTGGATACCTCTCATCTCCTCTTTCATCCCGTGGTAATTACCCTTGTGATATTTGAACCTTGGCCTGGTTTTGTCATGAACCAAGTAACAGTTGAATCTGAAGGACAACGTTATGTGGTGACTGGTGCCAATGGGGGCTAGGTGTTCCAGTTTGGCCACCATACCCTCCTCGTTTGTTATGATGAGGTCCAAAGGCTTGAGTGTTTGATATGTCTCAGAATTTCTACAAAAAGAGTAGCGGGGGTATTTAGGTCATTTGGTGTGGTTTCATTTCTCCAGTTGATGTCGCCATAGATAAAAATCCCCCATGACAAGGAGGTGACTATGGTGGAGCACCATTTCTTTGTCTATGAAAGCTCTTAAGTTTCCTTGGTTTAATAATCTAAAGTTTGGGGAAATGTAGATACACCCAACAGTAAGTCTCTCCCCTTTAACTTAACTTTACACCATTTTGATTTTTCAAAAACATCCTCTTCCCGCACCCTCACCTGGCTGGCTCTAAGGTTTTGCTTACCATAGATAACCACACCCTTCTTGCAAGTTGCTTGAGAAAGGTTCGTAAATGAGTCATATCCAGCAATACTGAACTCACATTCCTCTGGGTCGCTTCTCCTGTTCTTGTACAACAGTTCTACAACTCCTACAACATCTGGTTGGTGTACCTTCAGTAGTGTTTCAAACTCCTCTTTCTTATCAAGGAACGTGTCAGTATTAGTGTACATGACATTGAAGCCCGAATTTGTTCTCGGTAACGTCTCTGCTCTTAGTAGTAACCCCGACCCCCATTCTCAGAAGCTGCAGCATTTGCTAAGTACACTGTATTTTGCAGGGTGTGTTTAGAAATGTCATTGTTTACAAGGCGCTCGCCTCCTCCCGGCTGATAGGCGGAGCTGGTGCCACCTCCCGGGCGGGGGGCAGAGCGGGTGGAGGGTGCTCTGCTGTCTCCCGGCCGTGTGTCGGCACACTTCCTTCCACCACTATCTCCCTGAATATAACCCATGTACACCTGTCCCCGCTCCTCCTCGACTCCTCCCTCTTCTGCTTCAAGCCCTGCAGAAGCTTCCTGTGCTGTACCCTCTGCATTACCGTGCAATCTGGGTGAATGAATACACTTCGAAATGCCTCGCTCCTTGCTAAGTTTTTTGCCTGCCGAATAACCTCCAATTTCTCCTCCTCACTCACTAGTGTGATCCTGAGGGGGCGAGGTTTGTCCCACTGCTTTGTCCCAGCCTCCTCACATCCTGAGGGGTTGATGGCATCTTCAGAACCTCTGTACAAATATTCTTAAACTGCATCTTATCGTGTGTTATCTTTCTCTCGGTTCCCTCCGCCTGGCTCTCGGGGACTCCAAAAACTATTACATTGTTCCTGCGCTGGAGACGTTCCCGTTGTTCCTACTCTCCCCTTACATTAGGTCCGTTAATTTTCATTTCTTCGACACACTTCTTTAGAGTCCCTAGCTGCTGTAGAACCCGTTCTGATCCTGCATTACTCTCCGCCCCCTCCCGTGGCCCTGCTAATATTGTACTGCGCACATCATTGTCATCCCTAAAAATCCCATCTAATTCATATTACGCTACATAACATTCAAATGCACAGCGCTTGTAGAACCCCAGAAAACGGGAAACATTGAGAAAGGACAACTCACCTACTCAAGGTTCCTAGACCATGTGTGGTATTGTATCCATGTATAATTATATCATATCAAGTGTATGTATTCATAGCATTAAGGATCACTCAGGGTAGGCATAAGATGAATGTTAAAGTCCAGTTGAGCCGGACTAGGGTACTGTAAGACTAAGTGTGGAGCAGGGTGTGAAGGTCCTACTATTTACGTCTGTGAGGTGTAGCGAACCTAACTCCAACAGATATCATATGAAAATACATGAGAACAATGATCTGGAAAAAGGATAAATGTATCAGAACTATGTGAGGTGTTGACAGTGATCTAGAAACTATACTGAAAAGGAAATATCGTGTATGCGTCGGTATGAATTTAATACACCTCGTAGCCTCACGTGACATATACCCACGACAGGTACAGTGATCAGAGAATCTGATGTCTGTGTTCAAATAGTGCACTGTGTGAGAGGAGGATCCCTCATTACAGTTTCTAAGTGAAGTTGATACACCCCCGCCATGATCATTCGGCTTTTGTTTCAAGGCGCGTCATGTACCCGCCTCAGATGCCCGTTGATATTAAAATCCCAGGCATTTAACCAAGCACTAGCAAACCAAGACCTGACCTTAGTGTATAAGTTAGGATTAATATATGTGTTTATAAGAAATGAGTGACAATATACCGTAAAGTGTTCAGGTGAGAACCATAAGAAACAAAAATGTAAATTGAGGATTGGAAACTGTAGGCCTATGTGACGAGAAGCGGCGGGAAGCCGGCCTTAGTCTTTCCCGTTCTGCCGTCACCACAGGTCAGTGCCCTAGCGGGCTATATCCCGCCCTACAATTAAGGTTGATAAATAACAGTTACTACAGTTTAAAGCTTTGCCGGATATATAAGTGTGATAGGGATGTGTTAAGGGATGGGATAACCGCCCGTCAGGCATTATTGCTTAGTCTTTCCCGTTCTGCCGTCACCACAGGTGCCACGTGGTTGGGGTAGCTTGCCGCCCGGCCGCCATTGTCTCCTTGAACGCCACACCAGGTGGGGAACTACTCCCCACTATACCAGTCCACTATGCACCGGTGGATTCCCAGCGCACCACTCCACATGAATAGTCACAACTAAGGAGACCGTGAGAAACTGCGGTCGTCACTTGGAGCGACCTATAATACCAGGCGTAGAAATAGTGCTGGTATGTCTCTAAGTGAAGCCCCCGTCTTTACCCACCGAGGGCGGTGTGCGAACGAGGGGCCCGTTGTGGCGCCTAAAACAACAGAGTCACAGGATACCGGTGGCGGGAGGTAACAGCAATGAAAGCATGGCGATAACCGACGGTGCGCGCGTTGCCACCAGTGGACCAGTCTGATGTGCTAAGGATATTGTAAGAAGAATGATCGAGTATTACGGCGTTCACCGATTGTTGTGCAATAAGGGTGGATGACCCGCCAGTAATGTAGGAGTCTGGGGCCCAGTTGGGTAAATCAAAAATTCCGTTGTTTCTCCTGAGAAGGCTAACTACGTATGTTTTACCAGTAAGCAGAGAAGAAATAACTCACTGAAGACATACAGGGTTCTCACCTCTTTCTACCCTTTAATGATCTGATCTATCGAACCTAACCCACCAGTCCTGTTTCTGCCCGCTACCTAACGAGAGCCACATGTCCAGAGGGTCTGGTAAGGCTTTTTCATTCTTAGACATTAAGATTAGAGTTAAGTTATCCCCTTAGATTTAGTGACCCCAGATCTGGCAGTATAAATTGGTGGCTATAGCGGTGGGATGGTTTTTAATCATTGATCAAGTCCGAGGGAATTGAAGTTGTGATTTAAAGTTGCAAGTATAGACAAGTATTTTAATGATGGATAATCTGATTTTTGAGTGATACTTGCAGGTGAATAACATTGATTTGAGTACAGAAATGTAAGAAGAATTTTTGAAAATTTATACAGTACTGAAGTCATGTGTGTCATTGTGTGTTTTGTGTTTGTGTTTTATCCAGTGTTAATATGTATTAATACTTGCAGAAGTTGTGGATTAACTTTGGTGACGTTGAGGTAAGGGAGTCCACACTGTGTCTGAGAAGTGTCTCAAGTGGTTCACCTATGGAATACCATAGGACTTTCGGTCTCCAGTTGATGTGAGTTATAATTTTTGGTGCCATGTTAAGAGGTTGCATAGTGTTGTAGGATACCATTGATCAATTAAGGTTGTAGTAGTACAGGAGAGTAGTTGTATTAAGCGGTTCGTATTTGTCTTGGGCCGAGAGGTAGCACTTTAGGTCAAAATGGCCGAGTCAGTAGAACAGGGAAGTACCATAGTTGGGGACACATTGGCAGAGAGATTGGAAGAGGCTTTGCTGATCAACGCGAGACAATACTCGGCGTTAGAAGAATCACAGACACAGGTTAAGGAACTAAAACAAGAACTCCAGGAACTAAAACAAACACTCCAGCATGCACAAGGCCCAAACAATGAGCAAGAGTCAGTTGTAGGAGATGACACCACTCCACTACCAAACAGTAGGAACACCGTCAACGTAAACATTCCATGCCACTTTAACCATACGGATAAGCTAACATTGGAAGAATTGCAGAGCTTACAGGTAGACGAGGTCCTAAGTAAGTTTTTTCGGAAAGTTGAAAGATGTGTGACAGAGGATGAGGGAAGAATATCAACTGCCCTGAGTTGGATGGAAAACAGCGTGGCCAAATTGGTACGGCCATTGTTAGTGGCAGTTAGTGAGGACTGGGACAGTTTCAGAAAGGTTATGTTAAGATTAAAGTTAGGACCATCCACCGAAGATGAAGCATGGGAGGTGTTGAAACGAATCGTGTATAACGTGAATGATAACCCCCGATATTATGTATGTGACATGAGAGCAAGGTTGGCAGTCATGGAGAAGAAGTTTGGAGCAATAACCACTAAAGATACTTACATAATACAAAGACTGTACAGAGCTGTGCCTAAACCAATGCAGAGAGACTTGACCCCCTATATACAAGACTGCCGTACATTGGATTCATTTGTAAGAATGTTAGAGCGAAGTAGGAGTGAATATCTGGGTGGGGATAGCAGGGACTTATATCACGTTAGACAATCCCGCCAAGAACAAGTACGACCCACGACAGACTTTGAAAATTATAGAGTTCGGGGAGACTACCATATGAACGAGACTGACGGAAGACGGGCTCAGAACACGGGACGTAAAGGATGACGTCTAACACTAAAATTGAGCACAGGGACGAATGGCAGGTATTGTGAGAGGAGACAGCTAAGAGCCCACACACTGTCCTCCAGGCCTGTTGCATTCTTATTATGCTAAAACATGAGATGAACCGGTTTCACCATCAACCAGGACGCTGTTAGGAATCACTCTTCACACGACTACTTATATCCACCACACCCAGTTCTCTGTATTGTTACCCAGGAGGGACACAATTTGTCTAGCATTGGTTGATACGGGTAGTGAAGCTACTATCATTAAAGATAGCTTGGTTAGTGCCTTGAAGGTGGGGCCCATTAGGCCTTGTACCCAAAGATATGTAGCTATTAACGGGGAAGAGTTTAAGACCCTAGGCACTGTTGTCATCAGTGTACAGTTGTCCCGTAGGAAAAGAATCCGTCACCAAACCGTAATAGTGGAAGATAACATGTTGGATACTGATGTATTATTGGGAGCAGACATTTTAGGCAGATTTGGAGTTTGGTGGCATCACGAAAAAAATCAGTTCAGTTGGGGGGGTCATAAACAAGTTTATTGGACACCAAGTCATGGAGGAAAGTTGCGAACGGTTGTCAAAGTCAAACAGTTCACGAAGGCTTCGATCTTATCTTCCCCCAAGGAGCTAACTAGCTTACACATTGATAGGAAGACTACAATAAGTGGGCACAGTTCTCAGATTAGGCCAGTTAAAGTGAAGGTAGGGGTAGGTCAGACCATAAGTATTAGATTTACGCATAAGGGGCTGAAACAACACCCGGATATGTGTGTGTGATAGTCCAAGATGATTCCTGTGTTTATGTTCCTATGAGTAATGTTTCAGAGCAGCCAGTTTGTTTGAGTCCGGGTGCGGTTTTAGGTGAATATGAAGTAGTTAATGATGAGGAATTCTGTTACTTTGATGATGAAGGGAATAATCTCGGAACTATCTCACACATTTATGAAGAGTTAGGTGAGGTAGGCCGGTCTGTAGACATACCCCTGTGCTCACCACATCACCTGGCCCTACAGAGAGAAGAGGATAAGAGGTCTAACAAAATCCCCTTAAGACTGACGCATGATGTGAAATTCCCAACTCAATGCTTACTTTGTAGGGGTATGGAAAATTCCCCAGTCCACAAAATTAGACGAGCTCAGGAAGTACTAAATTCTATGGTACCAGACTGTGATGAAGTGACACGTGGGGAAACTAGACAGGACAAATTAAAAGAGTTAATTAGGACCCAGCAATGGCCACACTTAGATAGGGACATGCGGACACACTTGCAACAGGTGGTAATGAATCATGATGCGTTGTTTGTATTAGGTCCAAATGAAATCGGCACCATTAAGGGTTTGCCAGCTAACATTCCATTGGTTAATGAACAACCTGTAAGAGGACCTCAGTATAGGTATCCCGAGAAAGCCAAGGGTACTATTAAAGAAATGATGAGAGACATGAGAGATAGGGACATCATTGAACCATCAACCGCTGTCTGGCTATCACCTATCGTGTTAGTAACTAAACCTAATGGGTCGAAACGTATGTGCCTTGATTTCCGAGCAGTCAACAAACACCTGAAAATAGATATACAACCTTTGCCAAGATTGGATGAATTAGTTGAGAAGGCTGCCGGAAATAAATATTATGCCACCTTAGATTTGAAGGATGCTTTCTATCAGGTAATTCTTGACCCCCACAGTAGAGATATAACCACCTTCAGTGATGGGTATAATTTATGGCGGTTCAAACGCCTCCCTTTTGGTTTGTCAGCCAGCCCAGCCGTTTTTACGAGGGAAGTAAACAGGGTCTTAGCTCCTTTAGCAGAAGAAGATTGGGTCAGGAACTATCTAGATGATGTCATAGTGTGGGCTCCTGATTTCAATACCCTCATGGGCCGATTGGCTAAAGTATTTGACAGGTTTGTGAATATGGGAATCAAATTAAACCTATCTAAATGTCAGTTTGGTCAGAGACAAGTAAAATTCTTAGGACATATTGTTTCAGAGAAAGGCATTGAGCCGGATCCAGAGAATGTAAAAGCAGTAACAGACTGTAAACCACCCACTAATGTCAAACAAGTCCGACAATTTTTAGGGGTGTGCGGGTTTTATCGTAAGCATGTTTCAAATTTTGCTAAGATTGCATATCCTATCACAGAACTCACTAAGAAACAAGCTGCCTTTGCCTGGACAGCTGAATGCCAGACAGCTTTTGACACGTTAAAGCGGACATTAGCTTCCTTTCCAGTACTAGTAAAAGTGGACATGGATAAACCATTTGAGCTACACAGTGACGCTAGTAATTTCTGTGTAGGAGCCTCACTAAATCAATTACAGGATGACGGTTCTTTGCGTCCTGTTGGGTATTTCTCTCGGAAGCTAAAGCCCGCGGAAACACGGTATTCCACCACCGACCAAGAAGCATTGGGGATAGTGTTAGCCTGTAGATTTTTCCATCATTTTCTGTGGGGTTCCCAATTCACCATCAAGACTGACCACCAGCCGTTAACGTCTGTTTTTAACAAGAAAACTAAAAGTCAAAGAATGAATAGATGGATGTTGGAAATGAGGGATTACATATATAAGATAGAGTACAAACCTGGAAAGGCAAATCTAGTCGCGGACGCATTGAGTAGGCCGGTAGGGGCCCTAAGGAAAGTAGCCAGGGGTAGGATGGTAGGTCAGCTCCCTCAGCTAGATGGTTTAACGCCTCGGCAGTTAGGAATAGAACAAAGAAAAGACGAGAGGTGGGAAACATTGGCTAGTTATTTAGAAGGAGGACAGGTACCCAAACATAAATATCCAAAGACGACTATTGACAAATTTGAAGTCGCGGAGGGGGTATTGTATTTAGTAAAGGAACAAATTGACAAAGCATTGCTGTACTGCCTTGTAATACCTGATCATTTGCGTAAAGCAGCACTAGAGTGGGCACATAACAGAGAGGCCTCAGGTCACTTAGGACAGTGGAAGACTATAGCCAGAGTAGAAGGCCTTTTCTATTGGCCAAATTATCGCAGAGACTGTGTGAAATTTGTAGAATCATGTGAAGTGTGTCAAAGGTTCAAAGGGACGAAAGGGTTAGAACAGCAATGGCAGGGGATGTCAGAAGTAACTAAACCTTTGGAGAGAGTATCTGTGGACTTGACAGACTTACATAATAGTGCGAAGGGGTATCGCTATGTGTTGACCGTCATAGATCACTATTCTAGGTTTGTCAATTTCTACCCGTTGAGAACCAAATCCACTCAGGAAGTGACCAGGGAATTTAGTAAATTCATTCATGTCTTCGGTAGCCCTGGAGTAGTCATTGCAGATAATGGAGGGGAATTTACAGCAACACAATTTAGAGAACTATGTAACGTAACTGGCATTAAGAACTATTTTACATTGCCTTACCACCCTAGAGGTAATAGTGTCACAGAGAGAATGCACAGGACCTTTAAAACAACACTTGCAATCATGTGTGAAGATAATCCACTTCAGTGGCCAAAATTTCTCAGTCCCGTGCAGTCGGCTCTGAACACGTCTGTCCATGCCACAACTGGAGTACAGCCTCATTTTGCTTTCTTTTCAAGGCATGTACAAAGACAAGTAGGAATTGACTTACCTATAATAGAGAGTGAGAGCAGTCAAGAGTTGAAGGAAGCCCATAGGTTGATAAAAGAGGTGTCTGCCAGGATGTCGCGAGAGACCAGAGAGAGAGCAAATAGATCAAGAACGAACCAAACTATGCAGTTAGGAGAAACAGTATGGGTGAGGAATGAATGGCCCAACCCTGGGACCAGTAGGAAGTTGAATACCAAGTGGAAGGGTCCGTACACTATAACAGAAATTATACGAGATGGTGCCGCATATGAGTTGACTAACCCCTTGGATGAAAGTGAGGTAATAAAGAGAGCGGCTGAGAAAGTAAAGAGGTATGTAAGTAGAGACATGTTTGTTCAGCTGAATGAGTCCTTCCTTCCACCCTGTGATTCTTCCTCGGGGTCAGACGAAACAGATGAGGACAGTGATGACGGAAATGTGGAAGGTCAACCTGCAAGTAGATTCCCTGTGAGGCAGAGGAGACCAGTAGTTAGAATGGATTTGTAGGAAATCTAGTTCCAGAATATTGCTTCAATTGAATATTATTGGCTTTACAGTTGTTAGGTTGATTTGTTGAATTATACAGTTTTGGGCGGGGGAGGCAGTTGCTCAGATGGTTTGTCGGGATGCTTTTTGAAGATCAACTATTAGTAGTGGTCTCTATATTGTCAGAATGTTTTTTTTGGGTTGTTGACTTCGTCAGTCGTACTGAAGTCACCCCAACATTATAAATCCCAGTTCTTATGAACTGAAGTCCGGAAATCCAGTTGCTGCCTATGTTGTCGAAAGAAAAAATCTCAGTTTATGTGTGTCAAAAGTTTGTGGGTTGTTGACTTCGTCAGTCGTACTGAAGTCACCCCAACATTATAAATCCCAGTTCTGAGGAACTGAAGTCCGGAGGTCCAGTTGCTGCCTATGTTGTCGAAAAGAAAAAAGCTCAGTTTATGTGTGTCGGAAGTTTTGTTTGGGTTGTTGACTCGCTCCGGGTGAGGGAGTCACCCCGACCTTCAAATGCCAGTTCTGTTGAACTGTGAGATAGAAAATACGGGTTTTGTGTTATGAGCCCCAAAGTGTATGTCTAGAAACATGGTTTTGGTGTTGAAAAGGTGAATTATTATTGAAAGGAAGTAGTAATCTGAGGAAGTGTCTGATGTAACTAATTCCCCATTCATAGACAAGAATTTAAATTCCTTAGGATATGTAATTTCATGCAGAGAACTTTTGTTGTAGATGTAATGTCAAAGAGTCACTGTTTATGTGCTGGTACCAAAAGTAGGTTGAGGTATTACGCTGATGAACTGTTAAGGGAATGTTCCCTATACTATATTGTACTGAGATAAGAATTGATAAGTTGTGGTATGTATAGGTAACGGAGACTCGAGTATGAAAAGTTTGTCTCCTTATAATTTTCTCTTTACTGATATATTGTATACCGAACTAGCAGGATTGTAAACGGTTGTCTGATGTATATGGTAGCGGAGACGCTCGTAGGAAACGTTTAAGTCTCCTTATGTTTTGTGTGTTGGATTAAGGTACTCTAATCATGAACTGTTAGGATGTTGTAAAATGTATGTACACTACAGCGTTAGTGCTTTGCATATTATTTTGCATAATATGAACCTTTGGGAGGGGAAGGCTATGTACTGCGCACATCATTGTCATCCCTAAAAATCCCATCTAATTCATATTACGCTACATAACATTCAAATGCACAGCGCTTGTAGAACCCCAGAAAACGGGAAACATTGAGAAAGGACAACTCCCCTACTCAAGGTTCCTAGACCATGTGTGGTATTGTACCCAGGTATAATTATATCATATCAAGTGTATGTATTCATAGCATTAAGGATCACTCAGGGTAGGCATAAGATGAATGTTAAAGTCCAGTTGAGCCGGACTAGGGTACTGTAAGACTAAGTGTGGAGCAGGGTTTGAAGGTCCTACTATTTACGTCTGTGAGCGTGTAGCGAACCTAACTCCAACAGATATCATATGAAAATACATGAGAACAATGATCGGGAAAAAGGGATAAATGTATCAGAACTATGTGAGGTGTTGACAGTGATCTAGAAACTATACTAGAAAGGAAATATCGTGTATGCGTCGGTATGAATTTAATACACCTCGTAGCCTCACGTGACATATACCCACGACAGGTACAGTGATCAGAGAATCTGAGGTCTGTGTTCAAATAGTGCGCTGTGTGAGAGGAGGATCCCTCATTACAGTTTTTAAGTGAAGTTGATACACCCCCGCCATGATCATTCGGCTTTTGTTTCAAGGCGCGTCATGTACCCGCCTCAGATGCCCGTTGATATTAAAATCCCAGGCATTTAACCAAGCACTAGCAAACCAAGACCTGACCTTAGTGTATAAGTTAGGATTAATATATGTGTTTATAAGAAATGAGTGACAATATACCGTAAAGTGTTCAGGGGAGAACCATAAGAAACAAAAATGTAAATTGAGGATTGGAAACTGTAGGCCTATGTGACGAGAAGCGGCGGGAAGCCGGCCTTAGTCTTTCCCGTTCTGCCGTCAACACAGGTCAGTGTCCTAGCGGGCTATATCCCGCCCTACAATTAAGGTTGATAAATAACAGTGACTACAGTTTAAAGCTTTGCCGGATATATAAGTGTGATAGGGATGTGTTAAGGGATGGGATAACCGCCCGTCAGGCATTATTGCTTAGTCTTTCCCGTTCTGCCGTCAACACAGGTGCCACGTGGTTGGGGTATCTTGCCGCCCGGCCGCCATTGTCTCCTGGAGCGCCACACCAGGTGGGGAATTACTCCCCACTATACCAGTCCACTATGAACCGGTGGATTCCCAGCGCACCACTCCACATGAATAGTCACAACTAAGGAGACCGTGAGAAACTGCGGTCGTCACTTGGAGCGACCTATAATACCAGGCGTAGAAATAGTGCTGGTATGTCTCTAGGTGAAGCCCTCGTCTTACCCACCGAGGGCGGTGTGCGAACGAGGGGCCCGTTGTGTAGACCTAAAAGTCACAAGGAGTCACATACTTGCAGGTATGGAGTGTAACAGGTGTGTTGCGATGGTGCTACTATGTATGATAACCGACGGTGCTACAAGCCACACCAGTGGAACAGTCTGATGTGTTAAGGGATATTGTAAGAAGGAACGACCGAGATACGGCGTTCACCGATTGTTGTGCAATAAGTGGGTGGATGACCCGCCAGTAATGTAGGAGTCTGGGGCCCAGTTGGGTAACCAAAATTCCGTTGTTCTTCTGAGGAAGGCCAGTTCATGTATGTTTTTTTTACCAGTGTGTTTTATAAGAAATAAATCAATGAAGACATGTTATGGTTTCACCCTTCTTTACCCTTATCGATCTGATCAATGGAAAACCTAACCCAATGCCTAGTTCACTCTGCCCGCTACCTAACGAGCTACATGCTGTCCAGAGGGGGTCTGGTGGCAGCGACCCTTAGAAATTAAGATTAGAGTTAAGTTATCCCCTTAGATTTAGTGACCCCAGATCTGGCAGTATAACAATACATAGAACATATGAAACAATAAATAGAATATGTCATGAAACAATTCATAGAACAAGTCATGAAACAATACATAGAACACATGAAACAATACATAGAACAAGTCATGAAACAATACATAGAACAAGTCATGAAACAATTCATAGAACACATGAAACAATACATAGAACAAGTCATGAAACAATACATAGAACAAGTCATGAAACAATTCATAGAACAAGTCATGAAACAATACATAGAACACATGAAACAATAACTAGAATAAGTCATGAAACAATACATCGAACACATGAAACAATACATAGAACAAAATCATGAAACAATTCATAGAACAAGTCATGAAACAATTCATAGAATACATGAAACAATACATAGAACAAATCATGAAACAATTCATAGAACACATGAAACAATACATACAACAAGTCATGAAACAATACATACAACAAGTCATGAAACAATTCATAGAACAAGTCATGAAACAACACATAGAACAAGTCATTAAACAATACATAGAACAAGTCATGAAACAATACATAGAACAAGTCATTTAACAATACCTAGAACAAGTCTCGAAACAATACATAGAACAAGTCATGAAACAATTCAAAGAACAAGTCATGAAACAATACATAGAACAAGTCATGAAACAACACATAGAACAAGTCATGAAACAATACATAGAACACGTCATGAAACAACACACAGGACAAGTCATGAAACAATACATAGAATAAGTCATGAAACAATTTATAGAACAAGTCATGAAACAATACATAGAACAAGTCAAGAAACAATTCATAGAACAAGTAATGAAACAATACATAGAACAAGTCATGAAACAATACATAGAATAAGTCATGAAACAATTTATAGAACAAGTCATGAAACAATACATAGAACAAGTCAAGAAACAATTCATAGAACAAGTAATGAAACAATACATAGAACAAGTCATGAAACAATACATAGAATAAGTCATGAAACAATTTATAGAACAAGTCATGAAACAATACATAGAACAAGTCAAGAAACAATTCATAGAACAAGTAATGAAACAATACATAGAACAAGTCATGAAACAATACACATGAAACAATAATAGAACATAAGGTCATGAAACAATTCATAGAACAAGTCATGAAACAATACATAGAACAATCATGAAACAATATATAGAACAAATGAAACAATACATAGAACATATGGAACAATATATAGAATAAGTCATGACACAATTCATAGAACAAGTCATGAAACAATACATAGAACAGTTCATGAAACAATATATAGAACACATGAAACAATACATAGAACAAGTCATGAAAAAATTCATAGAACAAGTCATGAAACAATACATAGAACAAGTCATGAAACAATTCATAGAACAATTCATGAAACTATTCATAGAACACATGAAACAATACATAGAACAAGTCATGAAACAATTCATAGAACAAGTCATGAAACAATACATAGAACATATGAAACAATAAATAGAATAAGTCATAAAACAATACATAGAACACCTGAAACAATAAATAGAATAAGTCATGAAACAATACATAGAACACATGAAACAATACATAGAACAAATCATGAAACAACTTCTTAGAACAAGTCATGACACAATTCATGGAACAAGTCATGAAACAATTCATAGAACAAGTCATGAAACAATACATATAACAAGTCATGAAACAATACAGAGAACAATTCATGAAACAATACATAGAACACATGAAACAATACATAGAACAAATCATGAAACAACTTCTTAAAACAAGTCATGACACAATTCATAGAATACATGAAACAATACAGAGAACAATTCATGAAACAATTCATAGAACAAGTCATGAAACAATACATAGAACACCTGAAACAATAAATAGAATAAGTCATGAAACAATGCATAGAACACATGAAACAATACATAGAACAAATCATGAAACAACTTCTTAGAACAAGTCATGAAACAATTCATAGAATACATGAAACAATACATAGAACAAATCATGAAACAATTCATGGAACAAGTCATGAAACAACACATAGAACAAGTCATGAAACAATACATACAACAAGTGTGAAACAATACATAGAAAAAGTCATGAAACAGTCATAGAACAAGTCAAAAACAATACATAGAACAAGTCATGATAATGCATAGAAAAGTCATGAACAATTCATAGATCAATGAACACATAGAACAAGTCATGAAACAATACATAGAACAAGTCATGAAACAACACATAGAACAAGTCATGAAACAATACATAGAACAAGTCAAGAAATAATACATAGAACAAGTCATGAAACAAGACATAGAACAAGTCAAGAAACAATACATAGAACAAGTCATGAAACAACACATAGAACAAGTCATGAAACAATACATAGAACAGGTCATGAAACAATTCATAGAACACATGAAACAATACATGGAACAATTCATGAAACAATACCTAGAACAAGTCATGAAACACTTCAAAGAACACATGAAACAATACAAAGAACACGTCATGAAACAATACATAGAACAAGTCATGAAACAATTCATAGAACAAGTCATGAAACAATACATAGATAAAGTCATGAAACAATACATCGAACAAATCATGAAACAATTCATAGAACAAGTCATGAAACAATTCATAGAACAAGTCATTAAACAATACATAGAACAAGTCAAGAAACAATACATAGAACAAGTCAAGAAACAATACATAGAACAAGTCATGAAACAACACATAGAACAAGTCATGAAACAATACATAGAACAAGTCAAGAAACAATACATAGAACAAGTCATGAAACAATTCATAGAACAAGTCATTAAACAATACAAAGAACACGTCATGAAACAATTCATAGAACACATGAAACAATACATAGAACAAGTCATGAAACAATACATAGAACAAGTCAAGAAACAATACATAGAATAAGTCATGAAACAATACACAGAACAAGTCATGAAACAATTCATAGAACAAATCATGAAACAATACATAGAACAAGTCATGAAACAATACATAGAACAAGTCAAGAAACAATACATAGAACAAGTCATGAAACAATTCATAGAACAAGTCATTAAACAACACATAGAACAAGTCATGAAACAATACATAGAACAAGTCAAGAAACAATACATAGAACAAGTCATGAAACAATTCATAGAACAAGTCATTAAACAACACATAGAACAAGTCATGAAACAATAAATAGAACAAATCATGAAACAATTCATAGAACAAGTCATGAAACAACACATAGAACAAGTCATGAAACAATACATAGAACAAGTCAAGAAACAATACATAGAACAAGTCAAGA
>NW_024738608.1:2940236-3055288 GCF_018991925.1 Homarus americanus
GATATATAAGTGTGATAGGATGTGTTAAGGATGGGAAATCAGCCCGTCAGGCATTGGCTGCTTAGTCTTTCCTGTTCTGCTGCCACCACAGGTGCCACGTGGTTGGGGGCAGCCGCTTTCCGCCGCCATTGTCTTCCTTGAACGCTACACCAGGTGGGGGAACTACTCCCCCACTATACTCAGTCCACTGGCACCGGTGGATTCCCCAGCGCACCACTCCGTTACGAATAGTCGCCAAATCTAAGAGATCGCGGAGAAATCTGCGGTCATACTTGAGCGACCTATACCAGGCGAGAAGAAAAGCATGTCTTTATGAAGCTCTCGTTTTGACCCAATCGAGGCGTAAAAAGTAACCAGGCCCGCCAGTATACCCAAAGTCACCAGAGTCACATACTTGCAGGCGGAGGCCAGGTTACGAAAGTTACCATATGATAACCGATTTGAAAGCGCGCAAGCCACACCAGTGGACCAGTCTGATGTGCTAAGGGATATTGTAAGAAGGAACGACCGAGATACGGCGTTCACCGATTGTTGTGCAATAAGTGGGTGGATGACCCGCCAGTAATGTAGGAGTCTGGGGCCCAGTTGGGTAACCAAAATTCCGTTGTTCTTCTGAGGAAGGCCAATTCATGTATGTTTTTTTTACCAGTGTGTTTTATAAGAAATAACTCAATGAAGACATGTTATGGGTTCACCCTTCTTTACCCTTATCGATCTGATCAATGGAAAACCTAACCCAATGGCTAGTCCGCTCTGCCCGCTACCTAACGAGCTACATGCTGTCCAGAGGGGGTCTGGTGGCAGCGACCCTTAGGCATTAAGATTAGAGTTAAATTATCCCCTTAGATTTAGTGACCCCAGTCTGGCAGTATAATATGTCAGCATAACTCCTCTTAGCAACCACCTCCATTCTGTCGGCTACTTCCTCAATCTTAGCAAGGATCTCTTTCCCAACTTGTTCTAGTTTGGCAACCAGCAAGGCTCCAGTTTCATCTATTTTCGTCCCTAGGAAACTCGTTCCCCTTTGGATTGTAATCGCCTCATTCACCTTGACTACACAGTCAGGGCAATACCAGCAACAGCCTTCATGGTTTACGGCAGTTTGCAACATCCTAAATGCTGCAAGGGTCAGGCCTGTATCCTCCATATCCGACGTCCCCCTGCAGTAATCACTAGGCTTAGGATAATTTTGCATTTGCATAAGTGCATATGCAAATGCTTATTTTAACTATTTTTGAGCTTAAGTGCATATTTGTTACTTTTCTTTTCATGCGGCATATTCTTGAAAAGTTCTTTGGTAGTTATGATAAACTGATAATATTATATATATATTATAGTACCTTAAGTCATAATTTACTCATAAATCTCATAACAGACGTAAGGAAAATTCCACTAAAGTACCAGATTTCAGAAGGGCAAACTGACAGTTTAAAGAGGCAGCTGAGAGAGGGGGTGTCGCGCTTGGCCGTGAACCTGACAGATGACTCCGACCTGATAACGACATCTGAGACTGCCGAGTTCCACGACAATTTAAATAATGAGTTACTTAATGCACAAAGGCAGAACATACCATACAAAAAACTCAGATCAGACAACAATGACCCTAAGTGGATAAATAATTATTTAAAGAACATCATTGGCCAAAGGAAGGCTATAGGTAGAAGGATAAAACGTGGCGAAATTTACCTCCAGGATTATTATAAGATATTGGCGAGTAGGGTTAAAACCGAGATAAGGAAAGCCAAGAGGAATAATGAGGTAAGGATAGCAAGGGAGGCGAAGACAAACCCCACAGGATTCTACCAAATGTATCAAACTAAAACACGAGAAAAGATTGGACCAATACGGTCAGATACCAGTGAGCTCACTGATAACGACGGAGAAATGAGCAATAATTTGAATAAATATTTTTCAACAGTTTTCACCACCGAAAAATTAAACATGATACCCGAGGCACTGACTCTATTCAGAGATAGTGAAGAAAACAAATTAAGCGAGATAGTAGTGACCAGTAACGATGTTAGTAAGCAAATAGACAAACTAAAGCCTAATAAGTCACCTGGTCCTGATGAGATATTTGCCAGAGTATTAAAGGAATGTAAGGAAGAGCTTAGTATGCCCTTAGCAAAGTTGTTTAACATATCCTTAAAAACAGAATCCTGGAGGATAGCGAATGTAATACCAATTTTCAAGAAGGGGGATAGATCACTATCCTCTAACTACCGCCCAATCAGTCTAACATCAATAGTAGGCAAATTACTGGAAGCAATCATTTCAAACTCTATTCGAAATCACCTGGAGAAGTACCGATCGATCAATGATTCCCAGCATGGCTTCACAAGCGGACGTTCTTGTGGACGAGGGGCACAATTATGATGTGGTATACCTCAACTTTAGCAAAGCCTTCGACAGGGTCCCCCACGAAAGACTAATTAGAAAGGTAGAAGCTCATGGCATCAAAGGTAATATCCTTAAATGGATTAGGGCGTGGTTACAGGACAGGAAACAGCGGGTGAGCATTAACGGCACTAAGTCCCATTGGAGCAATGTCACAAGTGGAGTTCCCCAAGGCTCAGTACTTGGACCATTATTATTTATTATATACATAAACAACATAGATATCGGCATAGGCAGCAACATAAGTAAATTTGCTGATGACACTAAAATAGGACGTGTTATTAAATCTGACGAGGACTCAGCAAAATTACAGGAAGATCTAAACAAATTTTTCGAATGGTCTGAAAAATGGCAGATGAAATTCAACGTGGACAAATGTAAAGTACTCAGTATAGGAGATGTAAACAGGGAAACCAGATACCAGATGAACAACGATGCCATAGAGAAATCCGACTGCGAGAGAGATTTAGGAGTAATGATAACTAGGAACCTTAAGCCAAGTAAACAATGTGATTTTGTTCGTAACAAGGCTAATAAAGTACTTGGTTTCATACAAAGGAGTGTTAGTTACAAGACTAGCGAGGTCATCCTAAAACTGTATCTTGCTCTTGTGAGACCACACCTGGATTACGCAGTTCAGTTCTGGTCACCGTATTACAGAATGGATATAGAATCATTGGAAAGAATTCAGAGGAGAATGACAAGACTAATCCCGGGCATTAGGAACCTTGAGTATAGAGACAGGTTAAAGCATCTTAATTTGCACTCCCTCGAGAGACGTAGAGCAAGGGGCGACCTGATAGAGGTGTATAAGTGGAAGTCAGGGCTAAACAAAGGGGACATTACAAAGGTACTCAAACTATCCAACCAGGAGCGAACTCGTAACAATGGTTTTAAATTAGACAAATTTAGATTTAGGTGTGAAATAGGTAAATACTGGTTTGGAAACAGAGTAGTGGATGAATGGAACAAGTTACCAAATATCATCATTAACTCGAATACGCTGAATAGCTTCAAACATAGGTTGGATGCTTATATGAGCTATAGGGGTTGGGTGTAAACGGGACTGCCCAGTATGGGCCAATAGGCCCGCTGCAGTTTCCTCCATTCTTATGTTCTTATGTTCTTATAAGGGCCATAGATAGTGACGTCTATACGGCTCAATAGCCTGTGGATGGCTAGGCCGTAACTTGCTGGTCAGTGAACGCGGGACAACTGTAAGTGATTGATTCGTGTATCGGACATGTGACGCACCAGGGTACAGAGGGTTGTCACTGACAGGCTCCATCTGTTCCGTCTGTGCTTCCTGGTGAGCAGGTACAGTAGCTGTGTGAATTCTGTATCCCTCATCTTCCCACTGAAATTATCACTTTGATTTGCTTGTATTTTAATAATGTTGGGGTATTTAAATCAGAAACTTGTCTCTTATTTTAAGCATACTCTTATAAAGACACCAAGCGAATCCTCCCTCAGATGAATTAAATCACTTGGTTTTAGCCTAAAAGGAGGCCTACATCCTTAAGCTGCAGGAATAAAAGATAGGCCTTTGTGAGATTGGCTTTGGAAATACAGAACGTGCATTTGTTTTGTTTCAGATTGAGCACTGCAACATGCCTAAGATTAAGAAATCGCTCTCCAGTACTCTTAATGCACTGCTACCCACAACATTGTCTCGGCCTGGGCCGAAACATTCTCAGTTTAATCAAGATCTTTGTAGAGCCTTGGTCTCAGCTGATATACCATTGAATAAGCTGAACAACAAGGAACTGGTCTCATTCTTAGAGAAGTACACGGATCAAAAAGTGCCAAGTGAATCAATACTGAGAAAAAATGATGTTCCTGATCTTTACAATGAAACTTTAGATAGACTGAGAGAGAAGGTAGGTGATAATTCCATCTGGGTATCATTGGATGAGACAACAGATGTAGATGCAAGATGCGTTGCAAATTTTGTGTTTGGCATTTTGGGGCCAGAAGAAGAAACAGACAAATCATACTTGCTTAATTTGAAGGTCTTAGATAAGGTAAATCACTCAACCATGGCAGCATTTTTCACTGATTCCTTGGGATGATTATGGGTGGATGGCATCAAGTATGATCGTGTACTTCTTGTATGCACTGATGCAGCCCCATATATGGTTAAATGTATGGCAGGACTAGAAATTCTGTTTCCAAAAATGATTCATGTGACTTGTTTAGCCCATGGCCTGCACAGGGTTGCTGAATTAGCTCGTGCAGTTATGCCTGATGTGAATGTGTTGATTTCTACTGTGAAGAAGGTATTTCTGAAAGTACCGAGTCGCAAAGAGAGATTTCGACAAATTGCTGGTACTGTGCCACTTCCTCCTTCACCAGTAGTGACTAGATGGGGCACCTGGATCGAGGCAGCATTGTACTATGCTGACAATTTTGAAACTGTCAAGTGTGTAGTTGAATCATTTGATCCCACAGCATCTGTACATATGAAGGAGGCACAAAAAGTACTCAAGAAGGATGGCTTGCGGGAGGATATAATTTTCATCAGAGCCAACTTGCAGTATTTCCTCTGCGATCCTCAAGTTGGAGAAAAAAGGACTAACTCTAAAGAGCAGCATGGATGTAGTACAAGGAGTTGTTGATTCTTTGAGTCACCTTGAGAAGAAGGATTACTTTGAAAAAATCAGCCAGGTTCTTGCTAAAAACAAAGGTTACAGCCGACTGAAGAAAATCAGTGAGATATTGCAAAGCAATTCTTCTCTTGATGCTACCACTCAAGGAGAACTTGAGCTGTCAGACATAGTTAAGTTACAGTATGCTCCTATCGTTTCGTGCGGTGTTGAACGAGTGTTTTCACAGTAAAATGCATTCTTACTGACAACAGGTGAAAGTTTGTGTTTGAAAATCTACTCCTCCATGTTGTAATCAAATGCAATTCACTTTCATAGACAGCTTGGGAGTTATTTAAGAATTGATTTTGAACAAGGTTAGGCTACATACCTTAAAAGTAGCAAATTCCTACATTCAGTTAATATATGGAAATGTATTGGTACTTCTTACACGAGAAAGTGTTTATATATTTTCTTTACATACCTTAAAAGTAGCAAATTCCTACATTCAGTTAATATAAGGAAATGTATTGGTGTTTTTCTGTATTATCAAGTAAATTATTTTGTCAGTACATTGTGTTCTTTAATTTAATCCTTTATGAAAAGGTCTCACTCAACCACAGCTTTTGTGGGAAAGTAAACTCTTTGGGGTAAATTACTGCAAAATAAGTTATATTATTAAATCTAATAAGTTAAAATTGTTAACATATTACTGCTAATATTAATTTTCTTAGGAATAAGTGCATATTTAAGTGCATATTTTACCAGTTTTTACTGCACATTTAAGTGCATAATTATAATAAGCCTAGACTAATCACATATCAAACTCATGGTTGTTGTTGTTGTTGTGTGCGGGGGTGCAGACTGTGTATAGATCTACCTATTTAAAAATAAAGAGAAAAAAAGGAACAGTATTTTGCTGCCCTCTGCTCTGGCTTTTAAACCTCCACTGTTGCCTTTAGAGTTGTCTTCTGTTTTCCTTTCCAGTTCACTTTGGCATTTGTCGGTATTTATGTGCTATCTCTATGTACACTGCATTTTGCTATGAATAACGGATTTTATACACCCACTCAGTCCTTTAGAAACACATAAAAATAAAATAAAACTTTCTTTGGGGCGGTAATACAATGCCTTTAAGGATAGCCAAGCTTTTTGCTTTTATCCTCTTCACCACTCATTGGCTCGTTAGCAGCTTGGGCGATTGGTCACGTCTCTGATTACTTTTCCTTTTCTTTTATCCTCTTCACCAAATGATCGGCTCGTTAGCCGCTTGGGCGATCGGTCACGTCTCTGTTACACACTGTTGGCAAGTACTGGACATGCACTGGCTCCTGAATGTACCTGAACCCGCTCCAGTGTTGGTCAAGTGTTGGCTTGAAAGAGCTCACACTCGGTGCCGTCACAACACTTTCTGGTAGATTGTTCCAAGAGTTGACAACCCTCACTCCGAAAAAGTTTGCCCTCACAGTTTTCTGGATTTGCAGCTTCTTCAATCTTGAGCTGTGACCCCTTGTGGGGCGAGCGTCTGCCAGCTCCAAGTAAGGACACTCGACTGAGTAGTGCCCCTTGAGATGCTTATACACTTCAATTAGGTCACCCCTTCCCGTCTGTAGTATAAGCTAGGCAAGTTCAGGCACTCCAAACTCTCAGGGTAGCTGGGGTGCCGAAGTGCAGGCACCAGTCTGGTGGCCCTCCTTTGAACATTTTCAACCAACTGACAGTCCCTAGCATATTTCGGGGACCAGACGGGGTGACAGTACTCCAGATGAGGAAGCATTTCACTCCTGAAGATCGTTACGAGGGACGGACGTCTAGATATCTGAACGACCTTCTTATAAGACCCAATAATTTATTTGCCTGATTTACCTTGTTCTCGCAATGGCCCGAGAACTTCAGCTCATTGTCAACATACACATCAAGGTCTTTCTCACACTCAGTCTCAAATAGTGTAGTTTCTTCATCCCGTTGGGGCATATGATATGCCTCATTACCATTGGTAAGCCCCAGGTGCATCATCTTACACTTCGTGACATTGAATCTCGGCAGCCATTTCTTTGACCATTCTTGGAGCCCACAGACGTCCTTCTGCAGCTTTTCGCAGTCCGCTTGGTTCTTGATTTCCCGAAATAACTTGGCGTCATCGGCAAACATTTGTATGGAGGAGTGTACAACGCCGGGCTTGTCATTTATGAAACAAACAAATAACAGCGGGTCCAATACACTGCCCTGTGGTACTCCGCTTGTGACAGGTACGGATGATGATTTCGTGCCATTAATCACCACACACTGCTTGCGGTCATGTAGAAAGTCTTCTATCCACTTTAGGACATTTCCCCGAATTCCGTACCCTTCCAGTTTTATTTTCAGCCTTTCGTGGGGTACACTGTCAAAAGCCTTGGCAAAATCTAGGTAAATATTGTCGATATTACCACCCCGTTCCAGAATATGGGTCCAAATATCCAATACCTTAAGCAATTGTGTTAAGCAGGAGCGCCCCGGCATAAAACCGTGTTGGCAATCCTTTACAAAGTGGTTTCGTAGTAGATTTTCCATTGCGGCATCTCTGATAATACTCTCAAGTACTTTACATATTATGCTGGTCAGGCTCACCGGTCTATAGCTGTTCGTGGAGTGACGATCGCCCTTCTTGAAGATAGGATTCACATAATCCACTTTCCATTCATTGGGGACCTTTTGTTCATCCAGGCATTTACAAAACAGGATCTTCAGGGGCTCGGCAGCTCGTTGCACAACTCTCTTAGCACTCTAGGATGCACCATGTCAGGGCCGGGACTCTTATGGACCTTTAGGCTGGAAAGTTTATTTCTAATACCCTCTTCTGTGAACACAATGTGGGTCAGTGCTGTGTCGAATCGTCTGTCCTCAAACGCAGGAAGGTTAATTGGATTCTCTCTTGTGAACACCGAGGAAAAGAAGCTGTTCAATGCCTCAGCTTTATCCTGGTCAGAATTTGCGTAACTACCATCTTGAAGCCTCAGGTCTGATACTCCAACTCGCGTTTTTAATTTCGACTTTGCATAGCGGTAAAACGCCTTTGGGTTTGACTTGACCTCGCTTGCAACCAGCCTCTGGAACTCCTTTTCAGCCCTTTTACGCTCTATCTTTGCTTGGTTTCTGGCTCTTGCATACATCCTCCTGTCCTGCTCATTGTTTGACCCAACCCACGTCTTGAATTTCTGGGTTTTCTTCTTAACTTTGTCGACCGCCGCGTGGTTCATGTGTAGGGGTCCCCTCGTATTCCTAGAGGCAATAGGTTTGGTCTTGGGTATATATTTATCGATCAAATGGGTCACTTTACGAGTTATGATATTCAGAGTAGTGTCTGCTTTCTTGTGCCTTAATGAGTCAGGCCAGTTGATACCTCTCATCTCTTCCCTCATCCCGTTGTAATTTCCCTTGTAATATTTGCATCTTGGCCTGGCCTTATGCTGAACTAGGTAACAGTTAAATCTGAATGACAACACTATATGGTGACTGGTGCCAACTGGGGCAAAGTGTTCCAGTTTAGCCACCGTACCCTCCTCGTTTGTTATGATGAGGTCAAGTGGCTTGGGTGTTTGGTCCCCTCTGTAATGTGTCGGGTCTCTAACATGTTGGAACAGAAAATTATCTCTCAGAGTTTCTACCAAAAGAGTAGCAAGGTTATTCAAGTCATTTGGGGTGAACTCGTTTCTCCAGTCGATGTCGCCATAGATAAAGTCCCCCATGATAAGGAGGTGGCTAGGGTTGAGCATTGCTGCATTGTCTATTAAGGCTCTTAAGTTCCTTTGATTTAGTGGGCCACAGTTTGATAATCTGTAGATACATCCGACGATAAGTAAATCCCCTCCCTGTAATTTAATTTTACACCACTTGGAATCTTCAAAAACATCCTCTCCCTGTACCCTCGCCTGGCTGTCTCGAAGGTCTTGCCTACATAGATAACCACACCCCTCTTGCAAGTTTCTTGAGAAAGGTTCGTAAATGAGTCATATCCAGCAATATTGAACTCACATTCCTCTGAGTCGATTCTCCTGTTCTTGTACAACAGTTCTACAACTCCTACAATATCTGGTTGGTGTTCTTTCAGTAGTGTTTCAAACTCCTCTCTCTTATCAAAAAACGTGTCAGTATTAGTGTACATGACATTCAAGCCAGAATTTGTTCTCGGTAACGTATCTACTCTAAGTAAACTATATTTTGCAGGGTGTGGTTAGAAATCTCATTGTTTACACGGCGCTCGCCTCCTCCTGTCTGGTAGGAGGAGCTGGTGCCACCTCCCGGGTGGGGGGTAGAGCGGGTGGAGGGTGTGTAGTGGATTTCTCCCCTACAAACGCTGTTTGTCGCTGAGTAGCCGACCCCGCGAATTCCTCAGTGTATGCCTCGTGGTCTAGGTCAACCAGCGCCGCCCACGGAGCGGGGGTCAACTACTAAGCCACGCCTACCCCAGCTATTTAAGACCTGACCTCGTGGTGACCCCTCTCTTTTCTACCTACACCAACCAGCAAGCAACACCTCCTCCTCCTCCGCCGCTGCCTGGTGGCCCTCGCTCCCGCCGGCGAGCATGGCGACCCACAAGCTGTCCTTCTCTGAGCATCCTCACCAACCAGCTCTCTCTACATCACGCTTGTAACCACGCTGCCGCTTCCCAGCACCAAGCTGCATTGTACATCCAATACAACATGTATACAGAGAGCACATTGTGAGTTTTCTTTCTCCATCCCATCCTGAGTGAGAACTAAACATCCCATACCAGACAGGTGCGCTGCTGCCCCCTGGCCCTGTGTCGGCACACTTGCTTCCACTACCCTCCCCCTGAATATAACTCATGTACACCCATCCCTGTTCCTCCTTGACTCCATTTTCTTCTGCTTCAAGTCCTGCAGAAGCTTCTAGTGCTGACCCCTCTCCATTACCGTGCGATCTGGGTGAATGAATACACCCCGAGATGCCTCGCTCCTTGCTTAGTTTTTTGCCTGCCGAATAACCCAACATTTCTCCTCCTCGCTCACTAGTGTGATCCTGAGGGGGCAAGGCTTATCCCCCTGCTTTTGTCCCAGCCTCCTCACATCCTGTGGGGTTGATGGCATCTTCAGAACCTCCGTACAAATATTTTGAAACTGCAACTTATCGTGTGTTACCTTACTTTCAGTTCCCTCTGCCTGGCTCTCGGGGACTCCGAAAACTATTACATTGTTCCTGCGCTGGAAACGTTCCCGTTGTTCCTCCTCTTCCCTAATAGTAGGTCCGTTAATTTTCATTTCCTCGACACACTTCTTCATAGTCCCTAGCTGCTGTAGAACCTGTTCTGATCCTGCATTACTCTCCGCCACCCCACGTGGCCCTGCTAATGCCTCAGCATACTGTAACTCCTCTAAACAACAACCTCCTTTCTATCGGCTACTTCCTCAGTCTTAGCAAGGATCTCTTTCCCAACTTGCTCTAGTTTGGCAACCAGCAGGACTCCAGCTTCATCTATTTTCGTCCCTAGGGAACTCGTTCCCTTATGGCTTGCAATCGCCTCTTTCACCTTGACTATGCAGTCAGGGCAATACCAGCAACAGCCTTCATGCTTTACGGCAGTTATCATCTTCCTAAACGTTGCATTAGTCAGGCCTGTATCCTCCATATCCAACGTCCCCCTGCAGTAATCACATATCATACTCATGGTTGTTGTTGTTGTGGGGGCGGGGGGGGGTTGCAGACTGTGTATAGATCTACACATATTTAAAAATATGCCTGTAGAGTTCTCTTTCTGCTATCACTGTTTAGACTGTATCCCCCTGTGAGAAGGCACACAAACAAAATAAAATTTAAAGTTTCTGTGGCACCTAAAACACGACTTGGTTTCAGCTGGCAGCGGTGCCTTTCCAGCTTTCTTGCCAGTTTGTATTCACTTTAAGTTATTTACAACTTCTTCCCCGGTCACTGATGACACTATGAACTATCACTGTGTACACTGTATCTCCCTGTGAATGGTGTATTATAGACACAATTTCAGTCCTTGAGAAAGCACAAAACAAAATAAAATTTAAAGTCTCTGTGGCACCTATGACAGGACTTGGTCTCTGCTTGCAATGGTGCCTTACCAGCTTACTTGCCAGTTTGTATTCACTTTAAGTTATTTAAAACCTCTTCCGCTGTCACTGATGACACTATGAACTGATTTACCTAAAATAACAGTACTACACTCCCTGGTTGGTCTTTATCACACCCGTGACCACACTTCTGTAAAAAAAATAAAAGCTTTGTCATATGGCAGTGATTTTGTGGTTGTAGGCCTCCTGACCTGGCTATACCTCCAACTCGGTGGAAATTGAGATTTCAAAAATACAGTCGCATCTAACATTAAAAATCCTACATTGGTTTACACTTTCACATCACTAAGACGATCTTGATATTCTTATGTAATCACTGTCCAATTCCTGCCGCTCAACATCTAAGGCCCGACTGCCGAACACGCTTTGTTACAGAGACGCAACACGACCCGACCTGCTCACACAACAAGAGCGTTTTACAGTATTCATTATTTCCACATGGTGCTGCTTTTGTTTGCAGAACTAGTTTATTTCTCTCTATATGATAGTAAAACCAGCCCGTAGAATTACCCGGAAATGTTTATTCGCTCATAGTGTTTAATAACGTGATGGTGTAGAGGTGGTCAGGGACTGAACTACAATACAATATTTGGGAAATAATCTTATATGGTCACTCATCAAATCCTGGCAGGAACAAAACATCAAATATACAGACAGAAAAAGTACAATACGTATGAGGACACAATTTCTTGGGCACAAGAAAACAACATGAAATACATTATAGTAACATGTTTAATAGTTGTAGACTTTTTGTTCGTTTTTATAAAAATGCATTAAGAGAGATAGCTATAGGTAATCTAACCATGAGCAGTTGACCTATAAAGCACACCATAACTTGTCTTCTTATAAGTGAAACATTACACCCAGAACTCTTCCAGTCTGAGGTAAATAGAGGACACTTGCCATCACAAACCGACATTGAAAGTAAAACAATAAGTTTGGTGAGCAACTGTTACATTAACAGAAACACCTAACTTACACTCCAAACGGGTGACCTAATTGAGGTTTATAAACATCTCGTACTCGACTGAGTATTACCCTATGATATAGGGTAATACTCAGTCGAGTGTCCATCACTGAAACTGGCAGACGCTCGCCCCACATGGGGTCAGAGAGCAACGCTGAACTTTTACTTTTTTTTTACTTTTATCCTATTCACCACTGACGGCTCGTTTGCCGCTTAGGTGATCGGTCAGGTCTCTGTTATAGGTAAAAATATACCAAAATGTAATTGAGGCAATCTTATTTTTATTATTATGTTCAGTACTATTGATGTATGATTATGTCCTTCTATGTGTCCATGACAAGTATTGCTTTGTTAATTTCATTTACCCAGGTCTGGAGGTTTTTGTGACTATTCATTTGATGTGAAAATTTTTTTGGGATGTGAAAACTTTGAAATATGTATGTTGGCTGTATTGTTGACAATTAACCAAGTATTTCAGTATGTTTTGTTTTGAAAGATTGTGTAATTACTGTAAATGTTTTGTTGACTATACCGCATAATATGAATCTTAGGGAGGTGAAAGCTTTGTAATGACCACGGTCGTACACGTCAGTTAACGTAAAATCAGACAATTCATATTACGCTCAATAGCCCACAAAAAATGTAGCTATGCCTTCTTCATCTAGTCTCTTATCTGAGGCGTCCATTTTCTCATCGCTCCCAAGCGTGGGTGCCATTCATTTTCTCTGACTTCCTGAAACCAACCTCTCGATAAAGTGAATTTAAATATGAGAGAGGACACCATTGTTTTGAGTCAACTTAGAGATATCTGATTACAGTTAAAGCTTACAAGATCCTTTGTGGGTGATGTTGAAAGCTTTAACTGTCTTTATTGTTAGTAACACTGATTAAGTAGGTGAGTGTCGTGTCTGCCAATCCGAATGGCATTCCATGATATTGTCCCTGGGGATCGTCATGAATTTCCAATTGCTACTGAAGTTAGATTATTTTGTTGCCCAAACATCAGAGAATCTGATGTTTGTAGTTTAGTTAGAGTCAGTTATCTATTTAAGAAAGTCATTAATCTCCTGAATGTCATAGCCTGTTAGCTGTAATGTTCTGTCGAAGTTAACTAGGCTGGACTGTTTATATTTTATTGGGTATTAGTAACAAAACCCAAGTTGTCTGTTATCCATTTATTCAGGAACAACTAAGACAATTCCAAAGTGTAAATCACCCGTAACTTATCACTGTAACTATGAGTGTTAAGAGAAGGACGGAGGCTATGTAAATAGACCTGCTTAAAGACGTCCTTTCTATGTGAGGCATGGAGGGAGTGTGTGGCCTCAGGGAGTCAGTGCCCCGATCGCCCGACCCTTTCAAATGCTGACCTAAGCTGTCTCTGGCCACACCTTATACGGAAGGGTGCCGACCAGGATGCCATCAAGATGACTCCTCATAGCTAGTGGAAAGTTACAGGGGATGATTATGTATATAAATCAATATGTAATTAACCCATTCATATAATCTTTCTGTTGATGAAACAGGGGCCATTACATGAACTATTCTGTCAACATCTAACGTATCCCCTTGAATAGTTCCTTGTTTGTAGTTTGCTGAGTTTGTAAAACTAGTGTTAACAGCGTTTGTAAATCCATTTTTTCCTGGCAAGCTCAATCTCTGATTAGATTATATGAATAGACGTAAGAAATTCGCCTGATTTTCATATTTACTGTAAATCTACAGCGACAGAGTTGAATGTAATTTCTGTCATTGCATGATTAGCCTTTCTGGCATTTGTTCCACACAGGCCTGAGTTGCCAGTTAGCCGTATATAAGCTTGTGCACGGAAGAGCGTCACATCTCTGACGCTTCTCCATCATAATCTCAGGTATGTGTACGATTCTCCGCCCACCATATTAAGTCAGTTTACCTTAAGTAAATTTTGTGAATATCAGTGTTCATGTTGAAACAGTGAAATTATCATTTACCAAGTGAAAGAATTAATGTAACGTAAATATCGTCTGTCGATACGAAAGTTTGTTTGTGATTAAGTTATTATTCACATCTCTGACGCTTCTCCATCATTATCTCAAGCACAGTGTGTGTGTGTGTTAGCTGAATACCCAACAGCTACCGGGGATCGATAGCTGCATTGTACTGGGCACACCATTGTCATTCCTAAAAACCCATTTTTATTCATATTATACTACATAACATTCAAATCCACGGCGCTTGTAGAATCTCAGGAGAGACGTGTTTTTCCCATCCGTTTTGCCCTCAGGATCACTCCCAATAAGTCCCCCCTTGAACACAGTTGTCACTACGTTTATTCCACTCTCTACTGGCAAACGCAACCTTGAATTAGTCTGTGTAAATCACCTTTAGTAATTCGCCAGACCTTTGTCAACTGAGGGTCATCCTTGAATGAGTAACAGTTAGATTGTTTGTAATTTCTGTCATTGTGTGAGTAGCGATCGCTGGCAACTCAGGGGTATATAAACCAGTGCGAGGCGGGAACTTCACGAATTATACAATATCGAACCACTGAACATATGTACACACAGCCAAGCACAGAGAATATGGAGCAAACTTGAAGAGATGGAGGACCCATTATTCTCCCAGTTAAAAGAAGAAGGAACTACTAAAACACACAGCTGGTGGCCCAAGAGCCTCCATGCTGACATAGTAGAACAAGACCCACTTTACACATATATATGTGAACAAATAACACCACCATCGGACAAACATAAATTAACACCCATTACAATAATGAATACCTAGCTAGCTTAGCTTCCCTCCCTCCCCTCCACCTCCCTCCCTTGAGCGGGCGGGCGTGTGCTGCGTGCAGCCACCACCCCAACATTTCATCAACTCGTCTCCGCTAGGTGGACAGCCCACCTGCTATCTACCCCTCCTACTTTTCTTCCCGTTTCTATGCTTTACTTCTCTCTCTCTCTCCTCTCCTTTCCCAGTGCAAAGTCATTTGCCACTTTACTTCATTATCATCATCATCATCAGGAGTAGACCTCCCGTATCACCTTTCACCTTCGTTCCCAGATCGACGGTGGGCTTAATTGAAACCCACAGGTCGCTCGGAGCCGGTGGATACCCAGCAGTGGTCAATATAGGAGTGATGGCGCTGATTCGACATGATTAATCGGCTCCACTCTACCTCGTGGGCCGAGGACCCCAGACCTGCCTCGTGTCGGAGTGTAACCGACCACAACAGCAATTGTTAGTGGCGCCAGTGCTATACCCTGGGACAGGCCTTGGAGTTATGGTCCACAGTGTGGTTGTATGTGTTTGTTAATAATTACCCCATGTTGGGTAGTGGACCCATGTCGGTGTTTGTATCAGTATTAGTGTATTGTGAGTAAGGACAAGGAACTGGTCCTGCTATGTAATGTAATGTGACACCAGAAAGAGTGTGCACGGTAAGAGTGTAATATCTGAGTAATTGCTGTTGAGTAAATAATAAAATAAGTAAATAAGAAATACGGAGTCTGCAATAAGCCCAGGAGTTGAGCCTGGTACTTTGATTTTATATTAATAAACTTGTACTTTGAGTATTTTAGGAGTATTCATTTCTCCCACAGTAGTTACCTTTATTTCCGTCCAAGTAACCCTGATATCAGAAATACACTACCCATGTGCCTAGGAATCCAGGTAAAAAAGTCACAGGTAAAAAAGTCACAGAAAAAAAGTCACAGGAAAAAAGTCACGGGAAAAAAGTCACAGGAAAAAAAAAAGTTAACTATCGAATTCTCACATTTTTTAAGGTTAATATGTCAATCAGTTTCAGTAAAGGAATATGCAGAACTGATGGTAACCTAACCTAACCTAACCTAACCTTTATTACCGGCCACCATAAATTAATTGTGACTTTTTTTCCTAGCCAAAATTGTGACTTTTTTTCTGTGACTTTTTTTCCTGTGACTTTATTACCGGCCACCTTACCTAGACCACCGACATGCTACCAAAATGAACTGAAGTAAGTAGAAAGAATAATTGAAAGAATTGTGACATGTTGTGGTTTCACCCTTCTTTCCCTTTATCGATCTGGTCAATGAAAAACCTAACCCAATGCCTAGTCCACTCTGCCCGCTACCTAACGAGTTACATACTGTCCAGAGGGGGTCTGGTGGCAGCGACCCTTAGAAATTGAGATTAGAGTTAAAAATTTCCCCTTAGAATTAGTGACCCCAGTCAGGCAATATAGCATACCTGTAAGGGCGGTAATGAGCAGGATGGTTGCCGTCGCTCGTTTGCTTGTTCGTGTCCCCCACTTGGGGTGGAGGGGGGGGGGTGTCACTGCTGCCTCGTTACACGACCCAGCCGTCGGTACAGCTGCACTAACCCGCTGTTCGTTCAAACTCTGGTTGTGGTCTCATCATAGGTTCTGGACTCGTGGGCTGTTTCCCCAGACCTTCACAAATCGACTGTCAATCCCGGACACCTACCCCAGCTACTATCTCGGCTGCCACGTCATCGCCAGTTCCTCCACACCCTCTGTGCACCTGGCCATTTCTCCTATGTAGCAAGACATCGCCCGCCGTCGCTCAAATGAGGAAGCTGACTTGACCTCCCCCCTCACCTCCCCTGAGAGCGGATCACTGTTTTCCAAATCCTTCCCCAGGGCCGCCGCCGTTGGATATTTCTCTTAATTGTTTGATTCCTTTAATTGTTTGACTCACGTAATTGTTTGATTTTCTTAATTATTTGATTCCATTAATTGTTGACTACATTAATTGTTTAATTCCCTTAATTATTTGACTCATTTAATTGTTGACTCCCGTAATTGTTATTTGATGTTTGTGTGAGTGGTGTCAGAGTTTTGTGTTATTTTCATAGTAAAGAGATGTCAATCTCGAACAGTTGTTTGTTATCCCTCAGAAAACCATGATTCTTGACTTTCCTCTTATAAGATCCTGATTAGGCTGGCAAGGGAAATCTATCCCTAAGTCCCAGGCCTTTACAATACCAACTGGCTGTATTGGATGATGTCGTTTATTCGGCAGGATTAAACTAGGCAAGTCCGCACCCTGGGAACTAGGCCCGAACTACCTCGCTGTGGGTCGGACTACAACCGACCTTAGCAGCATTCTTCGTTTGTTGTTACACCCTGAGGCACTCCTTACAGTTATATGAGCCAAAGTATTATTGTTGTATATGATTGGTGATAATTAGTGGACATATTGTGGGGTACGGGATATTGGTTCACACTCAGGATGGGATGGAGAAAGGAAACTCACAATGTGCTCTCTGTATACATATTGTATTGGATGTACAATGCAGCTTGTTGCTGGGTAGGCAGCATGGTAACAAGCGTTGAGTAGAGAGAGCTGGTTGGTGAGGGTGCCCAGAGTGAGGACACGCAGCTTGAGGGACGCCAAGGTCGCCGGCGGGAGCCGCCAGGCTGGCGCGGAGGAGGCGTTGCTTGCTGGTGACAGTAGCTAGAAGAAGGGCAGGTCACGGCCAGGTGAGGTCTTATATAGCCGGGGTAGGCGTGGCTTGATTGTACACCTCCGCTTTGTTTGGGGGCGCTGGTTACCTGACCTTGCCCACGAGGCGCAGGTTGGTGAATTCGCTGGGGGTGGGCTAGTCAGCGACACATGGTGTTTGTAGGAGAGGAATCCACTACAATACTCCCCCTTCCCTCCGGGCGGTGCAGGAGATTTGTTGTCGGCAGGGTTGTATCCCACATGTGAGACATAACGGGCAGGGGTGTGGATGAGCCGGCCTCTACGGGAGACGACTCTGTCTAGACTCTACTGTAGAGACACGAAATCTGTGGGAGAAGTAGAGGGAGGAGTAGGTTTGTGGATAAGAGAAGGTTTTACAGGCGAGGAATGTGGTGCTTCTCTCGCAGCGGGTACACAGTCCTCATTGGCGCCGGGTGGGGTGTCTGGGTCCGCGTCAGGAGCAGGGGCCACGTCGGGAGGAGGGTCCATGACAGCAGGAGGGTGCAAGACAGGCGCAGTGGGTACCCGAGGAAGAAAAGAGGGTGCCCAGAAATGTTGTGGGCGAGGTGGTGCTGCAAGGGGTAATTGTGGGCAGACTGGCAGAGGAGGTGCAGGATGAATGTGTTCAGGGAGGTGGGAAGGTTGGCGTGGGGCAGTAGCCTTGAATGCAGAAACCGTCTGACGTAGTGTTTGTAGTAGGTCGTAACGGGCAGCAGGAGTGAAGTGGTCAAGGTCAGAAGTAAGGCGTGTGATGTGCTGCTTGATAGTGGCGGAGGTTATGGCGCCTACCCGTCTCCGTCGATGTCGCTTCGCCATGTTGTTGCAGGGGGCCTCACAGCATCTAGCATTAGCACCAAAACGTTGATGGTACCAACAGGGGGTAGATACACTGTGCTGGGGGCTGGGGGCGGCGTCTGAGGCAGGACGGGTGTGTTGAGGTCGGTAGGATGTGGTGCGTGAGTTAGGAACAGGTCCAGCAGCAGGCATGGAGGAGCAGAACTGTTCAATGGTGTCCATCCTGCTGTTCAAAGTTTGCAACAGGTCCCTGATGTCTTGTGAGGTATTGCTCGGCTGAGGGGTGTTGACCCGGTTTACAAGTTCGGAGGTAAGTACTGGTGTGGTCGTTGGGTTGTCCGCAGCAGCCAGGCACGCCGCAGCGCACTCGTTGAATATTCTGTTTGCCGCTGTTGCGTAGAGTTCAGGTGTCGTCGAGTAATCTACTGCGGACAGAATGATACGTACTTGTGTGGGGAGCTTTTGTGCGTGAAGCTGGCGCAGGATAGGGTCGGGAAGTCTGTCTGTGTGCCGGGAGTTCAGCCTACACATCTCCTCCCAGAGAAGTCCTGGAGTTGAGTTTCCAAGGGAGATAGAAGATAGGTTCTGCAGGAGACTGGGGCGGGTCCGTTGGTAATGCGTTTTTAAGGCGTCCCGCAGGGTGGCGAATTTGTTGTTCTCTGGAGGGTTGGAAATAGTCCGTGATACTTGCGTGGCAACTTCCGTGGGCAAGGAACAGAGCAGGGCGCCATACTTTTGTTCGTCAGTAGCTTGTGAGCCGATGAGGATTGCTTCCACATGATCTAACCAGTCCTCGACGTTGTGGTTGAAAGTCGGTAGAGAGATCCGTCCGTCCATTCTTGCGGAAGTGTGTCACATGGTCGTGAGATGGTGTCGTCGTGGAGTAGTGGGGTAGCACGTGGTGCAGGTAAGGCGATTGGCCTAGGCTGGCAGCAGGCAGGACGATCTTCTCAGCTCCAGGAGTAAGGCAGCAGAAAGGAGTATGGTGTTCATGGCTCCAGGGGTCACCAATTGTAGGTTTACACGAGATGTTTCTCCTCCATCCTGTGTGAGTGGGAATCTCCGGGGGTCACCACTTGTGGGGTACGGGATATTGGTTCACACTCAGGATGGGATGGAGAAAAGAAACTCACAATGTGCTCTCTGTATACATATTGTATTGGATGTACAATGCAGCTTGTTGCTGGGTAGGCAGCATGGTAACAAGCGTTGAGTAGAGAGAGCTGGTTGGTGAGGGTGCCCAGAGTGAGGACACGCAGCTTGAGGGACGCCAAGGTCGCCGGCGGGAGCGGGAACCGCCAGGCTGGCGCGGAGGAGGTGTTGCTTGCTGGTGACAGTAGCTAGAAGAAGGGCAGGTCACGGCCAGGGGCAGGCGTGGCTTGATTGTAGACCTCAGCTTTGTTCGGGGGCGCTGGTTACCTGACCTTGCCCACGAGGTGCAGTCTGGTGAATTCGCAGGGGGGTCGGCTAGTCAGCGACACATGGCATTTGTAGGGGAGGAATCCATTACAATATAGTTATCCCAGGTTAAGTATTGAACCCATGAATGTTGGTGTTACCAATGGTACTGTTGTTATAAAAGTTGAGTCCACCTGTACTGCGCACATCATTGTCATTCCTAAAAATCCCATTTAATTCATATTACGCTATATAACATTCAAATCCACCGCTTGTAGAACCTCAGAAAACGGGAAACATTTATAAAGGACAACTCACCTACTCAATGTTCCTAGACCATGTGTTGTATTGTACCCAGGTACAGTTATATCATATTAAGTGTATGTATTCATATCATTAAGGAGAACTCAGGGTATGCATAAGATGAATGTTAAAGTCCAGTTGAGCCGGACTAGTGTACTGTAAGACTAAGTGTGGATCAGGGTTTGAAGGTCATACTATTTACGTCTGTGAGCGTGTAGCGAACATAACTTCCACAGATATCATATGAAAATACATGAGAACAATGATTCTTTAAAAAGGATAAATGTATCAGAACTATGTGAGGTGTTGGAAGTGATCCAGAAACTATACTTGAAAGGAAATATCTTGTTTGCGTCGGTATGAACTTAATACACCTCGTATCCTCACGTGACATATACCCACGACAGGTACAGTGATCAGAGAATCTTATGTCTGTATTTAAATAGTGCAAGGTGTGAGAGGAGGATCCCTCATTACAGGTTTAAGTGAAGTTGATACACCCCTGCCATGAACATTCAGCCTTTGTTTCAAGGCGCGTCATGTACCCGCCTTGGGTGCCACGTGATATTATAACCCCATGAATTTTCCCCCGAACTAGCAAACCAAGACCTTACCTTAGTGTGTAATTTAGGATTAAAATATGTGTTTATAAGGCATCTTTGACAATATACCGAAAAGTGTTCAGGTGAGAACCATAAGAAACAAAAGTTAAAATTAAGGATTGGAAACTGTAGGCCTACGTGATGAGGAGCGGCGGGGCAATGCCCTCAGTCTTCCTCGTTTTGCCGTCACCTCAGGTCAGTGTCCTAGCGGGCTATATCCCGCCCTATAATTAAGGTTTAGAAATAGAAGTTATTACAGTTTAAAGCTTTGCCGGATATATAAGTGTAATAGGAATGTGTTAAGGGGTGGGATGACCGCCCGTCAGGCATTATTTCTCAGTCTTCCTCGTTCTACCGTCACCTCAGGTTCCATGCGGTCGGAGTGCCTTGCCGCCCGGCCGCCATTATCCCTTTGAGCGTCACAACAGGTGGTGACTACTCCCCGCTATGCCAATCCACTGTGAACCTGTAGATTTCCAGCACACCACTCCAAATGAATAGTCACAAATAAGGAGACCGTGAGAAACTCTGCGGTCGTCACTAGGGGCGACCTATAATACCAGGCGTAGAAATAGTGCTGGTATGCCTCTAGGTGAAGCCCTCGTCTTTACCCACCGAGGGCGGTGTGCGAACGAGGTGCCTGTTGTGTATACCTAAAAGTCACAAGGAGTCCCATACTTGCAGGTATGGAGTGTAACATATGTGTTGAGATGGTGCTACTATGTATGATAACCGACGGTGCTATATTCCATACAGGTGGAGCAGTCTGATGTGTTAAGGGATAGTGTAAGAAGGAATGACCGAGGTAAGGGGGTCACAGATTGTTATGCAATAAGTAGGTGGACGACACGCCATCAATGTAAGAGTCTGGGGCCCATCTGGGTAACCACATTTTCGTTGTTCTTCTGAGGAAGGCCAATTCATGTATGTTTTTTATCAGTATGTTTCATAAGGAATAAATCAATTAAGACATGTTATGGTTTCACCCTTCTTTACCCTTATCGATCTGGTCAATGGAAAACCTAACCCAATGCCTAGTCCACTCTGCACGCTACCTAACGAGCTACATGCTGTCCAGAGGGGGTCTGGTGGCAGCGACCCTTAGAAATTAAGATAAGAGTTAAGTTATCCCCTTAGACTTAGTGACCCCAGAATCTGGCAGTATACACCAACCAGGTGTACTACCACTGAATGCTAGTAAAGTGCCATGTTGTTCATTCCAAACTAACAGGATATATTTTATAATATCTTAAATTTGGGATCTTGTCGAGTGTTATATAATCATCTGTATTGGCAATGAAGTAATATAATGAGTGTAATGTTGTAATCAAGAAATGATCTATTTTGCTATTAATGTAAAGTAAGGCCTAAGTGGTCCAACCTTGTCTGAGTGTAATTAATTAACATCTTTTTTACTCCATCCGTTAATAAATATTGGATAAGGAAACTACAAGTATCACCGCTCTATTTCTTCTACCCATTGGTTCTCAGAAAATAACTAGTAACTCACGTGCCTAGAAACTCGCTAACACGCTACCTAACAGTTCACTAAGCTATGTTATATTCTAATAAAAGTCTGGGTGGTGGCAGGCTACTGTTGTAAGTAATAAGTGTTATAATAATAATAATGATATGGTTTCCCAGACTAATCCATGGTTTAGAATATACCTACAACAAAATATAATTGATAGAAGTTAAGGACATAGAATTCAGAAAATACAATAAAATATATAAAACAAGAAATGAAAAAAAAATTAGACTTAGAAAATATAAGCAAAGAAATTTAAGATCAATACTTATATAAAAAAAGGACTGAGAATAAAAGAATATGAGTATATAAGTATATTGAAGAATAAAAAGAACAAGTATATGAAATAGTATATTGTAAGGAAAGTGGCACCTTACACTGTTACTTTTCTTTTTCTTTTGTCCTCTTCACCAAATGATCGGCTCGTTAGCCGCTTGAGCGATCGGTCACGTCTCTGTTACGCACTGTTGGCAAGTACTGGGCATGCACCGGCTCCTGAATGTACCTGAACCTGCTCCAGTGTTCGCCAAGTCTGGTCTTGAAAGAGCTCACACTCAGTGCCGTCAAAACACTTTCTGGTAGATTGTTTCAAGAGTTCACAACTCTCACTCCGAAAAAGTTTGCCCAAACAGTTTTCTGGACTTGCGGCTTCTTCAATCTTGAGCTGTGACCAGTTGTGCGGCGAGCGTCCGCCAGCTCCAAGTAAAGACACTCGACTGAGTAGTGCCCCTTGAGATGCTTATACACTTCAATTAGGTCGCCCCTTGCCCGTCTGTAGTATAAGCTAGGCAAGTTCAGGTGCTCCAATCTCTCAGGGTAGTTGAGGTGCCGAAATGCAGGCACCAGTCTGGTGGCCCTCCTTTGAACATTTTCAACCAACTGACAGTCCCTAGCATATCTCGGGGACCAGACGGGGTGACAGTACCCCAGATGGGGAAGCACTTCACTCTTGAAAATCGTTACAAGGGACGGCCCGTCTAGATATCTGAACGACCTTCTTATGAGACCCAATAATTTATTTGCCTGATTTACCTTGCTCTCGCAATGGCCCGAGAACTTCAGCTCATTGTGAACATACACACCTAGGTCCTTCGCACATTGTCTCAAATAGTGCAGTTTCTTCATCATGTTGGGACATATGATACGCCTCCTTATCATTGGTACGCCCGAGGTGCATCCTCTTACACTCCGTGACATTGAATCTCAGCAGCCATTTCTTCAACCATTCTTGGAGCTCACAGTGATCCTTCTGCAGCTCTTCACAGTCCACTTGGTTCTTGATTTCCTGAAATAACTTGGCGTCATCGGCAAACATTTGTATGGAGGAGTGTATACAACGTCAGGCATGTCATTTATGAAACAAACAAACAACAGCGGGTCCAATACACTGCCCTGTGGTACCCCGTTTGTGACAGGTACGCATGATGATTTTGTGCCATAAATCACCACACACTGCTTGCGGTCATGTAGAAAGTCTTCTATCCATGCAAGGATGTTTCCCCGAATTCCGTACACTTCCAGTTTTATTTTCAGCTTTTCATGGGGTACACTGTCGAAAGCCTTGGCAAAATCTAGATATATATTGTCGATATTACCACCCCGTTCCAGAATATGGGTCCAAAAATCCAATACCTTGAGCACTCCTGCTTAACATACAGGAGTGACCTGTCATAAAACCGTGTTGGCAATCCTTTACAAGGTTGTTTCGTAGTAAATGTTCCATCGCGGCATCCCTAATAATACTCTCAAGTACTTTACATATTATGCTGGTCAGGCTCACCGGTCTATTGTTGTTCGTGGAGTGACGATCGCCCTTCTTGAAGATAGGACTCGCATAAGCCACTTTCCATTCACTGGGGACCATTTGTTCATCCAGGCATTTATAAAACAGGATCTTCAGGGGCTCTGCAAGCTCGTTGCACAACTCTCTTAGCACTCTAGGATGCACCATGTCAGGTCTGGGACTCTTATGGACCTTTAGCCTGGACAGTTTATTTCTAATACCCTCTTCTGTGAACACAATGTGGGTCAGTGCTGTGTCGAACTGTCTATCCTCAAACCTCAGGAAGGTTAGTTGCATCCTCTCTTGTGAACACCGAGGAAAAGAAGCTTTTCAATGCCTCAGCTTTATCCTGGTCAGAATCTGCGTAACTACCATCCACCAGCCTCAGGTCTGATACTCCTACTATCGTTTTCAATTTCGACTTTGCATAGCGGTAAAACGCCTTTGGGTTTGACTTGACCTCACTTGCAACCAGCCTCTGGAACTCCTTTTCAGCCCTTCTAAATATACAAGTTTTTTATATTTTGCAAGGCATAATGAAGGAGTTAAATCAATCAGTAACCTTAACATAAGCATTTCAATGGCAAAAATATGTCTAATGAATAAGCAATTTGTTTTACAGTATTATAGCCGGAATTGCATAATGGAAATCTTTAATTGTCACACCTTTTCTCCCATTCATAAGCACAACACACAGCCCAATAAATGAGTTCAAATTATCAAGGAATCTTACAAATATATCGACACAAATTTGCATCTGGTAACAAAACTGTGTTTAAATATTCATGCATAAGGCACAGCTCATGCAAGGTAAACACAACTGCTGTACAGCACTTGATAATTTGAAAATATATTTGATTTCTTTTTGTTTACACACCTTATCTACTGCAGCTCAAACACTTTTAGGGTGTGATAAATAAAGAAATCTTCATCAGTAGTGCATATTATCTACAGTACTGTACATGTACTGTACTTTCAACCTACATCTAAAATCCCTAAAACATAATGAGGTCTTGTATATATTTTGTTAATTTAAATGTTGGAATAAAATATCTTTACTAATATTGTGTGAAACAAGTTATAGCTTGCAACTTTAGTTACTGCTAAGAAAGTTATTAGCTTATCAGATATTGATAAAGCAGCTTTCTACGGATAACCTGTTAATATTAAGGCATATGAACAGGTAAAAATGCAGTATACCATATATATTTAGTCATTTAACATTACTTGTAATTATTACATTTATATTTATGGATTAAATTATATTGACACTAATGGCCTCTGGTTTGCTTCAAGAGGACCCAAGTTAACTCAGCTGTGAATGGATATTTGACTTTAATTAAGGAAGTGACGGGTCATTTGCAGTGTGAGCCACTCTACGTCCTTGTGAACTGAGGATTAGTATTGTATGTATTCATTGGCTAAAGTATTATGAAGCCTAGCTACCCAACACAGTGAATGGTGTCCCTGGCAACCCCTTTCCAAGGTTCCACAGACCTGTCAACATGCATGTGTTGCATTGTTCAACCATTCACATACATACCATACTTATAATTAAATTACAGTACAGTACTGCAAACACCTTTACTGTTTACTCTGCCTCAATGTTTAAGTGATTTTGACACCTTTCAACTTGAGTAGATGCTCAAGTTATTATACAGGTATCTGAGATGGAACATCAGTGTGTGTGTGTTTAAGTTTACACTGCAAATTTTAAAGTGCGAGTCCGGTTTACTGTGTTTAACATGAAGCTGATTTTTAAGAAAGAAGTGAATGGGCATACTGTACTGTACACGGTTATGGTTATCAGTTTTATTAATGACAAATACCTCTGTAAAGGCACAAAGCATAATGGGATTTTTCCTTTATCAAGGGGGTAGCTGTCATATTAAGCTTACTAAATGGAAATGCAAGACATTCAATCTTGGTACTGTATAGCATTCTGTGCATGATTCCTGTCACTGGTTGCTATTTTAATCATCAGCAATAAGACTACTGCACATGATTTATTAAATAACATGTTTTTTTTTTACATTTTGTTATGATTACATCACCATATTGAAAGGGTATCATAATATTAAGAGAAAACGTTTATAATGTAGTTAAAACTTACATAAATTATATGATATTTTAAATAATATTCTAGCCTTCTTAAACTAATCAGAAATACAGGTAATAACTTGACTGGGTTTATTAAAATCAGACATTATCATTCTCTTGTGAGCTCTTCTGACTTTCTAATACAGTACAGTACCTGTACAGGGTACTATATTTTGAACTCATCTATTAATTTACATATTATACATAACTAATAAGATATCACTTAAAAATGTACAAAAATTAGATTTGGTTCTACACTGTCTGGCAAAAGACATGATCATGGTATTTTGATGAATGTGGTGTTCTTCCATCTTGACACGAGCTTTCATAAATTTTTTTTAATTATTAGTATAATAGAACTGTACTGTAATTGTGATATCTCCATTAGCCGGAATAATTGGTGTAGAACTCTTCCAGGGATGAGAGATTTCCGGGTAATGAGACGACTCTCTCAAACCCCTGAAAAATCCCACATCCCTGGAATTTTTCTGGGTACTATAATGAGAAAGGTTTCCGAGAGTCTAAACATTATTTGGTCCACGGAATTTCAGGGGAAAAATGGAGTTTCCAGAAGTTTTCTTGGACTTTTCCAGAAAATGCACCTGATTTTCAGCCTCTGAATTTGCTCCCAGAGGCTCCCCCCCCCCTCCCCCCCAAAAAAATAAATGTGCCTGATTTTCAAACCCCAGAAACTTTTTCACAGACTTGGAATTGAGAGAATTTTTCCAGAAAAACTCTGAGCCAATTTCAATTCCGGGTATTGGAGAGTTCAAGCTAACGGAGATATTACTGTACAATATACTGTACTGTATTAAGGTGCTTTAGCTGCCAGGATAATTAAACACCATCTACTAAACCTTAATTTCTATAGTAGACAATGAAGAAGACAATCTATTTAATGTGCCTTAATTTCATAAAAAAATTGCCCACTTACAGTAGCAACTCTGTAAACCAATAAATTCATGTAAAAAGGGTTGCTATAGATATCAAGAACCTTCCATTAAATAAAACTATTGGCACATACAAGGTAAACTACATAAAGCCATGGATAGAATCAGTAGCTGCATTCATCACTGCATTAAGCTAAGTGACTAGTTGCAGTATAGTGGAAGAGCAAACAGGGATGAGAGGAAACAAAAAAAAGCAATTTAGAGGCCATAATTCATTTTGTTTGAACACCATGAGTTGTAGATGAGTGTTATGTTAGTTTCTGTGATACATGGTGGGTGCAGCAGTTCAATTTCTTTTAGCTAGAATTGGAGTAAGCTAGAAAAATATATCATATTTATGACAAAAGTACACAGTATAGTAAAAACCTCGTAATTCATTCCCCTCTAATTCAAAATCACTCATAATTTATACTGTTTTGCTGTTACAAAATATATATTACAAATTCATAATATTTAGTAAAATTTCACAATACAAGACGTTTTGAAATACAGTACAGTAATTATGATTATATATACAGTAGTACCCCGCTTAACGCGGTCAATTGAACCCACAGGGTACCGCGTTAAGTGAAAACCGCGTTAAGTGAAAACCGCGTTAAGTGAACAACAGAACATATGGGATTAATTCCAATAGAGACTGGCCGGACCCCCAAACTCTACTTTTTCCGACACAATACCTATGTTCTAGTAAAAATAACATCTTAATTTTATGATGGTACATGCACACAATTAATACTTAAGAGAAATAGAGAAATACAGTTGCCAAGTTAATGTCCATTCAAATAATGGACTCAACTCCCTCCCCCTCTTCTCACACTACACTGCTGGCTCTTCCCTCTCTGAGAAATTTTTGGGGGAAAACCACTAAATTTTAATAAATAATACCTCAAACTAAAGTTAGGATAATACAATTGACATTGCTGGATTCCTTGTAAGACCAGGAATATTTTGAATATAAATGTCATATATTTTGCACAAAAGATAACATATTTACTCAGAGTAAACATTATATCTAAAATTTGTATGTCTAATGCAAAATCTATGATGTTTATATTCAAAATGATCACCAAATTGTAAGAATTCCAGCAATGTAAATTATATTCTGGCCGGGTAATTTGTATGAATTTTATGAGCTAAAACAAATATCTTCAGTTAATAAAAAAAAAATATTCTTCACGACACTATCTGTCAATCAAAGTACCCCACCTTGCCTCCCCCCCTCTTCCAACCACGCCAGGCGGTCAGTCCGTCCCAACCCTCCCCCCCACCCCCCACCAATCCTCCCTTCAAGAGATGTTGGGTGAAAAAACTAAATTTTAACATTTAGTATTAAATAATACCTCAGATTAAAGTTAGGATAATATAATTGACATTGCTGAATTCCTTGTAAGACCAGGAATATTTTGAATATAAATGTCATATATTTTGCACAAAAGATAACATATTTACTCAGAGTAAACATTATATCTAAAATTTGTATGTCTAATGCAAAATCTATGATGTTTATATTCAAAATGATCATCAAATTGTAATAATTCCAGCAATGTAAATTATATTCTGACCGGGTAATTTGTATGAATTTTATGAGCTAAAACAAATATCTTCAGTCAATAAAAACAAAAAAATATTCTTCACACGGTAACAGATGGTTGGTCGGTCCCTCCCTCCCCCCACCCCCCACCAACCCTCCCTACCAGATGTGTGGGAAAACCAGAATATTTACCTTTTTAGTAATAAATAATACCTCAAACTAAAAATAGGATAATATAATTGACATTGCTGGATTCCTTGTACGACCAGGAATATTTTGAATACAAATGTCATATATTTTGCACATAAAATAACATATTTACTCAGAGTAAACATTAAGTCTAAAATTTGTATGTCTAATGCAAAATCTATGATGTTTATATTCAAAATGATCATCATATTGTAAGAATTCCAGCAATGTAAATTATATTCTGGCCGGGTAATTTGTATGAATTTTATGAGCTAAAACAAGCAGGCAGGCAGGCAGGCAGGGATGGGGATGGGGCGAATCTAAAAATAGCGTCTCCAGCCAGACACACTGCGCGTATACGTGGAAAAAACCCCGTGTTACGTGAAAGTTCGGCTCTGGCGAGGCACCACGTATACGTGAAATCGCGCTAAGCGAAACTGCGTTAAGCGGGGTATTACTGTGTATGTATATATATATATATATATATATATATATATATATATATATATATATATATATATATATATATATATATATATATATATATATATATATATATATATATATATATATATATATATATATATATATATATATATATATATATATAGTCAACCTTCGCTTTACGCGGTCCCACTTTACGCGTTTCCACACGTTTACGCGGTACCCTGCCGAACACGGAATGCTCACTTTCCGCGGTGTGTGTACCCTTTTACGCGGAGCAGCGCGAGCAGGGTGCGCACAAGGTCGCCCAGTCATCAAAACATTACCTAGTTCTTCACCCGCCACCCACCACAGCTCGCCCAAGTCAGTGATAATGATAGTGAGGATATGAACTTATATGGACTTTGAGGGGTTTGACAAAGAGGCTCTGCAAGCCTCTGTGGTGGATAGTGATACAATTGATACAAGTGATACAGGTGAGGGCCAATAATCTGCCCTCTGCTTCGGAACCAACCCCCCATCCCAGTGTGCCCAGCCATCTTTTCTACTAATGTAAGTGTTAAAAAACCTAATATTATTGGGCCAACGTGGGACCTAAAGGTGAACCCATAGCAACACCATCACCTGTATTTTTAAACTTTTTCAAAACTTTTTTAGGCTCTGATGATGGAAAAGGATTATTTCCGAAACGTAAGCAATTAAAAGAAGCCCTACTTCAAGATGTTTGTGTTTACCCTGGTTCTCCTCTTCATTATAAAACTACGCTTTCCACGTAACAAGTCCATTGCTGAAGTTATATATATATATATATATATATATATATATATATATATATATATATATATATATATATATATATATATATATATATATATATATATATATATATACAGTATATATATATATATATATATTTATTTATTTATTAAAATTTTCATATTTGGTAAAATTTTGGATTATGGGAGAATTACGAATACAGTATACAGTATATGATGCACATGTCACCGTGGGATGCAACCGCAGACCTCACTGTAAGCAAGTACAGTGCTAGACGTGTGTCGGTCATGGTCAGTTGTGGAAAGTACATCTACAGTCTTCTGCCCAAGCCTTTTTCCCCATCATTACCGAGTGTTTAAGCCATTATATCTGATAACCATGGACCAAGTAGTGCTGTACCTCAATCTGGTACAGAGGTACTGTGCTCAGAAACATTTAAATTTTGATTGGGGCAGGTAATGAAAAAGTACCATTGTTATGTTTTCCCAAGGGAGAAAGTGTCCCTCACATTCCGCAAAATCTCAATTCGTTAAGGCTAGAACAGCCCAATATTAAGCAAAAACCATATATATATATGAAGATAGCTTTTCACAGTAAAAGTGGAGTTACATTTCCAGCCACAGCCAAAGTCCCCATTTTTATTGACTTGGAACAGTATACAGTACTATAATAAGGCTTCATGTACAGTACTGTACAGCATAATTACAGTAAAAGTCCAAAAATCCGGATGCCAGAAATCCGGACCACCCGAGAATCCGGACTTTTCAAAAACTATTTTTTTTTTTTTTTTAGCGGGCTTTTGTGTGTATGTGCGCATGCGTGAGCGCCACAGCTGCACAGCGACAACAGGCGACCTCGTGGTCGCCACTTTAAAACGAGCAATCAAACTGTGACAACATACCGTATATACTCGTCTATAACCTCCCCTCGTTTATAGGTTGACCCTGATTTTTTGACCAAGAAATCGTTAATTCATGATATTCCTCGTTTATAGTTCGACCCACGTTTTTGAAGGTAATGGAACAACAAAACCTTCAGTAAAAACACTACATCCTATAAACCGAGGCTCGCCGTGCCTGAAACACGAGTGCCGAAGGCAAATTGTTTACCATTTATTATTACGACACTTTACACTGAAACGCGGGTAATTTCAACAAAAATATTGTATATTTCCATTCAAATATTTATTCAAGTCAATTAGGAGGGAATATTATTGTAATACAGTTTCTTAACTAAACCATTTGAAAAGCGATTACGGTAACATCTTTTGAACGAAAGAAAGCGAAAGTCATTGTTTTCGTCACAATTTGATCCCACTTTCCACTGTAATACGTACGTAATTTCAGCAGAAATATTACATTTCCGTGAATGTATTATATCAAGCACAGTATGAATATCATATCATTGTAATATAACAGAATTTTAACCGAAAACTATTAAAAAAACGAGTAACATCTCAAGAACATCGGAAGCTTAGGTAAAGTCTTTTGTTTTCGTCATGTATTTTATCCTATTTTACATTGAAATACATCACGTTTCAGCAAAACTACTATATATTTCCGAGAATATATTCATTCAGGCGCAGTTTAGGTAAAATTTACGTGTGATGTAATAATGTTTTAACTGAAAACGATTCGAAAAACACGTACCCTCTAGCCCTGTTCAAGGAGAGGACTGGGAGAAGCTGTTTGGTGTTGCAGACGATGAAAAGGAAAATGATTTTGATGGATTTTAATGAAAATATTCAGAAATATGGTATCGTAGTATTTATTCAAGTCAATTAGGATAGAATATTATTGTAATACAACAGTTTTTTAACTGAAAACCATACGAAAAGCGATTACGGTAACATCTTTTGAACGAAAGAAAGGGAAAGTCATTGTTTTCGTCACGATTTTTTCCCACTTTCCACTGTAATACGTATGTCATTTCAGCAAAAATATTACATTTCCGTGAATGCATTATATCAAGCACAGCATGAATAGAATACCATTATAATATAACAAAATTTTGAGTCATACTCTTTCCATTTACAGAGTACTGTACAAGCCCATAATAATGGCTCCTAAAGTAGATAAACTTCGTTGTGTGAAGAGAAAGAAGAACACGTTGAAATTGAGTGACAAACTTGAAAAAATTAAGAAACTAGAACATGGTGTGAGCAATACTGTTCTAATGGAAACATACGACATTGGAAAGTATACAATTTATGATATAAAAATGGCAAAGAATAAAATTCTAGAATTCACAGCTTTTTCATTAAAACTGCTCGTTTTGATAAATGAAGCACGCTATATTTGCTAATGAATAAACTATCAAAATGTACCTGTTCATCTCTTCTTTATTCCTCCTTAAATTTGAATTTTAAAAGTACTGCCTGAGAATCCGGAAAATCCGAAAATCCGGACCAACCCAATCCCCAAGCAGTCCGGATTTTTGGACTTCTACTGTATGTTGATAACAGCTTAATTACTAAATCTGTCACTTTTATTGAATGAATATTATAAATGAGTAAATTCAATTCACAAATACTGTACAATGTTGTTTTCTGCATGAGGAGAGGCTGGCATGGAGGATGTTGTACTGGTGCCAGAAATCCTGAACAGACGAGTTATCAGGCCGTCAGTTGCTTCAAGCAATTAAGTTAATGTCTGCCTCAAGTACATTTTAAATGTTATAATTACTCCCTCATCCATTGTAAGAGTTAGGAGTGGTATTTGGCGTCATTCAATCACACAGCTCAGTTAGGTGCATAGGTTGACCAGGGATAGATTAAGAATTATTAGGGCCCCGGGCAGTCCTTCCTTCCCTACTCAACTGAAGACACACAAATTCAGAGAACAAAAAATAACAAAGATCAAAGATGAAACAATGAACATAAAGCTGTGTCTAAACAAATTAATAATGTATAAGCAAAATTGCCAGCCTTTACCTCATCAACACATTACAAATTAGTAAGTTATTTGATAATGTTAGATATTATACATTAACTTTGCCTAGTATGACATTATGGAGTCAATAACATATCGAAAGATATGGTAAAAGCCATGAAAATAATCCATTCAGTTGATCCCTGTCTATTAGTGTCTGTTAGCCTGGTGGCCTTAGGTGCAGTGTGTGTGTGTGTTCAGATGTTCATTGTACTATTCCTACTTGTGGGGTGCAGCCAGATGTCACTATTCTTGCTATGTAGGAGTTAATTTGAATCATATGACCATGCAACGTATTTCTTATTTACTCGGTAATAATTAGAATTTCTGATGTAATGCTAAGTAAACAATACAGAAGTAATATACTGTACTGTTGTAGTGATAGGCTCTGTCTAACTTGGGTTTTGGTCTGCTGGCTGCCCCCCACCCCCTTAATCCTGCCCTGAGGGTGACCTGGATCATTATTGATGAGCATTATGTACTTAAAACTTAAATTAAAATTATGACGGTAGTGCTCCACCTGCATACATATAGTACACAAACCCGTCTTCAAAGAGTTGTGCTGTTAACCAGCACAACATTTATGGTGACTAAGATCCTTTAAAGCCCAGGGGTTCCAGGAATGATACTCACTTAAAGGCTTGTTGTGTAAGAAATGTTTTCTAATGGTATATTATGTGCAAGGAGCATTGTGTGAACCTTAGCTTAGTATACACTCCTGTATATGAAATTTGGGTGGTAAAGAGTACACCCTGTATTGTATGTGCAAATCCTGTTTTTGTAGAGCCAGTATAAATGAAAACAACCTGTGAGTGTGTTGCATCAGCACTTGAATCATATGATTCTAAGGGAGTCACATAGATGATGGCAGTTTTTTATTTTACCAAAGTTTGTGGTCACAGGGCCCTTGTGCACCTCTGCCTATGGGTCTGTAATATACATGTAGATGAACATTGGATTGTATTTAAACTACTGAACATTCTAAATAAATAATAACACTAAATGTGAACCATAGAAAGCAACAAAAACATTCCCAAAGTGTTTCACTGAATATTTTTCATCTACTGTATAACTCACCAACACCACAATTTATTAAGTTTGGTTTACTATTTTTTAGAGTAAAGAGGTTTTGCCTGTCTTAATACAGTAAAAGTCCAAAAATCCGGATGCCAGAAATCCGGACCACCCGAGAATCCGGACTTTTCAAAAACGATTTTTTTTTTTTAGCGGGCATTTGTGTGCATGTGCGCATGCGTGAGCGCCACAGCTGCACAGCGACAACAAGCGACCACGTGGTCGCCACTTTAAAATGGGCAATCAAACTGTGACAACATACAGTATATACTCGTCTATAACCCCCCCTCGTTATCAGTCGACCCTGATTTTTGACCAAGAAATCGTTAGTTTATGATATTCCTCGTTTATAGTTCCACCCACGTTTTTGAGGGTAATGGAACAACAAAACCACTAAAAACGCTCTACGTCCTATAAACTGAGGCTCGCCGTGCATGAAACACAAGTGCTGAAGGCAAATTGTTTACCATTTATTATTACGACACTTTACACTGAAACCCGGGTAGTTTCAACAAAAATATTGTATATTTCCATTCAAGTATTTATTCAAGTCAATTAGGAGGGAATATTATTGAAATACAACAGTTTTTAAACTAAACCATTCGAAAAGCGATTACGGTAACATCTTTTGAACGAAAGAAAGCGAAAGTCATTGTTTTCGTCATGATTTTATCCCACTTTCCACTGTAATACGTATGTAATTTCAGGAAAAATATTACATTTCCGTGAATGTATTATATCAAGCACAGTATGAATAGAATATCATTGTAATATATCAGAATTTTAACCGAAAACTATTAAAAAAACGAGTAACATCTCAAGAACATCGGAAGCTTAGGTAAAGTCTTTTGTTTTCGTCATGTATTTTATCCTATTTTACATTGAAATACGTCACGTTTCCACAAAAGTACTATTTATCTCCGAGAATATATTCATTCAGGCGCAGTTTAGGTAAAATAGACGAGTGATGTAATAGGTTTTTAACTGAAAACGATTCGAAAAACACGTACCCTCTAGCCCTGTTCAAAGAGAGGACTGGGAGAAGCTGTTTGGTGCTGCAGACGATGAAAAGGAAAATGATTTTGATGGATTTTAATGAAAATATTCAGAAATATGGTATCGTAGTATTTATTCAAGTCAATTAGGATAGAATATTATTGTAATACAACAGTTTTTGAACTGAAAACCATTCGAAAAGCGATTACGGTAACATCTTTTGAACGAAAGAAAGCGAAAGTCATTGTTTTCATCACGATTTTATCCCACTTTCCACTGTAATACGTACGTTCAGCAAAAATATTACATTTCCGTGAATGCATTATATCAAGCACAGTATGAATAGAATACCATTGTAATATAACAATATTTTGAGTCCTACTCTTTCCATTTACAGAGTACTGTACAAGCCCATAATAATGGCTCCTAAAGTAGATAAACTTCGTTGTGTGAAGAGAAAGAAGAACACATTGAAATTGAGTGGCAAACTTGAAATAATTAAGAAACTAGATCGTGGTGTAAGCAATACTGTTCTAATGGAAACATACGACATTGGAAAGTCTACAATTTATGATATATAAAAGGCAAAGAATAAAATTTAGAATTCACAGCTTTTTCATTAAAACTGCTCGTTTTAATAAATGAAGCATGCTATATTTGCAAATGAATAAACTATCAAAATGTACCTGTTCATTTCTTCTTTATTCTTCATTAAATTTGAATTTTAAAAGTACTGCCTGAGAATCCGGAAAATCCGAAAATCCGGACCAACCCAATCCCCAAGCAGTCCGGATTTTTGGACTTCTACTGTATATATAATCAATACATAGGAATGTTGTCATTCAACAAATACTGTACAATATATGTATACTTTACATGCAAATATGATTCATCCTCAAAAATAATATTCATTTAGATATACAGCTCCTCCCCGACTTACGACCTACTTGACTTACGCCCACCCGCACTTACGACCTGCCTCAGTCGTACCAAAATTTGGTCAAATTACGTATTTTCGAGTCCCAAAATCAGTACAGACAAAATTTTCGTTTGTAATTCACTTTAAAATGGCTGGCAAGCTTAAAAGTGAGTGTTTTGTGGTGCTGAGAAGAAAAAGAGACACCCATTTTAGATTTTCTATGTATTATTTAAGCATTTCCGACTTACGACCTGGATTTGGGTCCCTAACCCCGCCGTAAGTCGGGGAGGAGCTGTAGTACTATACTTCCCATGTTGGTTATCATCTCCATTAGGATTTAAAATAACTTAGTCAATTTACACCTAAAACCATATGATTAAATACAATAAATAAATAAGTCATCTAAGAATGCTAACACTAATTTAATAAAAAAGTGAATTCAGTGATCTAAATGGTTTCATCGATACAACACTTTTATTTGATGATCACAGTGCCTTCAAACCCAAACAATTATATAATTGTATTTTACTAACCAATATATATCAAGTCCATGCTATACATATATTTTGATACAAAACATCATTTCTACAGTTTTAACATTTGGCAGAACACATACCAACAGTGGCAAATCAGTAAGAAGCAGAATGCTCCTTGCCTAAAATTCCAGTAAATGAAAGTACAATAAGACTTCACTTTATCAGACTAATTTGGGCCGAAACTTAGTTGTTGTATTAGATTTTCAGCAACTGTAATCTCTTGCAATGCAGTTATTGCTTAGGTACGATACAGGGGATGCTTTGATAAAAATAGTCTCGTTAAAATAAAAGCACAATGACATTCAAAGAAGTATTAAAGTAATAATCAAACAAATTATGTAATACGTATACAGTATTCTCTTCAGTTGTACGGGCCCAGTCCTGTGCTAACATAGGAGAGACATCTTGGTGTTAAAGGTCTAGTCATAATCCTGCTACTAAACTCCTGAACAGTTATTGGAGTAATTTTTTGAAGTAATAAAACCTAACTTTTACATTTTATTATAACTGTACTGTATTTATATATTTATGATTTATATCCCCATATACTGAACACAACAACAACAAAAAATTCACATGAACTTGGGAGCTACAGTACTGTACAGTATTACCATTTTAATCCCCGGAAGACTTAAAAGTATCAATACTGTATAAGTCCAGCTAAATTTTTTATGTGTGGATAATAATATAAATTTTTATATAAATATGATATTTTTAACAAGTACACCTGCAGTAATTGTTCAGATATGAGCTGTTGTAAAGTCTCTTCACCAAGGCCACCTCTTACTATGACTGAAGTGTGTGTGTGTGTGTGTGTGTATATATATATATATATATATATATATATATATATATATATATATATATATATATATATATATATATATATATATATAAATATATATAAATATATATATATACAGTATATAAATATAAATAAATAAATATATATATATATATATATATATATATATATATATATATATATATATATATATATATATATATATATATATATATATATATATATATATATTAGTACTGTATGCTGAATAGATATCATTTTAAGTTTATATTTCTACATTGGAAAGATGGGACTATAACATAAGGTTTCAAATGGTATAGAACAGGTATAAAGGTAAGAAACTTAGTAAAAAAAAAAAAAAGGATACTGGGTAATTGGTTCCAGCTCACCAAAAAGTACATACATTATACAAAGTAAAAAAAAATGCAGTAAAGTACTTTGAAGTGTGTATGTAGAAGGTTCTTGGTTGATGATGATGGGAATTAGAAGTGGGGGTGGAGGAGAAGGGAGAAGAGAAGGAAGTGGGGATGGAGGAGAAATCACCTTTCGGGGGGACCTTTGCTTGATGCCGTCATTTCACCAATAAAATTTTAAGTTCACTAGGTGTAATTCAAGATTATCTTATTTAAATCAACACTGCGCTGCACTATATATTATCAATATGTTACATAAATTTCAGAATGACCAATAATTTCAATGAAAAATGCAAAAAATATTCAAGACACCAACAAAATAGATGCTCACTCCACTGTCAACAAAACCCAACTGACGCCTTGTGGCCGAGTCAAGCTGCTGATGGGCGAACAAAGAACTAGTTCCCTGTACTGCATATATTATCAATATGTTAAATAAGTGTTAAAATGACTAATAATTTTAATATAAAAAATGCAAAAATATTAAATAGGACAACTTTCTTGATATTTATTCCACTGGAAACGAATGTAAACATAGAACAGATTACTGAATTGGCAGACTAGCCCATCAGCTGATGCTCACAATAAAACGTGATGTTCTTAAGGATTTCGTTAATTGAATTTTTGTTCGTTAACCGAATTGAAGATTCTTATGGAAGGTAATTCGTTAACCTAACCGTTTGTTAACCGAGGGACCACTGTAGTGATAAAACTCATTTCCAGTATTTCAAGAATCTGGTAATGTAAAGTCTTACTGTCCCATAAAAAATAAGATAAAAACACCATGCATACACGTCATTCAGTGGAGGACTCCCACTAATACAGCTTGGTAAATGTAAGTCCTTTTAAAAGAACTACAGTATTATGATGAAAATTTGCGTCGGTGAACAGTGTGAGAGCCTGTACCGATACTTTTAGAATTTAAGATTGAAATCTGATATCCGGCTCCTCCTGCCAAGGACTTGGTAGCATTACCAAACTGTGTCCTGTGATAAGGGATCCTCTCTTTTGGCTTAACTGATTTGTGTATCCACAATATGATGAATGCAGTATAGTGTGGGCTAATGTATAATGCAAAAATAATAATAAAATCTTATAAAATTTAATAAAAAACTTTATCTTTGTAATTCAGTGCATCTATTACCTTGACAAAATGGGATGGTTTTGCATCTGTAAAGTTTCTCCATAGTTTATATATGGTACTGTACTTTATTTACTGAAAGTCCTCAGGGAAAATAGTAACAGCATTCTGATAAAGACCATATTACAACATATGGCAGTGATCAATATCCACTGGATTATATAATCAATAACATAAATTAACATGGAACTACACTTGTTACCTAACAATAAGTCACAGTGTAAATAAAATATATTATGATCTCTGCGGTTGAGTAGCAGATTTTTTATACAATGACAAATACCGGTAATGTTAATGCAACATGAATATCACGGGTGATACATTTCTACACTTCCAATATAACTGGTATATGACTGAAACAACAGTAATATTCCAACATCTATTATGATACATTAACCTGAAGGGGCAAATGATCAAAGGAACACAAACTCTTCAGAATCTTGAGGGAGTAGTGGAGTGTCTCCTGGCATTGAGGCGGCCATTTTGTCCTCCGTACTAACTTGTCGTGTGCATGCATCAGTATCTTCACATCGACCGTCCAAGAATTCAAATATTGGATATTCAAAGCCTGGCTGCTTGGGTGTAATAAGCTGTAATGAAAAAATTTGGAGTTTAGTTTGTGCAGGTAAAAAATGTATTCACCCACATTCTCCAAATACACCTGTGTCTTCCCCTGGTATTTGGCACAACATTCCAGACCTTAATAGTATAGAGTTCCTAAAGTTGGTCTTTTTTATATAGTTGGGTCAGGCTGTGCAGATTAGCAGTGCCCAGCAGCCTGGTTGTGTCTGGACTAGAGGCCGGGCAAGTGATTTTTCATGTCTGTGTGCTTGGCACTTGCCTAGCAGACAAGCTAATAATATTTATAAAGGAAAATGCAATAAATACAATGCCTAGATGGGAAATTGTCAGGTTAGTGCATGACCCCACCTAACCACACATGTTTAACCAGGGAGATCCGTCTATGTGCTGCTTGTCAGCAGCGTACCAGGATAGTGACCTACGTCGGGTGCAGGTAATTTATCTTTACATTAAGTTGCCTACTAGGCAATTGGGGTCAAGTTGTCAACATTTAAAAAAAACTACCAAGCTGAAGGGCTGTAGGTGTGAGGTAACAGGAGATATGAACCCACATGACAAGTGTTTCTGCCACCGACACTAGATTATTTGTGCGCACGCGGGGGGAGGTTGTCACATCCTGTTGGTGTAAAGTGAGGTGACAGAAGTTATGAAATCAAATGACAAGGGTTACTGCTACTTACACTATTTAGACAAACACAAGTGACCTGTGAGTTGATATACACAATAAATTTGAATGTTTTAAGATGTGTATTTAACTTTTCCCATTAAAAAATCTGGGCAAGCAAATTTCCTCCAAAAATTTGTCAGGGAAAGTAAAAAAGATATCCAGGCAAGCAAATTTCAAAGTCACAGCCTTAGTTGGGTGATCTACACTGGGGTGTATTTCAAATTAACAGTTCATGTACAAGGTAACAATTATTCAAGCTACCCGGTGGAGGGTATCATCAGGATATAAGTAGAAGATTTAATCCAAAATTTCATTCTTAGCTGAACTCCTAGCAAGGTGGTTTAGATATCCTTCCTCCTCTTCCTGTGGGTTCCATAAAATTTAACCTGGATCCAAGATGGCTAACCTGTAAGAGTTGTTAGGTTATGTGTATACACACTAGTGTTATGTCACTACTTGACCATCTTCTTATGATGGGAACTTACTCTTCTAGTCCTCCCTTTCTAAGGATGACATTTGTGATGGATACAGCACACTGTATACTAAGCCTTTGGTATACATGGAGGTAGCATGGCCAGTATTGCTCTCGACTGCATTCACTAACCCAAGTTGTAAACTTAGGTACCCATTTACCGTGCCCCAAAATCAAACCATCAACCCCTGGAACAGGTGGGGAGTGTTGTATCCACTCGACCAACATGCTCCACATTTATGATGAAGAGGCACAAATAATATTTTGATTTTTCCAAGAACAACTTAATCAGAGGATAGTCACTCATGCATAGGATTACCTGTATCTATGACCTGGCAGGCTTATTTTGGGTATTGTATTTATCAAACTGCCTAGCTATAGGGTTGGCTATAATATGGGATTTGAGGCTCAATCCTTCAGTCAAATTTGGAGATAATAATGAACCAGCTATTTGTTTAACACTTATATGGTTTTGGCTTCATAACAGATAATGTATTTCTGAGTTATCATCGATATCAGTGAAGGCCTCTTAAATATCCTTGGATTTTCACATTTAACCCAACATTTGCATTGAAGTGACTCGCATTAAATTCAAGCTTACGTAAGATCTGTAGATCAACACCATGTGGGAGAACCTGTGGTATTCAAGGGCGGATCCAGGTGGTTCCTGGGGGTCTGGACCTCCCCTTTTCACCGGAAAATTCCAATACAGTGGGGTATGCTATAATGAATCTAATTGGTTCTAGAACCTTGTTCGTTATAGCATTCGTTTGTTATAGGATTAATCTGTTCCAGGCCCCCAAATACAACCACTTAACACTGAAAAATATAATATAAAATTGTAAAAATTGTAAAAAAGTGCATAAATATGCATCTAAACCCCTGAAATAAAGAATATTATTAATATTTGTAATAATAAAACAATAAATTAGAAAAAAAAAAAAAAATTAAATTATGTTCGTTGAAGGAGTTTCGTTCGTTATAGCATTCTCAATTTTATAGGTAAAACCGTTCGTTATAGGAATATTCGTAGTAGGATCCGTTCGTTATAGCATACCCCACTGTACTTTTTCTTTCATGCAGTATTGTACTCAGGCATTTTTGTATAGTAAAAAGTATTTACTATTGGCTTCAGAATATCTCCTAATATCAAGAGCACATGGCTTTAAAATGGCCTCAAAATGCCCATGATATTGGTCAGATTTCAAACAAATTTTGGGTGGGTTTGCTGCGCTTGCCGTGTTCCCTCACCCACAACTTCTTGGATCCCCCCTTTTGATATTCCAGGATCCGCCCCTGATACCACACTTGCTTTCTTAACACATCCTGCAAGAATACTGATGTTATTGTGCAAATACCTTCATATTTGCCACATCTATCTTAAGGGGAACATACGGCTGAAACAAGAAATTAATTAAATTGATCAATCAATATAAATCTCCTGTCAGCAATTAAAGACACCAGATACATTGTTACTATACCCATGAATCGGTTCTGCCTAATCCCTGATATCTGATTTTCCCCTTATATTCTTATCAATTTTCAAAATCATACTTCTCTACAACTTCTCACTACATTATGTTGAAATTCATGTGGAATATAAGTAATTTACTCTTCTTGAACATAACATTTCTGATTATCGCTTTCATATTGGGTGCATGAATTTTTTTCCTAACTTACCATTTTTTCTTCCAAATATTTAAAAGATAAATCAGCAAATAATAAACCAAGTCAAATATAAAGAAAATCTATATGTTATACCATGCACAATATGTTATTCTACCACTTTGTTTTTGTTTTATTAGAATCGGCCCATAAGTGGCCGAGCCTTAGGGATTTGAAGGTTAGAAAAACTCGTTCTCGGATACGGGCCGATAAAGATGGCGTGAGAGCTACTCAAGATCGTACCTCACTCTCGCATGTTTGATGGGTCACTGACTCTCGTGACGACGGTCTCCTGTGGTTAGCGAGCTGAGAAAGGCGTCAGATACTGATTTTTACCAAGTGATTGGTATTAGTGGTATTACTTTGCACCAAAATATTATACATAAATATTTTTCTACAGCTTTTCATCTCTAACCAGAAGGGCCCTCTAAATGAAGGGGGAGTAGAACAATCATGCACAGCTACATAAATATTACGAATTATGCAATAAAAATACGTCAGCATATAGCCATAGGCAACAGCTTTCCTCAGGAATTTTTTTGAATACGTATATTCGCAATTTTCCGATTTTCATTGTATTTTCAGCCAGATGCTCCCCTTAAGCAACTCCATTTAGCAAAGTATTTGTCACCAGATACAGTACATCTTTAATTTGTTCAGTATAGTCAGGGACACCATGGGAAGGTAAATCAGTTGTAATAAATCTTACTTATATAGATAGGTACATTATACAATACAATATACAGTAACTACATACCTGGTGCATCTTTATAGATAATAATTTAGATTTTTTAGTTATAGTCTTAGAATTTTACTTATGTTAACGGTACTTTAAAGATTACCTCTGGGAGTTCCTCCATGAGCCGTAGAAAATCTGTTCTAGAGTGGCAATAGAAGCCCAAAGTAGCTGAAGGGTCCATGCGAGAAAGTGCCATCTTGCGAGGGGAAGAACAGTGATAAGAGGATAGAGAAAAATGTGGCTGAGTTACCATCACAGCATCTTGACACAGGTGTGGGTCCAAATGGATCAGCGAATCCTCTGAAATTATCAAGTGATTTAATTCATTGAGACACTAAAATACAACAGGAACATCACCTGTCCCTATGCTTCCATCAAGCTGAATGGAATTTCACTGAAAATTGGTCAAATTAATTTACAATTTTTCACATTAATGGACATACTATATGAGTACAAAAAAAAATAGTGAAATTTGTGCTGCATACATTAAAAATATGAGTATTATCTGTGTTGCGTGATGTAGCAAAGGGATTCAAAGCACAGTATGTGGCATACCGATTAGAAATAAGAAAATTTATACACTGTGACATACCAATTAGAAATAAGAAAATTTATACACTAAGTCCTCGTTTAACATTGCCCCCAAAAACGCTGTTTCGTTATAACGTCGCTACTCTTTAGATACCCATGATTCCGACAACGTGCCGACCGATTCATTATAATGTCGTCACGGACTGCTTTGTATGGCGCATCACCCTCTCTCATTTTGGCGCGCTACGCTCGCTCACGGAGCGTCACAGCATCCCCAATCTTTGTTAGGCTTCCACAGCGTACGTGCATGCTTAAGTGTTTTTGCTCTAAATACTGTAACCATTCAAAATGGCTTCCACGTGCCCATCAAGTGCTAGTGATGCTAGTGTTGTGAAGAAGCAATGCAAGACCATTAGCCTTGCTACAAAAATGGAGGTTTTAAACCATTTTGAGAAAGGTGAATGTGCTGTGGACATTGGTGTTGCACTAGGCCCTTCCCCCACAACAGTGCGTACTATCTGAACCAGCACAGATTAAGGCTAGTGCTGGAAGTGGTACTTCTATGAGTATAACAAAGACAAGTCGTGCCCGAAGTTCCGTGATTTGAAAAGATGGAGAAGATGCTGGTTATGTGGATAGAGGATCAGAATCAACGCAATGCCCTTGTGAGCCTTATGGTGTTCCAGCATAAAGCAAAATCCTTGTTTGACAACTTAAAGGCCACAGAGGGATTGAAGGATGAGAACTTTACGGCCAGCCGAGGATGGTTTCAATGTTTTAGGCATCGTTATAACTTCCACAATATTAAGATGACTGGTGAAAGTAGCTCAAAGATTGTACGCAACATGGAGGAAACTTTTCGTTGTTATAATGATATCTACAAGGACAAATAGAAGAGGAGCACAAAGCAGTCAACGCTGGATTCATTTTTTCGTCGTCGGGAGGCAGAAACCGCATTTTCACAACAGCCTGCAAGTGAGGAGGAGTGAACTGCAGCCGAAGGGAAACCCCAGTCAGAGCCACCCTCCAGGTCTCAGTGACTCGCCACCCTCCTCCTCTCCACTAGCCACCACACATGTGCTCCACCTCTGCCCATCAGTGAGTACAATACAAAATGATTTAGTTTATTAATCTTTTTGGATGTATAATAAATACCATTTCTATAAAAATTCCATTGAATTTATGTACAAGTAATGCATTTTATGGGGGGAAAGGGAGGCTGGGGAACGTAACTAGAGTATTATCTATTTCTTATGGGAAAAATTTATTCCTTTTACGTTGTTTACGTTAAAGTTGTGTTTTTCAAGAACATAACCACGACGTTAAGCGAGGACTTACTGTATTATAGAATTAAAGATACAGTTTTTAAGTTAATATCAGTACAATATTTAATAAATTCAATGCACTTATTAGCTAGATAATAAAAAAAAAAATTATTCAGCTTAATCAAGTACTAATAAATAAGGATAAAAAAAAAAGTGTACAGGTACTGTATTTCATATATATTTTAAGTTTATAGCTTGGAAGTAGCCTTACCTTGGAATCCCACAAAGTAGAGTGAATGTTTTGGTCTGCCTCCAATAATTCCAACACAGAGCTCATGAGTGAAGAGGGAATATAAACATGGAGCATATATAGGATTTAATGCTTCACCTCCTAGTCTAACAGGCACCATGATCAACACAGATCTCCAGTTGTCACACTTTGCACATTGCTTGAATGGTTCACTACTATCTAGTCTAACCCTTTTCTCGTGACTTAATTTCTCATTTAATTTTGTACCACTGCTAACCGTTAGCGATATATCAGCTAAGGGCAACTGGTAATTCTCTGTGTGTTGTGTATCCCTCGTGCTGCTTCCATTCTTAAATATTTTATTGTTATGTCCAATATTTCTTTCCTTTGAATTTTCAGCTCTCATAGTATGACAGTATCTGTCCTCACTTTCTTTGTTTCCATTGCTTTGTCCATATACTTTGGGATCCTTTTTGTATACCTGGGAACACTCAAGGTCCACAGTTAGAGGTACCGACGAATCTTCTTGTTGCAAGTTAGGTGTCCTTTTGTTACTATTTTTTTGCAAGTTAATGAGATCCCCTTTGTTACACAAACATGAAGTGAAGCACAGGTCTAGCACATCTTGAATATATACTGTAACAAAATAGGAAAAAATAGTTACTGGAAACCTCACAAACCAAGATTATTGCAAAATTAAACCTACGATGTGTAAAACTATGATGATTATCCAAAAACATAAATTTCAGACTCCTTTTACTGCCTTTTGTAAGTACTGTACTGTAAAGCAATTTTTTTAAGAGATGAGAAAATATGTTTCTAAAAAGCATTATAAAATGACACCCAAGTTTACTCGCAATAAGTTTAATCTTGAGTTTATAACTGATTTATATGAAAGTTAAAAAACTGACAAAACTTCAACCTATGCTTAACATTTTTGCCTTTATTCCAACTGGGACCAACCAGAACTGTAAAAGGTGATAATTTTTACACAAAATAACTGGACACAGTGTTCTTATCCTTGTGTCATTTTTCTTGTAAAGATTTACATGATCGTACAATTTAATGGCAGCTTTCATAAGGGTGTGCATACCGGTGACAATTACTAAAACAGCAAACTCCTGAGGATTTTATTTACAAAATATTTATTAGAGTTTTTATTGTAACTACAAACCACATTCAGTAATACCAGATTAGAGATAATTTACATTGTAAGCTTATGAGACAGACACAACTGATCATTATTCCAAAGGCATTAGAGGAGTACTGCACAGCATTTGTGCTAATCATAATATAAATGTTTCCCTAATGAGTTACATGAAGGGCACCTCATGACAAATTTGATTAGCATTAAATTTTCCAAAGTTAGTTAACACACTTAAATTTTAAGTGACTAAATGCTAAAATATGTAAACAATTGGTTTAAATTAAATACTGTCTACAAGACATGTAACTCACCGGCACAATCCTGGGCAACATAAACACAAATTCTTTGTAAATCTGGGATATACCTGGAACCCATTTCAACAGCATCTCTGGAAATTAAAAAACAACCTGAGCTTTTTAGGTAATTCTGAAAGTTACCATATTTTATCTTATCTTAATATAAATTAAATCAATCAGCACACAAATCCATAAACCCCATTCAGTTCACATTCTATTTCACCTTTTTCTATATAACTTCAGCTCCTCGTTATTTTTTTCTCTTATTTAATTCTTGTATACTTAACATTCCTTTCTGTAACCTCCCTCTTGAATGTGTACACAACCTCACTGCTAGATCCCTCACTGTTATTACCTTTTCCCTCCACTTCATCAATACCCTGATTTCTCATTCAGCCTATTTTTTTATATATATTTTTTTAACCTTTACAAAGGGTAGTACAGTAAAGCCTCGAATAACGACGGTAATGTGTCCTCCAATATTGCAGTGTAAGGTGAATCATCGTATCCCGAATCATTATTTACTATTAAAATAAAGCAATAATAATGAGATGCGTTCCCAAGTGTGACCTTTTCATATCTTTTGTGTGGCTTTTTATTTCTTTTCCCCCCAAAACAATAAAATTAATGAAAATTGCAAACTATATTCTTTAAATAATGTTTCTCAATGCACCTTATACAAGTAAAATATAAATGAATAATAATAATAAGAGGAGATGGGATGCCATTGTTTTCATTTGTGTTTACAGCCGGGAGTCCAGGACGATAGTTCTACATGGGAAAATTAAGAAAATAAGACCTTGGTTGTAGCTGCAGTAAAATTAAAGTAAAAAAATGAATATATATGTTTTAAGTAATGTTATTTAATGTTAATAAATGGAATAATAGAAGTAGCTAACCACTAATGGCAAAGAAAAAAAAAGAGATGGATTGGGAACGCCAACATACACGTGTGCATTTAAGGAAACCGCATAATTTATCTTTTTAAGAACATGTACAAAAGATTCATTATTGTTTATGACCGAATATGTATTTGATTGAATTAATGTTTATATATATATGAAATGAACAATGCAATTCATTAATAATACGTAGAATATTAAAACACACACGAGGAGACAAGACGGCATTGTTTTCATCAGTGACGATGGTTCTACATAAGAAACCGAAGAAAATAAAACCATGGATGTAGTGAAGTTAATTTTAAAAAATTGAATACCTTTATGTATGTTTTAAGTGATGTTATTTAATGTTAATAAATGGAACACTAGTAGCTAACCACTAATGGTAAAGAAATAAAGCGAGACGATTGGTAACGCCAACGTATGAACAGTAAGTGCGTACATGTGAAAACATATCGCCATTTCTCTACATATGAATATGAAAGCGACACTTATTTACTGTTCATATATGTTTTAAATAATATTTACGAATGTAAAAGAAAAATTTTACTCACCAATGGTGATAAAGTCTAAAACATAAGGACAGCCAATGAATATTGTGCGAGTTTTTACTCAGATGACGGAGTCATCAGGTTCAAATCTGGCTGAAGCTGTAGCTTTCCATAAAGCTGTTGCTGAAACTGTTACTGAACCTGAAGTTGAAGCTGCTTATGATGCTGAATTTGATGGTGTAGCTGAAGTTGATGGTTTAGGCCTTTGAATAGTAAAGCTGTCAAAAGAACCTTGCACAGCTGCTTTCTTTTCTCATTATACATTTTTATGTAGAGGTCATTTGTGTTTAATTAAAATTTAATGCTTTGTTCTGTTAATGTATCCACTTCAGAAAATATGTTCATTGCTTGCTCCATATAATATCCACAGACCTCTCACCTTTTTCATATCGTTTTAACACATCTAATTTCTCGGCTAAGCTTATACACTGTCTATTAGCTTTTGAAACAACACTACCATCACTTGCTCTCTTGCTCATGTTGAATAAGGATGTAAAAATGCTGTAAGAAACCTGAGAAAGTTTTTCTCCTGTTCCAGATGCGTGAAAACAAAAGGCCTGCCAAGCTTCGACTGTTGTTTACCACTCATTAGCCAGGCAGCTTCTTTGCGCAAGGCGCTCTTCATTTTTTTTACAGTAATTTTTTTTATAATACATATCGGGATTTAGTTATTATTTATATGAAAATGTAATTTTATTTAATTTTTTATTATACTTTGGTCGTTAATATGAATGAAATAAGGATGTAAATTGAATTGGGTCCTAAATTTACTAGGGTATTAAATATGAAAAGTTGTTGGTCGTTATGTTGTAATCGGAGGCTTTACTGTACTGGTCAAAGATGAAAGTGCACTATACATTTCTTTGACCTCAATTTTGTCACCCCAAAATTCTCCCACCACCCACAGCTCATTGCCAATCAGTGTTGTCAAGATTCAAGGTCACATGGTAGCTCACTATGGGAATGGACAGTTATTTGCGAAGAGTTGAACATAAAATAATTATAGTGATTTAAGTGAGGAACTTTATTGAATTCTCCTTACATAACCCATCAACAACTTCATCAGTTCACTACTATGACACCAATTAACAAGCCATGCTTAGCTAGCACAAATTTTGCCTCTTGATGCCCCTAACCTCTCACTGGTGAGGTATCCCCTATATACACAGCCAGTTAAAAAGAGGTTTTACTGTAGTATATCATCACTTAATTGTACCAAGAACTGACTTACTTAAATATGTATGCTGCAGATGCTGGTCCATACCAATCACCAGCTTTCTTTCCCAACTTTTCGCCAAAGTGAACCAAGTTATGAAGTGATAACGGACAACGTGATGAAGGGGAATCACCCAACCAGCGCACAATGCTACGATGAACCAATTCGTCTGGTCCCTCTGCTGCATTCTTGTTGTATCTCCAGTCTGTAGTAAAAAGTAAATACTTTAACAAAAGTACTGTATCTACACTGTCATGTAATATGCCTACATTATAGACTTAAGAGTATACATAGAACTTATCATCATAATTTGGCAACACCAGTGCTCTGGGATGGATGAGAAACAAATTGAAAACAAATACAGTTGTACCCCACTTAACGCGGTCAATTGAACCCAGAGGGTCCCGTGTTAAGTGAAATCCGCGTTAAGTGAACAACAGAACATATGGGATTAATTCCAATAGAAACCAGCCCGACCCCCAAACTCCACTTTTTGACGACACATAACTATGTTGTAGTAAAAATTTTATCTTAACTTTATGATGGTATGAAAAAACAAGTAATATAGAAGAGGTTGGGTTAGGAAAAATAAAGGTTAACATAGGAAAAATGAAGGTTACGTTAGAGAAACTAAAAGTTAGGTGGAACACTTACGGTAGTAGAAGAGATGGGTCGGCATACGGGGATGGAGGCTGGTTCCGAGGCAGAGGGCAGATTACTGGCCCTCAGGTGAATCACCATTACTAGGTGAATCACCATCACTGTCACTTACAGTTGTCAGGGCTTCCCTGACAAATCCCTCAAAGTCAACTTCACTGTCACTATCACTGGCATGGGCTGGCTGTGGTGGGTTGCGGGCGAAGAACTCGGTTATGCTTTTTTGACGGCTGGTGTTTATGTTGTCATGATACACCATGATGTACGGCTCCATAGCCTGCACCAGCCGGGTATGGAAGACTTCATAGCGGTCATCGTCATTGTCGCGGGAAAGGACGGACTTAATTTTCTCTGCAAACTCTATGGCACACTTAATATCACTATGACTTAAACTAGGTTCTTCGGAGAATGACGCACCTTCTTCCTCCTCTTCACTGGCGTGTTCTTCTTCCAACATCTCGTCGGCAGTCACTTCAGGATCTCTGATCACCTCCAGGATGTCTTCGTTGGTGGTCTCGGAGAAGCCTTCAGCTGTAATATTGAGTGCAGCTTCTCTGGCAAGGTCCACTGCTACTGCAACAGTCTGACCCTCACCAGTCACAGGTTCACTCCTCCTCTCACCTGGTATGCCATGCAAAACATGTCTCCATGCGTGACGAATCGTAGCAATAGTCAGCAGATCCCATGCCTCCACCAAGAAGTCTACAGCTTGTTTAACGTTAAACTTCTTCCAAAATTGTTTGACGAGAAGTTCTTGAGTCACCACCTCTTGTTCCTTGTCCTCGTCGCTTTTGCTCTCGCTGTCGGTGTCACCCAGCTTACGCAACTCATCCTTGGTGTTGGTAGAGTCGTTCAGGAGCTTGAACTTCTTTGCAGAGTACGCAGCTTTCACATTGCAGATCAACTCCTGGTCCATGGGCTGGATTAATGACGTAGTGTTGGGAGGAAGGAAGACCACTTTTACGTTGGGGTGACGATCCATAAGTAGGGGCGAGTGTCCAGGTGCGTTGTCAAGGAGCAACAAAATATTGAATGAAACATTCTGTTGCTCGCAGAATTTCTTCACGTCGGGAACAAAACAGTTGTCAAACCAGAAGAGGGACAGAGAAGAGGACATCCACGCCTTACGTGCGGTTAGCCAGTGGACATTAAGCTTGTTCATGTCCATATTCTTGTAGGCGTGCGGCTTGCGGGCTGTGTGAATCACCGATAACTTTGGTTTACAGGTACCGGAGGCATTGGTGGTAAACAGGACGGTGATGCGTTCCTTCTGCAACTTCCGACCCCTTACCTTGCTGGCAGACTGGACAACGAAGGTCTTGGAAGGTAACTTTTTCCAGAAAAGACCAGATTCGTCCATGTTAAACACCTGGTCGTCAGTGTACTGTCCTTCCTCCATAATCTCACGTAAGAATGGAGGAAAATCTCTAGCCGCCACACGGTCAGCACTCGCTTCCTCACCACCAATGTTGATGTTGGTGATCTTGTTCCTCTTCTTAAACCTATGCAGCCAACCAGAGGAAGCATTGAAGGGTTTGGGCTCTGCAATTCCCAGCTTATGTGACACTGCTGCGTATAGCTCACGTGCGTACTCCTGCACTGAGAGCGTGTCCACCGCCATGTTGCGTCGCGCCTGACGAACCAAATAACTCACCAGCAAATTTTCCACTTTTGCCAGCACCCTGTTCTGGCAATACCTGATAGATGAAGCACCTGCAGACTTTGTGATTTTCATGTGCTCTTTGATCTTGGCTGCATCCTTCTTGATCGTGCGAATCGTAGATTCGTTGACGCCATGCTGGCGCTCGAGATCAACTTGCCGTGTTCCTTTCTCAAATCTTGAACAATTTGGTACTTCACCTCGTAGTTTAAGGAACGTCGTGTCTTCTTTGGCTTAGTGCCGCTGGGTCCAGGTAAGGAAAGGTCTCTCTCTGGTGGTGGTGGTGGTCCGGCGGAAGCCATTTTACGGAACAATGGATGCGCGTTTACACGGTGTGGCCTTGAGGGATGAAACTGCCGCGGCTAGGTCAAGCATCGTCTCTCCCTCCCTCCCTCCCCGGGGTGGTCACGTCATAATACTTTAAGCCAATTACAGCTAGCAGCAGAGGGGGGTAGGGATGCATGGCCAATCACAGTCCGATACGTCATATGACGTCAGTGATAACGCAACAAAGACACACACTGCGCAACCTTACCGCGCCGCTTGCCCAAGCGGAGGGAGGAGGAGGGAGAGGCAGGCAGGCAGGCGGGCGGGTGGCGCGTGGGGCAAATCTAAAAATAGCGTCTTGAGCCGGACACTCACCGCGTATATGATGAAAAAATCCGTGTTAAGTGAAAGTTCAGCTCTGGCGAGGCACCGCGTATATGATAAAACGCGCCAAGTGAAACCGCGTTAGGCGGGGTAATACTGTAAATAAATATTGAAATGAAAACTCTTGTACTGAATATTATATGTTGATTGTGAGGAAGAAGTGTGCAAATATGCTCTTATACAGTATATGCATATGTCTAAAAAATAGAGAGTCAGACTAGGGAATGGGACCAATTAAACCATACTGTCAGTGTCCGCTAAACATACGTGAAGCATTCCTAAAATCCTGTACAGTAACTGAATACAGTACATATTAATCAGACAATAATTTTGCACAGAAACCCACATTATAAATTGAGATATGCTTCAGAACATTCTGCTCAAAAGTTTTATTTATCCTAAAGGAGCAACTAAACTTAAAACAGAATTAAAAGTTTCTGACCTTAAATTATTGTATCCACTTGCATTGGACTTGAAGAGTAGTTAAAAATTAGAAGAAAAATACTGTACAGTACTGTATGGAGAGAACAGGGGAAAATGGAATTCAATGGTAGTTCCCTTGTTACTATGATGTGCTATCTTTTTTAATTAATATTCAGTTGGTGATATTTTGTAGATTAATCCATTTGTCCAAAGCTTAGCAAACTGATTAATTGGTGCAAATACTATTTTTTTATTGTTTTGAGATCATTTTAAATTAGCAATTATTGTACCATTTTACAGTGGTCACTTAGTAATATCTTATAAGATTTATTGTGGTGTTGGTACTTTAATCAGTCTAGATGCTCTCTATCGCTACAGGGCAGTTCACTAATACCAAGAAGTCACTTTAAACTTGTGTTTGCATAAATGCAATAAGTTTTATTTTTGAAGTACTGTACTGTATCTACCTACTTGTCATAATCGAAACATTTCTTTGATGGTAACTTAAGAAAATATATCAGAAGACTTACAACTTATTTACTGTATATTTTAGAAGAATGTATGGACAACAGTACTGTATATCCACATGGAAATCCTCATGGACATTAATTTTGTGTGTCTTACACTACAAAATTATGTTCCGTTAAAACCATTTCAGAAGAGATAGAAGACACTTTAACATCTAACTTATACCTTTTGTGAGAAAATGTCGAATGAGAGCATGGCCGAGCATCATCTGGCCTGTCCTTAGCATACAGCCCCAGCCACAGTCAGTTGTGAGGACAGAGTCATGTAATGTGGGGAACTGTCGCCGATAAGTGCACCACACCAAGCTGTTGAAGTGCCGCTTAAATGCTTCCATGCCGTGCCTCTCAACCTCTGAATCAAGATTAACAGATAATGGGATGCAGTACAACCTTAACATAATTACAACTGTGATGACTACATCAATTTCACAAGTTTCCTTATTACACTGTTATTATTGAGTATATTTCTAGCGTAACTCTATATCCTCAGCCTGTCATCAAAGAATCTTACCTTCCATAGCATTCTCTTCATCTACCCCTAAACTCTTATGATACACATAGCCTAAGAGGTAAACTGGTGAGTCTTTTGAGAAATTAGTCTTCAGGTTCACTGTCCAACCTGTAAAGAAAAGTTTAATCAAACTTTGAATGTCTAATTATTGTATGCATACAGTAATTTTATTCACCATAATAAAACACAGTACCAAGACCTCTTGTACCAATTTACTGATGCTCATTAGACACTATACTGTACATGTACTGTGACTAAAATTGCAGAAAGGCAAATAAATTGGTGAAGTTATAGACTAAAAATTGGGAATAACATCATAATCAGGTTCAATCATGGACAATTATTACAATTATTACGATGATGATCAACATTTTACAGCCATTTTCCACATTTGTGTGGGTCAGCTGCATTTACTTGATGGCAGTTGTTGGGTAAAACCAGAAAGGGATGTCCCACTCCCCTGGCTCTCCATTGCAAACCAGCCCAGAAAGTGCAGCAAATACCTGGGGATGGGCACAGCTCTGGTGACCCGGTTGCCATTAGGCACGTTGAAGCAAAGTTTTATTGCTAGATGACCTACCTACCTAGTGCCAAAATGCAGGTGAAGCAGGTTTGCAATTCCCTGAGGTAATCAGGTAGTTGCAATCCTGCATGAAAAACGAAGGGCAAAGTTGGGTGGGTAAATTCTCATTCTAACTAATCAATTGGCGAGTGATTATCAAAGTAAGTCCGGCACTGATACTGTATAAGAAAAATCATAATAAATTGTAATTAATAAATAAATATAGAAAAAATTATGAATACTGTATGTCTAATACAAAAAACAATACTGTATAGAGTCCTGAGAATGACCTTTGAAGTGTCATATCCACAAATATTCAACTTTTGTTGTGTTATGAGGTGAATATAACAATTTCCATATTCATTAGCTTTCAGCCATCAGGAAATATTTACTGTATAATATAAACTGTAGCAACTGTATAATAGTGTACTGTATATAGAATTAGAACATGATTAAAATATTGCAATACTTTTTAATTGCAGCCAGTTAAAGTTCTATATTTATATAATTCCAATATCCTTTAAATTAGTTTTACATGGTACAGTATATTTCTGCTTTGCAGATATTCAACACATCTACTGGTCGGTATATACGGGCTCTCAAGTATAAAATACCTGCTATTTTTATTTGAAAATTCAGTAATTGCTGTACAGGTACTGTACTTTATTTTAAAAACTAAAAAGACTATGAACATTATTGCTCAAAACCTTTTATTCAAAATGAACCGATTCACACATGGTGTAATACAACTTACCATATTTAACATTATTCCATAAGCCCATCATCTTCGTTTTGACTGAGGTTTCAGTCTCAGGAGTTGAACCAGCACTCTTTGAATGCTGTTTTTCAGGCCCTGAACTGAAATAAGATTTAAGAAATGAAGCAGACATGGCCAAAGTGTGCGATGGTGGCAAACTTCGTAATTTGCTGCTGGTGCTGTTCTTATTTCCATCACTGGGCATACTGGTTTGACCTCTGCCTGCAATTAGTTCCACACTCAGAGGTAAATAACTGTTGGCTTGATTTGTCCGTGTCTTCATAATTGGTGTTAAGGATGGGTTTTCACTGCTTGCCAAAGCCCCATCTTCAAGTTGGGGCACTGGGAGAGGTTCCGTGAAGTTCATCTGGAAGTTTTTGGAAGTCATTTTATGTTCAGGTGGCAGTTCTGGAACTGACACACTCATACCACCTGCAGTTCGTATAAAATATTTGCTACGCTCATGACTGGGACTCTGAGCCTTTGCGAGTTTAACTCTTGTTACTTTTTTACTCTGAACTGATGGTTGTCTTGATTCTTTACCCAAATTCCTGGAACTTGGTTCATCAAAATGGTTATGTACATATACAGAATCTGATGGCCATCTTGGAGCCTCGGTACATTCTTGGGCCATGGGGATGGGTAGCACTGTCTGGTTATTTATATCATGATTATTGCTGGATGATCTTTTGTGTTGATGCTGAGAACTTGCATGCCTACTGGCAACAGATTGCATGCTGGGAATCATTCTTCATTTGGGGTGTCACCCAGCTGGTCCAAGGGAGAATAAAGGTAAATCAGTATACTAATTTAACCTTCATATATTTCCATCATCAGGGTGACCCTAAAAAAAATAAAGTTGTATCAGTATACAGCAGCTTCATCGATTGGTCTATTTACACCACCATGTAACTCCCAGGGAAACACGTATATTGCCATTTACAAAACCAATCAGTGTGTCCATAAACATACAGTACTGTAGTTATCACCTTTTTATCCTATAATCTTTACTCCTCTCCTGCTTTTTTATATATTGGGTAGATCAAGAAGTACAACAAAGACTTGGGAGTGGTGTAAGACAAGAGTAGAAAGTACAGTTACAAGAAAGAGCAAAAATTAATAAAAAATTTTACTCGTATGCTGACAGTGGTAGATGAAGTATTTGAAAAAAGTTTTGAATTCAAGTATAATGTACAGTACAGTAGACCTTTGCCATTTGCGGGTTTGCGATTCACAATTTCAACAATTTGTGGTAAGCAAATGGTGGCTAGCTTGCGAACCTTTTCCCGCAGCGCAACGAGTCACCCCACGCACCCGCGGAGTCTCATCTCCCTCTGTTCGCGCTCAACCATTGCCTGTGACGCAGCATCTCATGTTGTACTCTCAAAACTTTGGTGTTTATGTGAAATGGCCTCTAAAAGACTGCCTAGGGTCAGTGCTAGTGTTGCTAGTGGAGTGAAATGTAAAAGGCAGAAGTCAGTGATTACCTTGAAAAAGAAAGTTGAATTATTAGATAAGTTAAAAGAGGGGACTAGTGCTGCCATGGTTGGTCGGTTGTTTGGTATGTATAGGTATACAGTAATGCGCTAAGGTAGTATAAGTTGCTATTTGCCTATTTGTGCCATTCTTTGGAACCTAACCCCCACGAATAACAAGGGTTTACTGTACAGTATTCTTACTAAGGGAAACACTTGCTAAAGTAAATGTAGAAATACTGTACTGTAATTGAGGCATGTGGGCTTCTCCCATAAACAGGGTTACAACCCCCCATTAGTGTCTTCCCAGTGAGTAGAACTCCCATACAAAAAGTAGTTCCAGCATCTTAATAAGGTTGAATAATCTCTTATATAATTTTTTTTTATTTATTTATTTTTTTTTTATTATTTATTGGGCACTCCCCTACATCCTTGTGTAAGGTGAAGCGCAGAAGCGTTTACAGAGCCCAACAGGGAAGCATGCTAAGTTCATGCTTGCCTTTTTTATATCGCTTTCCTGAAAGTTATGAGTTTTGTTTCCTTTTTAAAATTGTAACCTGAATTCTCTTGGCCACAGTATGGTAACATATGTAAAATTGGTTGTGTCACGTTTGGTAATGCATCATTTGTAATTTTGAATATCAAAATACAATAATGTTCAAAAAAATATAAATATTTTCCCCCCAGTTGTGACTTGACTAAATTACGGTAGGTAAAGCGAGGTTGGCTGATTATGTTTTATCCAGAAATATGGCAGCTAAAAACTATCTACAGTAGTTTTATGTTATATGAAATTATACTGTACATGTCTTATGGTGCTGACACCCTTCAACCTACAGGGATGATGGATTTTAAGTTATGGTTTGTTGTTCATTATCAAATACTGTACAGCACTTACTGTAGCTACTGTAACAGATCTATAGACCTAACTTAACCTACAGAAATCACATCAAACTCAGTCAGTTATCCAGAGATTTTGTATACACTTGACATGATGAATGGTGCTTAAGGGGTATCTTTCCAAAAGTGCCGCACAAATATCCACTGACTATAAAGTATGACCCTTTATCCCCATTACTGTTAAGATTCAGTAGAGGATAACCACAGAACTCTATTATGTTTTGATTTGTATATAGGGAGACACAGCAAAAATATACTGTATATACTGTAGTACAGTGGGTCGGGTTCTGTTCCTGAGGATGTTCATAAATCGGATTTGTACGTAAGTCAGAACACATGATGTATGCATACCATACTTACAAAACAATGCTTAAAATCCCACTATATCATAGTCTAAGTTTTTATATACAGTATACAGTAGTCTGGTTTTACGCGGATATTTTTTATGCGGAAGGCCATTCATGCGGCAAGGTGCTGGGAGCGGACGTCACCGCTGACGTCGCAGACTGTGATTGGGCCACGTATCCTTACCACCCACGCACCCCCTCCGCCGCGCGCTGTGATTGGTCTAGTTATCCTTGCCACCCCCGCCACCCACGCTCTCCATCGCCGCGTCAGTCTCACTGTCCCCGCGTATATTCACTCGTGCCCAGGAACCGGTTTTGTTTTTTCTTTCTATACAATGGCTTCCGCTGGACCTCCCCACCCACGAGAAGCCCTGAACTACCTGGCCCAAGCCGCCCCAAGTCCAAGACGGTGCGACGTGCCTTAAGCTATGAGGTAAAGTACAAGATCGTCCAGGAGTTAGAAAAAGGCACGAGACAGGTGGACCTGGCCAGACAATATGGACGAGATGTTGGAAAATGATGACATCAGTGAGCAGCGAGGTGGAACAGAACAACAAGAGCAGAAACTAACACCTGCTGATGTGAAGGATGTCATCGAGTTAGCTGAGAAAATGAAGCTCATGCTTGCCAAAGACCCAGTCAATCATTGCTACGAAGTGTCTAATAACCTTCTGTTGTAATCCCTGGAGCCCTATGTTCAGCTGTATCACGACCACATCAATGCTAGATGTCAATAAAACCACCGAGTTCTTCACCCGCCAACCACCACAGCCAGCCCAAGTCAGTGATAGTGAGGATGTGGACTTTGAGGGGTTTGACGAGGAGGCCCTTCTAGCCTATGTGTAGAATAGAGAGACAGGTGAGGGCCAATAATCTACCCTCTGCCTTGGAACCAACCCCCCATCCCCGTGTGCCCAGCCATCTCTTCTACTAACGTAAGTGTTATAAATATTATTGATATTTCTCTTATATATTAATTGTGTGTGCATACCATCATAAAATTAAGATGTTATTTTTACTACAATGTACGTATTGTGTCGGAGATAGCCAAAAAAACGGGTAGTCTGGCGGTCGGCCCAGTCTCTATTTCAATTAAACCCATAGGTTCTGTTATTTTATTTACACGTTTCGCTTTATACACGGACCTCCATGGGCTTAATTAACCGTGTAAAACCAGACTATACTGTACATCTAAAATCATTTAATTTAAGACAAAAGAAGAAATAGAATGACAACATACAGTAATGAAAGTAAAAAGTAAGTCATCAGGTAAATAAAATACTGTAAATTTCAAGTTTAACCCCGTTCGTATCGGCGGGCATTCATAAGTTTGGGACCTCCTGTATACTACAGTATTAGGGTGTGTCATACGGAGGCGAATTTTTTTTTTTGAGTTTGAAAAATCGGCCCATGGTATTAATGATGTAGTTCTATGTGCAGAATCATGTGATATCTTCAGATTTGAAAAGTTTTCATTTTTTGCTTGGTAAATTTTAACTTGAAATCTTATGAAAATTCAGTATTCCCACCCTTTTACCAACACCACTAAATAGCTTATTTAAAGTAAAGTAAATGTATCAGGTTAATTTATGAGGATGAAAATGATCCAGAATAGTGAAACGAATGATCTTGACACATTTATTAAATTTAATATTCCTTTAGAAAACAAAATCATCAAATACAAAAACCGGTTTTACTACTACGACCCGGTGTTGCTGCACACCATAGAGAACATGTCTTTCTTGCTTCTGTTTTACTCATCACCTCCCTGCTGACCACCTGAGCTCGGATGTAGCCTTCCCTCCTCTCCTGGCTGTACACGTGACTGCTGGCCTCGCTCACTTGCTGTACACAACGCTCTATACTCTGGGTGTGCGAGGGCCAGGCAGGTACATGCATGGGGTTGTCCAGGAAAGCTCTGACTTGAACATTGGTGAGGCTGCAAGAGGGGCTCACTGCCAGCCTGGATGTTATCCAGATCTATGAGATCAGTGAGGGTCTTGGCACCTAGATTGACTTCAGGAGTCTTCCTGACCCTGAAGGAATCTCACCAACTGATTCGTCATGCCCAGATCCTCTCATAAGTCTCATATCCAAGATCTTTTTGACTGCCACTCTTCTCTCCTCCTCATCCTTACTGCAGAGCATTGTCTGCAGAACTCCCTCGGGATGAGCATACCAGGAAGATCTCCTCACAGTCTGCTCCACAATCTGAACAACCTTCCTTGGCTGACTCCTCAGGAGCTCAAGCTGAAAGAGAACATGCCTCGGACCTTCGGAGAACGATGACTTGACCTTGGTGTTGAACCAATTTGGCAAATAGACACTCACGATGAATTGGACAATAAGTCTCAGGTTGTGAAGCTGGTCCCCCTTTCAGTTTATGATGAGCGACTCAAATTCTGCAGAACCTGAGAGCAGTTGTGAGCCACCTAGAATGTGAGACTGGACCTATCTGCAGGTAAGCAAGTCTATCAGGCATGACCCCAGTTTTGATGGCACTGCAAATCATGTAACCATAGTACTGGTCAGTACTCAGGTCGTCAATGACAGTATGTGCAAGCTCAACGAGTGGAGGGCCAACAGTGATTTTTTCAAAGCTCGGATTTATTTCTAACTCAGTGGCAGAGTCCAGCATCTGTTTGAAAGAGTCTTGCCATCCAGCTCCTGGATCAGATGTCTGAGTGGCAACTCGTTGGTGTGGAGGTCACAAACAATCCAGACCAGCTTCCTCCCAATCTTCCGCTCTATCCACTGTATGACCCCCCCTTGCCACCCTGTGTTCGTGTTGGTGCTGTCCCCTCCAATGGCCTGCAGGGTCTGGTCTACGTTCCTCTCTGAGCCAGTTCACAATGTTATCTGCCACTATCTCAGCTGGTTTCCTGATGCTGGTTTCCTGATGTCATCTTTCTCTGAGTGAAATGCCACAAATACTTCCCTCCTGGTTCACTGCAGCAGGAGTAGTGTTCCTCCTTCACCATGGCAGGGAACAACTTGTCAGAATCTCCAACTTTCATGAACACTTTAGTGTCATCCCTTCTCCCATCAAAGAACAAACAATTGATTCCATTTTCTCTTATCCCCTTATCAAACTCCTCTTCTAGGTTACTGACAAGTTTCTCCTGAGCTCTCCTTACTTTGTTATGATCTATCACCAGGTGAACATCATCAGGTGTTATCAAACCACCGTCAACCCAGGCAGCTGTTGCTATCTCTGCAGTTTCTCTGAGACCAGTGTGGTGTCGCATGCTGGCCAGAGCTATGCTCGGGATATCTTTCCTATTTCGAATCTTATGCCTGGAAGGTTTGGGATCATTATTTTCTGGGTTAGGGACAAAGTCACCATTCTCCTGGTCAGCACTCGGATCAGCCATGGGGAAGTCATTAAACTCTGAATCAGCTTGACTCCAATCATCGGCCTTTTTTACCTCACCCTGGGCCTTCTCAAGTCTCTTTTCCTCGGCAACTCTTCTCCTCTTCTGTCTCTCTGTGGCAGCCTCCTGTCTCTTGGACTCCGGAATATCTTGGCTAGAAATCATGAGAGCCCCTATACTGCCATTCTTCTCTCTCTGTGCTTTGACAAATGCCAGTTCGATCACAGGAATCTTCAGTTCACGCTTGCAAATACAGGAGATGTGGGCCTCGGATTTACAGTCACGATCGCATCCAAACTCAGGACAGAGAACAATTGGGCACTTGCAAGTAATTATGTCAAATAACTGGTCCAATTGCTTGGCAAAGCTGTCCTTAACTGCAAGTTTTCCTCTCCCAAGAGAGATATCTCTTGCCTTTTCCCAACTGGCTAGCAGTCTCTCACTAATCTTCTTCTAACTTGTTATGACTGGAGGCTTGAACTGAGCGTTAGCCAGAGTGTACTGTGCCAAGACAGCTTTGGTCATATCATTGGCAATGTCTTTGTTTGTGTAAGTTCTTTGGTTCTTTTCACTGATTTGCCTGATTAAAACACCGTATCTCAAAGCATCTCTCAATGTAGGCAACTCCGACTTCAGGAGCTCTCTCCCAGACCCAAGATAGTGACTGAGATGGCTGGATTTTTGGTTCCTCGTCCTGACACAAGCAGCCATCGCAAATATTATCAACTTATAAATGCATCAGAATCTGAAACAGAAAAAATATTGTTAGTTGGGTTGTTAAAGAATGAAGTCAGAAAGCAATGTTCACTATTTAATTGTAATGCACTAATGCAGCTGTACGTTAGATTTTCGATAAATTTCACGCTAAAATTTACCTAGCAAAAGGTTGCAAAATATTGAAACTGAAATTATTTTCTGTTTATATACACTAAAATCTACCAAAAAAGTGATGGGCCATTAGTTTTAGCTGATCTTCCCTCCTATGTACAGTATATAGGATGATAGAAAAAGAATAATAATACTTTAGTATTACAGTTTTGTTGCAAATTTATAATTTCCCAAGTTATTTAGATTTTTTTTTTCACTGAAGAAAGTACAATCAGCCAATCAGTAGAAGTCACAGTGTCATGGTATATTTCTGAGCATGCTCAAGAGTTGGAATTTGTCAGTCGTAAGATGACCTCTCGTGCAAAGGGTGATATTTCTCAGAATTGCAAACCCATTTGACATTTTCAAGGCTGATTCATGTTCTGCAAACTTCCAAAGTGTGGTGCAGACTGCCATCATCGTGAAGATAAACATGTTGGATTTTTCACAAAATGATACAAAATCGACAGGACAGAGGTGAGGGTAGGCCACATTTCGTTAGGTTTGGTCTGGTCTTTTTTTGTCATGTTTTTACCCCACAATTTTACTTTTACCCATCCACCTTATATGTCTAAAGGCCCTCTACTTCAAAGTCCTGCCCACTGTGTGTGATCAAAATAAATTGTACTTACAGTAAGTGAGATCTTAAGTGAAATCGAAAAATCAAAATACAATACTAACTGGAGAAATATATATATATGTAACAAAAACATTATTGAGTAAAGTATTCGGTAAAGGTGGAAAGACCAAAAATAACTTATGGAATTGAACCAAAATTTCTGGAGATAAGATTTGCATGATACTGAACACAAAAATGGAAATGAGAATGCACAGAACCTATTAGAACCTGATCTAACCTACCTAACCTGTATATTGTTGTTTTGATTTTCTCACTATCATCTAAACATCATCTCCAGAAAAAAATTAACGAATTCAATCTAATATAAATCATAATAAACACACCCGATGAGATCGTCATTCATTTCTTGACGTGTAAAAAAAGACCGTAGATGCTCTTGCATAGCAGACATGAACCAAAACATGGTCTCCACAGGAGATCCGACGACAACGTAGTTATTGTAGGGTAACTATTTTCCTTCTTTGCCTAAGAAGGATGTAGAGACTTGAAATTACTGCAATATAATTAGTGTTCACAGTGTTTTTACCCCGTTAATTCCCTCTTCTTACATGCGCTGCCCGCTAACAAGTAATTTATGATCATAGGATAGGCTAAAAAGAAAAAAATACTACAATGTCACTTCAATTTTATTTCCATAAAGTCCTTCTGGTGCTAATGGTCTTCTCTACCTTTACCAAGTACTGTACTGTTAATTTTTGTTCTATCACCTTATATACAATTCATTATAGAGTTCCATGTTGGTCCCCTAATGAATCTTTACCCCTCTCACTCTTAAAGGGGACTTTTCTGCTTTCGGAATTGTCTATCTTGATTTAATATCAAGTGCTTATTTACAGTATCGTGGGTCCGACTAATTACCCAAATGTACCCAAATGTAGCCGCAATGAAGTCAAATAATGGTCCTACATGAATAAATCGGATTGTCAATCACTTCTCGACTAGTATTTGGTGTCACAAAGTAAAAAAAAAATTGGAAAACGTAATTTAATTTGAGTTAATAGATCACGTGCATGTACCGAGGGAGCGAGTAATTGCCCAAATGTAGCCGCAATGAAGTCAAATAATGGTCCTACATGAATAAATGGGATTGCCAATCACTTCTCAACTGGTATTTGGTGTCACGAAGTCACAAAAAATTGGTAAACTTAATTTAATCTGAGTTAATAGATCGAGTGCATGTACCTAACCTAACCTAACCTAACACAACTCAGATTAAATTAAGTTTACTAATTTTTTGTGACTTTATAACACCAAATAATAATCGAGAAGTGATTCACAGCCCGATTTACGCTTGTACGATCATCATTTGACTTCATTGGGGCTACATTTGGGTACATTTGGGTAATTACTCGCTCCCTCGGTACATGCACGCGATCTATTAACTCAGATTAAAGTAAGTTTTCCAATTTTTTGTGACTTTGACACCAAATACTAGTCGAGAAGTGATTAGCAGTCCGATTTATTCATGTAGGACCATTATTTGACTTCATTGCGGCTACATTTGGGTACATTTGGGTAATTAGTCGGACCGCAGTATCGTAGCTAATGAATTCACAAATTTCACTCCAAAAGTGTATTACTTGGTGCTCCTTCACAACATATGGTCTCCATTTCTTTGAAGTATCGACCAGAGAAAGGTATAACTTCAGAAAAGAACATATTAAATTCAAATGTTACCATGTAAAGCTGGATAAAAGTCACGACAGGTGAATCCACAGGTATTTACCCAACAATAGGAGGCTTAAACCTGACCTCAATTATTTATGGGTTTCATCAAACAGACACATTTACAAAAATTCTCACAGAATTCTCATGCTATTGTATAGTGAATTACCTTAAAAGCGTTTATAATAAGCTGCTACACTTGTCCTTTCTCTTCTTGTGACTTGTATCTACAATGCCCCAGTTTATATTCAAAACGTAGCCTCGGAAGGTCCGCCACGTACCAAACGCTACATAAATAATTACTGTTTCTAAGGTCATGGGAATCTTACCTGGTCGGTCTATTATGTGTCATAAGGTAATGAAGCACAACAAACCAGGTGACAAATCCTATCATCTGCTTGCCACTAGGACTAGTCTGTCTGTCATCTGCAGAACAAAAACACTACCTGGTAACAGTGTTGCCAGATATTTGTGACCAAAAGTAGCGGATCTCAATGAAAAGTAGCCCAATATATATATATATATATATATATATATATATATATATATATATATATATATATATATATATATATATATATATATATATATATAGAGAGAGAGAGAGAGAGAGAGAGAGAGAGAGAGAGGAGAGAAATATGAAGATAGATATAGATATACTACCTGTAAAGGTATAAACAGACAATTTATAGCTTTAACTCACCACTTATTTGCTGCTCTTTTTCTTTGTATCTTGTTCCTTTTTGTTCTAATTAAAAGAGCTTTCTTCTTGTCTCTTGTTTCAGTTAAATTAACATAACTTTTCTTCTTGTTACTTGTTTTAATTAAATTAACACAACTGTTCTTCTTGTTAGTTGTTTTAAATTAAATTAACATAACTTTTCTTCTTTTTAATCTTACTTAAATTAACACAACTATAAATCTTTTGTAAAAACACACATCACTTTTAGGCAGATTGAAATTTCAAATTTATAGATCTACACTGTTCAGTAGGTCTTCCTCTTCTGCATCTACTTCCTCTTCTCTATAGATTGATGAGTCATTTTTCAGCGTGGAAAATTGGAGGATCAAATGACAACAGCAAGTTCCATTTAGTTCAAGGCTTGTTTTATTCTTAATATTGATGTTAAGAACTCAGCCCCATTCTGTTCCTCAAATTAGTTTTAACTGATGTAACTCTCGAAAATACCCGTTCAACTAAGGCGTTACATATTGGCTAGCTGTAAACTTTTAGTGCAAATTCTGCAAGCTCTTTTAACACAAGCTCTCCCGCAGCATTTTTACTGTGATTGCTTTCGTCCAAAATAGTGATCCAGTAGTTGGTATATTTCCTTAAAAATTGTGATCCCAATCAATAGTTAAGGTTTTACTTTTACTTTTATCTTCTTCACCACTCATCGGCTCGTAAGCCGCTTGGGCGATCGGTCACGTCTCTGTTACTTTTCTTTTTTCTTTTGTCCTCTTCACCAAATTATCGGCTCGTTAGCCGTTTGGGCGATCGGTCAAGTCTCTGTTACGCACTGTTGGCAAGTACTGGGCATGCACCGGTCCCTGAATGTACATGAACCCGCTCCAGTGTTGGTCAAGTCTGGTCTTGAAAGAGCTCACGCTAGGTGCCGTCACAACACTTCCTGGTAGATTGTTCCAAGAGTTCACAAATCTCACTCCGAAAAAGTTTACCCTCACAGTTTTCTGGACTTGCCGCTTCTTCAATTTTGAGCTGTGACCCCTTGTGGGGCGAGCGTCCGCCAGCTCCACGTAAGGACACTCGACTGAGTAGTGCCCCTTGAGATGCTTATACACCTTGCCCGCCTGTAGTATAAGCTAGGCAAGATCAGGCGCTCCAACCTCTCAGGGTAGCTGAGGTGCCGAAGTGCAGGCACCAGTCTGGTGGCCCTTTGAACATTTTCAACCAACTGACAGTTCCTAGCATATCTCGGGGACCAGACGGGGTGGCTTTTCTCTAGATGGGGAAGCACTTCACTCTTGAAAATCGTTACGAGGGACGGATCGTCTAGATATCTGAACGACCTTCTTATAAGACCCAATAATTTATTTGTCTGATTTACCTTCTCGCAATGGCCCGAGAACTTCAGCTCATTGTCAACATACACACCTAGGTCCTTCTCACATTCAGCCTCAAATAGTGCAGTTTCTTCATCCCGTTGGGACATATGATACGCCTCCTTACCGTTGGTACGCCCCAGGTGCACTCTCTTACACTTCGTGACATTAAATCTCAGCAGCCATTTCTTCGACCATTCTTGGAGCCCACAGAGGTCCTTCTGCAGCTCTTCACAGTCCGCTTGGTTCTTGATTTCCCGAAATAACTTGGCGTTTTGACGCCACTAACTCTCAATTTCAGTTATCTTAGGCTCATCAGCAAGTTTACGTGGGAGCTCTGAGAATGGAAGACGTAATTGACTTAGACAAATATTTAGTAGGAAACACCCCAAAAGGGTAGCCCAATCCGCTCCTTTTCGCCCAATCTGGTAACATTGATACCGCCAACCTTTGACGTCGTACGATATTTTTCTGAAATTGTTTAACTTCATTCTGGGTTATGCATTGTCATACAATAATGTTTATTGATAAAACGGTATTTATCTGCTTTTGAACGAAATATTAATGATCACGTAATACTCACGCGTATACCGATGACAAAAATTACTTATGTGCGTTGTGGTCGTGTTCTGTAGAGGAAATTTGTATGGTTTACAGGTTTGTTTTCGTACAGTTTATTGGAAAAAATCTTTAAACGGTGTGTTGCACAACGTTCAAATGAGGATACCCAAATGTCTTTGAAAAAAAAGTAAATATTTATATAGTAGCATCATCACAGCATATGATGAGCGCATGTCTGGCCACCAGCCACGTCAGTGCTCTAAGCTTAGCCAACTTTTCTCGCTTGGGGTTGCCTCCCCGTAAACTGCGGGGAAATGGCGTAGACTGTGTTAACCTTTATGTTTTTATTTATATTTCATCATCGTCATCATCATCATCATCATCATCATCATCATCATCATCATCATCATCATCGTCATCAAAAGCCTGTAGTTATCCACTTCTTGATGAAGGTTTGATTCTTCACAATGTTGTCTTCTGTCGTAAACCTACAGGTCCATATAGGGAACTGCCTCCAATTTTTTTCTTTTATCAATCAATCCATTTGTCAATTGATACTTTTTTATGAATGACACACACACATGCATATATATATATATATATATATATATATATATATATATATATATATATATATATATATATATATATATATATATATATATATATATATATATATATATATATATATAATGTGCGTTTACGTTTCTTACTCTTCAGTACAGAGCCGTAGCTTTAGCAGCGTCATGCCATTGTCCTACATTGATATTATCCTTTCATATATTATAAAGACGTGAAATCGTAGAAGAAGAACTCGTCTTATTACGCCTCAGGTAGGTAGGTAGTAAGCAGCTATCAAACAGGGAGGTACTGTAGTGGATACCCTCCCCTACAACTGCCGACTGATCATCTGCCGTTCGCTTACCAGCCAATCAGCTTAGAGCTTTTTCCACGTTTAGAAGTTTAGAAGCTCCAAAAGTTGTTGGTAGCCTAGCGGGCTTACAGCCAGCGACGTCGACAAACTAAGGCGCAGGTACGGACGGAGGAGTACTATCGCCGACTGAGTCTTGAGCTTCCACGTCTCAGCCAGGATCAGTGCTCCCGTCCTCTCTCGCGTACTGATCCCGAGCAGCCGTATAAATATGCGTAGGCGTACGCTCTCCTACCCGCGACCCCCGCCTGAACCGCCAACCCGACGCCCCGAACCACGACAGGCTCCGCACAGAGAAAGCGGACCAGCTGCTGGCCTTCCACGAAGCCCTGAAAAGCAAGAACAATAGGGGGCAGGGAAAAAACACTTTTATTTGAGTTGCAGGCTGCACTTTTCAGGCATCGTTTGTATGGCTGTAACAAACACCTGTGCAAAATTTCATGCCATTTCATGCATACTTACCCTGCCGCATCGCGAACGACTTTTTGTCAACTTTTAGTGTATACCAAAAATTAGGTGTCATTTAATGTTTTCCAGGATAATGATAAATTTTACATGGGTGACATCGATTTAATTCACATGTTATTTTACAGGTACACCTTATAGAAAATCATTACAAGTTCATATTGAAATTCTTTTTTGTGCGGAACCTTGGCATCATTTTCCTAGACAATATTCTTTGCCTAATATATCCATCTCTCGATTCGTATCCCGTCACTTCAGTGCAAGCTTCAGTCATCACTTTTATGCCTCTCTCGACCGCCTGAGTGCTGTTTGGCCACTTGGGCACCACTAATGGTGTCTCAAGAATGTCTCAAGAATGTCATTAACCCTGAGAGAAGTAATGTAAGGAGGCTCAGTCTTGAGTTCATTCCTCCAGTTAATCATGGAATGATAGTTTTTTGCTTGCCACTTTAGTTTCGGAGTCACCACCTTTCTCATGTTGACTACAGGAGGCACATCCTCATTCCCATCTCCATCTTTACCCTCCTCATCAGTATAGTTTAACAAATTCTCGTCAACAGCAGCATCAGAATCTTCCTCCTCCTCTTCAGATCTGCCAGTGCATTCTTCCTTTTGCTGATTCTCCTCTCTAATTTTTCTTATCATTGAGACAGCTTTTTCTCTAACAGTCATGTCCTCATCTGCACACATACCAAGAAGAAGTTGATCTGTGTGGGCGAAGTATGCATTTCTCTGGACAGCCTTCTTCACTATCGTCTCCTCCTCACTATTCAGGTGTTTCATATATAGCAGGGACTGGAATACGTTCCTTGAGCCGTGTGTTACGTAAGGGTGTATCTTGATGTAAAACCACATTGGAGCACTGAACTTTATTATTGTAATGACAATTCTTTTCAACTCATGGCTGGGTCTTGATGTTGCTACATACAGCCTGAGGATTCTACTCCATAAGGTGTTCCACCTTGACACACAGGGAGGACCTGGCTCAATAGCAGCCAAGTCATCTTCAACAACACCTGTGATAACTCCTTTACAAATCCTATACAGGTATTTCTGATCCCCAGACAGAAATCACTGACTGACTGGAACTCAGACAAAGACTCCTTGATCTGCTTTCCAATGGGACCACGCCAATGCTCAGGACCACTTGGTTTACCATCATAGTGATAAAAAACTGCGCGGAAAGGCAGCTCATTTCCGTGAAGCTGACATATGAAATAATGGAGCGGGTGACCAAGTAACATTTCAAGATGATGAATGACTCCATTTTCTGATCCTACATTTACATTGGTTCCATCACAACCAACACACACAATGGGCTGCTGGGTTAGATTTTTCTCCACCAGAAACTCGTGAATAGTTTTGGCACTCTGCTTTCCGTGTCCAGTCTTGGGAGTCACATGTGTGAGATATTCATTGCCAGGCTCAACCATGATGACATAATGATAATCAATATAGACATAGCACCATACTCATCTGCAACAAGACAACTTAAATGAAATAAGAGATATGAAAAAAAAGTTGATAAACACTGAACAGAACATTGCACCGCCACAGCGGCTGTTTGGCTAGTACTGTAGGTAAATTTAAAAATTTCAGTAGAAAATGCGGCAGACTAAACCTCGACATATCAGCTTCAAATTTGGCATGGTGTCTTAGATATGTATAAGGAACAATGCCTGAAGAGTGCAGCTTTGAGCAAAATTTCACTGCCCCCTAAAGAACAACGTCATCCACTCCACTGCCACCACCTCCAACAACTTTACTTCTACCGCCACTGAGGACGACAACTGGACGAAGGTTGAAAACAAAAAACGCCGATGTGCTTTTTCGGGAAACGAATGCCGTCAAGCAGCCCAAAGGGCACCCATCAGCACCACCAGCTCACCCCCAACGACACTGCCAAAATTCCGGATCTTGAAAACGGACAGGAAAACGAAATATGCCGCCATCACAGAGATGGAGAAACTAAATACACTGGCCAAGTTCTCAGTGTGGCCCAACCTAAAGGGGGAGATGATTATTCACCCCAAAGACAAGGACTCCGCCACCACCGTCGACACTTACCTGAGAAACACCACCACCGTTGCATCACCCAAGCTGGACCCCGCCCAGAAACTGATGAAGTCGGTAGTCCTCCGGTACCCAAAGGAACTACCCCTCGAACCCCTGGAGAACCACCCGAAGATCCTAAAAGCCGAGAGATGCTCTCCCCCGTCCGACAAGACGGCCACCACAAAACAAATGCTCATAACGCACTACGGTCCACCCCCCAGCACCAGAGACCTCAAAACCTGGGGGATCTACGAAGTGAGGCCCTTTGTCCCGGAGCCCCTGCGGTGCTTCAGATGCCAGAAATACGGGCACCATCAGACGAGGTGTAGGTACAAAGAAATCTGCGCAGTCTGCGCGCAGAAGCACGGCACACACTCCTGCCTCACCAAGTTGAAAAATGGGAAAAAATTGCCCCCAAGTGTGCCAACTGCGGGGGCAAACACCACGCCTGGAACCCTGGATGCTCCGAGAGGACAAAGAGGGTCCAGGCAAACCGACCAGCAGCAAGACCGGCCCCCACCGCCTGCACACCAGCCCCACCAAATACCTTCGTGTGGGGAACCAAAAGGCAAAAATAACAAAGCCAACCTCCTCAGCCGGTCAACACCCAAAGTGCAGCCCAGTTTCCTGGCCTCACTACGGCCACACCTCAGCCACCCAAGCAGCAGACAACGACAACCACGAAAAAGGTAAAAGAAGCACACACCAAGGCACCAGAAGGAATGATACACGTATCAGACCTAGCCAAGGTACTGACAACCTTCGCGGAGGACCTAGCCGGACTACTGGGCCACAAGATCCAGCCCACACAGCTCCAAATACTCATGGGGAGCGTCGTCGGGCAAGTCGCCACAGCTCCAGCCACCTCAGTGGAGGACGCCATGCCGGTCCCCACTCGAGTGACAGCCGAGGTACACTCTACACCGAAAAAGGCCACCAGAGAACCCAAGATACCGACAGCTCCCAGAAAGAAATTGGACTTTTCAGCTCACCTGAACCGAACCACGGCCCAGAAGGCAAAAACCACCACAGAACAAGAAGATATGAACCTGATCCAGTCGGAATCGGACCTGAACATATCCATCGAGGACCACCAGAAGTCCCCGATGAAACAGTGGTGGAAAACATCAGCAACATGGAATGCTCAGGGCATCAAAAACAAGAAACACCTCCTGCAAGAAGCAGCAACCAAGGACAAGCTTGACATAATTCTGCTACAAGAAACACTTCTACAAGAACACCACTGTTTCAAATTCAGTGGTTACAAGACATACAGGAGGCATTTCACGCAGGCGTCAACAAGAGGATGTATGATCTTGGTCAAGTCAAGCATACCCTCCTCCGAGGTCATGCAGCAATTGCCATGTGGGGAAAACATTGAGACACAGGCCGTCAAAGTAACCCTCCAAGAACGGGAATTAACTGTTCACAACATCTACAAGAACCCAAGGGGCTCACTGGAGAAGACTCAATTATTCGCTTCAGCCGCTGACCACGCCACACTCATAGGAAGGGATTTCAATGCACATCATCCCTTCCTAAGCTCGGTAAGCCCCACAAATGAAGACGGCCTACACCTATACACCACCTTTCAAGACACACCCGAGATCTGCCTCCTGAACACCGGAGAGCCCACCCACATTAGGGGAGGAAGGCTAGATCTAACCTTCGTCTCCAGTGCACTACAGCCTTCGGCCTCCTGGCAGCTACACCCCACGCTGACCAGCGACCACTTTGCCACCCTAACAACACTGAAGGTGAACAAACTCCCCACTCCACCCCCGCCGAGATGGAGATACAATGTCCAAAAGGCAGACTGGGAACTCTATAAGAAACACCCGGCAGAGTGGCGCGCAAAATCACAGCCGGCCGGCGCAGCACCCATGGACGAGACATCCTTCCACCAACAATTGGTCGAGGCGTTTCACCAAGCGGCAGAAGAGGTTATTCCAAAAACAAAACCCACATCAAGACAGTACAAGGATTACTGGTACTACTGTCCCAGGGTGAAAGAACTCACCCACAGAGTGAACATGGCCCGAAGAAACTACAGGAGACATCCCACGGAAACAAACAGACATCTCCTGCAATTCATAGTTAAGGATACCAGGGAAGAGAAGGAAGAAATCAAAAGCGTAAGCTGGCTCAAGTGGTGCTCCGAACTGAACGAGCACACCGCCCTCGGCAAAATGTGGGCCCAGAGCCGAAGGGCATCTGGGAAGGCAACACCACCACCACCACCAACCCATCCCAACCCAGAAGAGGAAGCCGAGAGACTTGCAAAACTGTTCTCTGACCGAGCAGCAACGAAAAACCTCCCGAGACAGGCGGAGGAGACACAACGGCGTCTGCGACAGGCCAGACTCCAGATGATCGAAGAGGCCTGCAACAGTGAAGATGACACCGACAGACCCTTCAACCAGCAAGAACTCCAGAAGTCGATAAAACGAAGCAAGGACACAGCACCAGGGGCCGACAGGATAACCTACTCCATGCTTTCCCATGCCGGAAAAGCCGGGCATGAGGCTTTGCTATAAGTCATCAATGCTTCGTGGACAGCGCAAAGACTCCCACCGGAATGGAAGAACGCAGATATACAGCCCATTCCGAAGCCCAGAGAACCAGACAAACCGAGACCCATCTCCCTTCTCAGCTGCATAGCGAAGACGGGAGAAAGAATGGCTCTCAACAGACTGAAGTGGAAAGTAGGCAGCCCACACCCTCACATTTTTGCTTACACCGAGAACACCGGCACAGGCAACAACATCGTCGAGATACTCAGCACAGTGGACAATAAACCAGCTTTGGTGGTCTTCCTCGACCTGAAGAAGGCCTTCGAACTAGAAAATCCACTGGCCATTATAACGACGCTCGCTGAAAAAGGCGTCAAAGGAAGGTTGCTAGGGTGGATCCAGAACTACCTCACACAGAGAGAAGCAAGAGTACGCTTTCAGGGGGCAACCTCAAGCTACAGGGTCCATGAAAACGGAACCCCACAAGGAGGCATCCTCAGTCTAACGCTGTTCAATGTCCTGATGGAAAATCTTGTCAGACTTCCTTTCAGACAAACAGCCAAGCTCCTATGCTATGCAGACGACTTACAGCTCATAGTAAGAGGAGCAAACAGACTAGACAACACGCAACACGCACTCCAACTTATAGAAGAGGAGTGCAACAGACTTGGACTCAAGATAAATCCAGCCAAGTCGAAAGCGATGGCCATCTGCACAGACACACCAGACAAGATGCTCTCCGTAGAAAACACGCCGGTACCCTGGACATACACCCACCAGTGTCTTGGAATCTGGTTCGACCAGAAACTCACTTTCAAGCCGCAACTCGAGTATCTCAGGCACAGGACGAAGAGCAAACACAATATAATGAGGTCGTTCACCAGCACAACCGCAGTAGCGAACATACATGTGCTCAAAGCCTACTACACGGCCTCCATCAGATCGCTGGTAGATTACAGTGCTCCAGCACTCATTGGACTGAGAGAAGACCAGATAGCTAAGCTAGAAGTTATCCAAAATAATGCTCTCAGGACCATGCTCGGAGCACCCATGTGGACCAGAATTTGCAATTTGCAAATGGAAACTGAACTACCACCCCTGGCAGTACGAGTCAAGCAGGTGACAGCCGGTCTCCTCGCTAAAATCTGTAGATCAGATAAGCTCATAGCTGCCAAAACGCGAATCAGTGCCTCCATCCACCTCGACCGCAGAGTGCGAGGGGCCACCTGGTCGCACGAGGCAAGCAAGGTCATCCGACACCTGCAAGCAGAAACACTCGTCAAGAACAACCAAGATATACGAGACAGTGGTTACGTAGTTCCTCCACCATGGAGCCCTCCACCAGCCACATTCAAAATTACCGAACTAGGTGATAGCAAAGCCAACCTCCAGAAGGAGGACCTCAAAAGAATAACTCTGGAAGCCATAGCCACCGAGACACCGGCTGATGCAGCATCATACTTCACAGACGACTCGGTGGACCCAAAACATCATACATCCGGAGCGGCCTTCTACACCCAAGGTCAGACCCTCCTATGGAGACTTTCTAATGACTGCTCCACCCTACAAACAGAGTTGGTAGCAATTTCAAAGGCCCTACAACACGCTGCAACACAACACAACAAGTCCATCATAATTCACAAGGACTCGAAAACGGCCATGCAGGCTCTGCAACACAGTCAACCAAGAGACACCGTCCACATCATAACCTCGATCCTCGCACAGCTACAGGACTTCCAAAGAAAAAACCGCCCAGTCGTCTTACACTGGATTCCCAGTCATGTAGTGATCGGGGGAAACGACGTGGCAGACGAAGCAGCCAAGGCAGCCAAACGTTTTAGAAGCGTACACATTCAAGTTCCAGCAAGCGTGCAACAGATCAAGAATCACCTCAGAAAGACTAGCAAGCTCCACATCCAAAAGAGCTTCCTTCACGCATTCATCACTGGTTCCCAATCAGCCAAATGGTACCTGGCGGCTACAAAAGGGGAACCACCTTTCGCTGACAAGAAAACACCAAGACAAACCCAAGTCAGCCTTCATCGACTACGACTAGGGTACAAGTGATCCTGGCAGACGATCGGAAATGACGTCATGGAATGCACCTACTGTCAGGAGCCAGCGGCCAACCTACTGGAACACTATCTCCTCGACTGCGAAGTCACACAAAGTCTCCGAAACAGAATTCAAAACTTCCAAGAAGCACACACAACACCAGCGGCCACTCTAACCCGAAAGGCCAAAACAACCCACATTCACCACCTTCTCCGGGTCATCACACGATACCCACCACCCAGATAGCTTAGAAAGTATCCTCTCCCAGCAAGTGCGGACCCCAGTTCGTGGGGCGCGCCACTCCGAAACTGACCACGTCCAAGAGTGGGGGTTGGTGGTAAGCGTCCACTGATCGGGGGTCCGCTCACACTTGCAACCTGCAGTATCCTTTCATATCTGCAGGCAGGACACCCTCCAATCCCAAATCCGGTCTGGCTGCTCGAGGAGCTCCAGCCGGAACCACCAAACGGGCCGCCTATAGGCAAAGGCCCGTGTCGGACTACGGTCCAACAATCTCAACAACAACAACAACTCCACACAGCAACTCCCTAGCACTGCACTGTGCATATAATATATATACAGAAAACGCATTGTGAGTATCTATTCTACCTCCATCCTGAGTGTGAGATATCTTACATGTACGTACGTATGTGAGCCCATACAAAGAGATAATAGACAAGCAAATAGAATTTGACAACTGGCCACATACAGTACGCTACAGTACTACCGCCTGGGAAGATATTGGAAGCATAATGTGTTGTCTAATGGTAGACCCTGCTGCCATATGGCATCACGAAAATTGTGACCAAGTCCCAGGTTGATGAGCTGACTTTCTGCCTCATTTACACACAATTGCAGGGTCTCAATTGTTTCTCTCTCTTTGACAACACAACATACATATTATTATTATTATTATTGTTATTATTATTATTATTATTATTATTATTATTATTATTATTATTATTATTATTATTATTATTATTATTATTATTATTATTATTATTATTATTATTATTATTATTATTATTATTATTATTATTATTATTATTATTATTATTATTGTTATCATTGTTATTTTATTATTTTTATTTTTGCGTTTCTTATAAATTTTACTTATCTGAATTATTATTATTATTATTATTATTATCATTATTATTATTATTATTATTATTATTATTATTATTATTATTATTATTATTATTATTATTATTATTATTATTATTATTATTATTATTATTAATATTACATTTTCGCCCCCCAGGCCCAATGTGGGTCAATGACCTGTGCCTGGGTGGCCAAATCCCCGTAAAAAACACAAAAACAAACAAAAAACAAAACAAAAACAACCTAATACAAAGAATTATGTACTGTGTACAGTATATTGGTGCGGTTTTTCGTGGCCAGCATACGGGTCTAAATCATACAATATTTCAAACTGCATTTGGAACACGTCTTTTTCTATGTTTAACTCTATGCTGAATATGTATGACTAACTTAAAATCACCAGCAGATTATACTTCGTAAACCTTAAATATTGTACAATGTATTGCTGACCATGAACAAGTGGCATATCGTACGTTCTTATAATTATCGTATCCAGTATGAATACCTGTTCGGCGAACAGTGTTCGTATTGTAGAAAAGTAAAAGGCTGCTCCTACAAGCTACCTATCATTACCGTACGATGGTAAATAATCTACCCCAGTAATTAATTGGTAAGAGGTGTATATACTATGCTTATAAATAAAGTTATATGAACTTCCGCTATGGCATCTTGCAGGTCACAACGGGAGAAAGTGGGTGAAAGGGTTCAAGGGCTTCAGAGCGTATACTTGTACTTGTATAATTCGCTAATTATTTAGTTTGTCTCCGGCCATAGCAGAAGGTAAATTGCTATCTGATACCGCTTCATCAGACAATGGAATTCGTGTAGAATCATACCCGGTGCAAGTGTCCCCGAGAGTGCAAGTTTTCAGAAGAGCTTTAACTGGTAATAACCTGAGGAAATTACTTATGGCGGGTGCCCTTTTATTCAGTAACCACGACATGGACGCTTTTTATTATCAGCGGTAAATGAATTTTCTCATACCATTCATTTAAAATATATAATATATATCTCGAGGCTTGGCAGAGTTAAGGTAGGAGGAAGTAGAGGACAAAGTTTTTCCCCACCGTCTCAGGTAAGAGTCCACCCACCTGTATATTATGGACTGTACTTGTTTTACCATTAACCCAGAAGGTTCACGACCGTCTCAGACAAAATGAGAATGATACTGTACAATATACATTCAAGGCCCACGTCCATGTAACAAGGACCCTTAAGAAAAGAAACCGATAAAGTGTTAGTAATGTACACTGATGCCAGAAACCTTGTGAATAAATTTGAAGTGTTGTGTTCATATACCCCTGTAGGTGCACACAGAACAATCGGATAATAATGTGATTAATTATTCTTTGTTACAAGGTCTTATTTTTACTTTATCCTCTTCGCCACTGATCAGTTAGTTAGCCACTTGGGCGGTCGGTCACGTCTCTGTTACACACGATTGGCAAGTACTGGACATGTACTGGCACCTGAATGTATCTGAACCTGCTCCAGTGTTGGTCAAGTCTGGTCTTGTACTTACAATAAGGTAATATTCGTTTTCTGTACAAGGTATGAGAGATTCAAAGAAAATGGCTGGGATTATTAGAATGGAAGACTATTATAAAACACATTTTGAGAGAGTATTGTGGGGTTCGGGATGTTTGGTTCACACTCAGGATGGAATGGAGAAAGGAAACTCACAATGTGCTCTCTATATACATGTTGTATAGGATTTACAATGCAGCTTGGTGCTGGGAAGACAGCATGGTTACAAGCGTGCTGTAGAGAGAGCTGGTTGGTGAGGACGCTCAGAGAAGGACAGCTTGTGGGTCGCCATGCTCTCTGTATACATGTTGTATTGGATGTACAATGCAGCTTGGTGCTGGGAAGTGGCAGCGTGGTTACAAGCATGATGTAGAGAGAGCTGGTTGGTGAGGGTGCTCAGAGGAGGACAGCTTGTGGGTCGCTATGCTCGCCGGCGGGAGCGAGGGCCGCCAGGCAGCGGCGGAGGAGGTGGTGTTGCTTGCTGCGGCTGTAGCTAGAAGAAGAGGGAGGGCACCACGAGGTCAGGTCTTAAATAGCGGGGGTAGGCGTGGCTTAGTAGTTGACCTCCGTGATGTATGGCGGCGCTGGTTGACCCAGACCACGAGGCATACACTGGGGAATTCGCGGGGTCGGCTACTCAGCAACAAACAGCGTTTGTAGGGGAGACATCCACTACAATCCAGTAGTGTGTCTTAGTGTGGGAGGAAACGACATAGGTAAGGTTAGGAGTGAGGAACTTTTCAAGAGGTATAGGGAGGCGCTGGGGAAGATTAGAGATAGGGGAGGGATCCCGATAGTAAGTGGTGTCTTGCCTAGAAGAGGGGTTGGTCGTGAATGGCTGTCCAGGGCAATTGCTATTAATTGCCGACTGGAAAAACATTGTGCAAACAATGGTTGGGCATTCATTGATGACTGGCAACGATTTTATGGCAACGACTACCTGTACTGTCGCGACGGAGTACACTTGTCTCGTGAGGGGGTAAAGACGTTGTCTGCATCCCTGGAGCGTGAAATTGTCACTCCGAAGGGGGGGTTTCGCCAGTAGAGAGGGGTCGGGGAAAATGGGAGTCAAAAAACAAGCAGGTCCTGGGAAGTAGTGAAACAGAAGTAGATAATGCTGAAAATATAGTTAGTCATAATAACAAACATCAAAGTAATAAATGTAAAACAGATAGAAACGGAAGAAATATATTGAGTGTTTATTATACTAATAGTAGAAGCCTGTGTAACAAAATGGACCAGCTCAGGGCCATTGTTAGTAAAGAGAACATAGATATAATTGCAATAACGGAAACATGGATAAATTCAAACAGCAAGCATTTTTTAGCAGAATTTCATATTCCAGGATATAACCTATTTAAATTTGACAGAGTAGGAAGGAGAGGTGGCGGTGTAGCAGTGTATATCAGGGTGTCATTAAAAAGCTGCAATAAATCAAACATTAAAACAAATAGCGACAATGAAAGTATTTGGGTAGAGATTGGTGAGGGCAGTGAATCCGTAGTCATTGGTGTTATATATAGACCACCTAATTTGAGTAGGAACGATGGTAAATTGCTATGGGAGGAAATAAAGAAGGCATCTGATAGAAACAATGTATGTATTCTAGGCGATTTCAACTTTTCAGGCATAGATTGGAAAAATCAACTTAGCGATAATGAATCTGAAGATTTTCTAGAAGTAGTACAAGATAGTTTTTTATATCAATTCATAAACTCGCCCACTAGAGGAAATAATATCCTCGATTTAGTTCTCAGTAATAATGAAAATCTAGTAAAAGATGTTGGGATTGGAGACGAACTAGGAAACAGTGATCATAAAGCCATATATTTTAACATAATATGGGATGGCAGGAAGAAGGAAAATTCGGCCTTGATCCCGGATTTTAGGAAGGCTAATTACGGTAGCTTAAGGAGAGACCTAAGGGATGACCCTATGGTCAAAAGATTAATCCCCCCCACACCTCCGGAAACTGTCAACTTAGGACGGGATAACCCCGAATTTAATTTAGCAGCTACTTATGAACAATTTATTGCGACAATCAATAATGCCCAAAATAAACACATCCCTAAAAGAAAATTCAGATCGATACGGAACCAACCAAAATGGATGAATAATAGACTCTTAGATCTTCTAGGGAAAAAGAAAGGAGTATATAGAAAAGTTAAGAAAGGCGAAAATCACTTACTTGGTTACTATCAGAACCTAACAAGACAGGTAAAAACAGAAATTAGGAAAGCAAAGAGAAATTATGAAATCAAGGTAGCAAACGAATCGAAAAATAACCCCAAAGCTTTTTATCAACTGTATAAATCAAAGGTTAGAGATACAATAGGTCCCCTTAAAACTACGACAGGAGAAATGACTGATGATGAATTAGAAATGTGTAGTACGTTAAATAGTCATTTTCGCTCCGTATTCACAAATGAAAACCTAGCACAGTTTCCAGAAGTTCATAAGGTATATAACGACAGTATAGAAAATATGTTGATGAATATCAATATTACTAGTAACGATGTGCTTAAAGTAATTAACAAACTGAAGCCTCATAAATCGCCTGGTCCAGACGAGGTATATGCTAGAATATTAAAAGAATGTAGAGATGAGTTGAGTAATCCATTAGCAGTTTTATTTAATAAGTCATTAGAATCGGGCCTAGTGCCAGAAGCTTGGAAACTTGCAAATGTAGTTCCGATTTTCAAAAAGGGTGATAAATCAATAGCATCAAATTACCGTCCCATTAGTCTCACGTCAATCATAGGCAAGTTGCTAGAGTCAATTGTTGCTACAAAAATCAGAAGCCACCTTGAAACATTCAACTTAATTAATTTTTCTCAGCACGGGTTCACCCAGGGACGATCTTGTCTCACAAATTTGCTTAGCTTTTTCTCAGAAGTATATGAAGAGGTAGATAATGATAAGTCATATGATATAATTTATTTAGATTTCAGTAAAGTATTCGATAGAGTCCCTCATGAGAGATTGATAAGGAAGGTAGAAGCACATGGAATAGGTGGATCAGTATTAAAATGGATTAGGTCATGGTTAACTGGTAGGAAACAAAGAGTCAGCATAAATGGATTAAAGTCAGACTGGGGTGCGGTCAAAAGCGGAGTTCCCAGGGATCTGTATTAGGCCCTCTGCTGTTTGTTATATTCATTAATGATCTTGATTTAGGCATAACTAGTAGGATTAGTAAATTTGCAGATGATACCAAAATGGGGAGAGTGATAAATTCAGATAGTGACTTTGAACACCTTCAAAGAGATCTAGATACCTTACATGAGTGGTCAGTAGACTGGCAAATGAATTTTAATACTGATAAATGCAAGGTACTACAGATAGGGAAGACGAATACAAACGTTAAGTATAAACTAGGTAACACGGAAATAGAAAACTCAGTTTGTGAAAAAGATCTAGGTGTATTTGTTAGCAACGACTTGAAACCTAGAAAACAATGTATTAGCGTTCGCAACAAGGCAAACAGGATTCTTGGGTTCATATCTAGGTCTGTGAGTAACAGAACTGCTGACGTTATCTTGAAACTTTACCTAGCATTAGTGAGGCCACACATGGATTATGCGGTTCAGTTCTGGTGTCCTTATTATAGAATGGACATAGATTCTTTGAGAGAGTACAAAGAAGAATGACAAAAATGATCCATAATATTAGAAACCTTCCATATGAAGAAAGACTGAAAAGCTTAGGCTTACATTCATTAGAGAGGCGTAGAGTTAGGGAGATATGATAGAGGTGTACAAGTGGGTAAGTGGGATTAACAAGGGTAAAATGGAAGATGTTCTGAAGCTCAGTAATAACGAAATAACTAGAACAAATGGCTTTAAATTAGATAAATTCCGATTCAGAAAGGAAATAGGCAAGCACTGGTTTGGTAATAGAGTTGTGGATATGTGGAATAGGCTACCGAGTGCTATAGTAGGATCGGGGACGCTAGGGAGCTTCAAGACGAAGTTGGATAGGCACATGGAAGTGCTGGGATGGGTGTGAAAGGGATCTGCCCAGTATGGGCCAGTCGGCCTCCTGCAGTATCCCACTTTCTTATGTTCTTATGTTCTTATGTACAATACTCCCCCCTTCCCTCCAGGCGGTGTAGGAGACTTGTTGTCTGCAGGGTTGCATGGCACATGTGAGGCAGAACGGGCAGTGCATGCCACATGTGAGCAATAACGGCGAGGGCGTGGATGAGCTGGCCGCTAGAGGAGACAACTGTCTAGATACACAATATCTGTGGGAGTAGAGAGGGAAAAAAAGGGTGTGTGGAGGCGATGAATGTTGTGCTTCCCTCACGGCAGGTACAGAGTCGTCAGATGCGCCTGCCGGGGTGTGTGGGCCTGGGTCAGGAGCAGGGGCTGTGTAAGCAGAAGCGGATGGGGGCTCGTGACAGCAGCTGGGTCCACGACAGCAGCAGGGTGCAGGACAGTAGCAGGGAGTACCTGAGGGAGAAAAGAGGGGTATGTTGGTCCGCACTCAGGCGCATGGGCCGCGTCGGGAGCAGGGGCTGCATCAGGAGGAGCGGCAGGGGGTACTGCTGGGCCGGTGGCAGTGGCCGAGGCAGGACGGGTGTGCTGGGGTCGGTAGGACGTGGTGCTTGGGGCAGGAAGAGGAGTTGGTGTCTGCTTAGAGAAGCAGTGCTGCTCTAGGGTGTCTAACCTGCGGTTTAGAGATAGTAGCTGTAGAGCCGATGAGAGCTGCTTCTGGGTGGATAAGCCAGTCTTCCATGTTGCTTGAAGACTGGGAGTGTGATCTGTTTCTCCTCCATGCTGTGTGAGTGCGAATCTCCGGGGGTCACCATTTGTGGGGTATGGGATGTTTGGTTCGAGACTCAGGATGGGATGGAGAAAGGAAACTCACAATGTGCTCACTGTATACATATTGTATTGGATGTACAATGCAGCTTGGTGCTGGGAAGTGGCAGCGTGGTTACAAGCGTTGAGTAGAGGGAGCTGGTTGGTGAGGGTGCTCAGAGGAGGACCAGCTTGTGGGTCGCCATGCTCGCCGGCTGGAGCGAGGGCCGCCAGCCAGCGGTGGAGGAGGTGGTGTTGCTTGCTGCGGCTGTAGCTTGATGAAGAGGGAGGGCACCACGAGGTCAGGTCTTAAATAGCGGGGTAGGCGTGGCTTAGTAGTTGACCTCCGTGATGTATGGTGGCGCTGGTTGACCCAGACCACGAGGCATACACTGGGGAATTCGCGGGGTCGGCTACTCAGCGACAAAGAGCGTTTGTAGGGGAGAAATCCACTACAGAATATGAGTCTACAGTCACTGAATGCCGCATAGATCTGCGGCTCAACTAATTCAACACAGATAGGATAGCTACTTATGTATTAGGATATTTAATATTAAGGTAATAAAATGGCGGCGAAGGTGTGGCTATTGGGGGAGGCTGGAGGCCACTATAAAAAAAAAAAAATAAGTAGACTGGGAGGGATGGGACTAACAAATCCAGAGGAGATTGCTGCCACTGAACATCAAAATTCACTTAAGCTCACGGCAGCCCTCACGGACCACATAATAGCCCAGAATGAAACAGGGGAAGTGGATACCAGCGAAGTAAATAAGATTCATAGGTCCATTACGACAGATCGACAGCATTGCCAAAATGATAAGTTGTAGCAACTATTGCTGCAGGTACCAGAAAATTTGAAAAAAAAGTAGCTATAACGCAGGAGGTGGGCGCCTCGAACTGGTTAACTACGTTACCAATAAGGGCAAATGGTTTCAGTCTTAATAAACAAGAATTTACAGATGCCATTGCTCTAAGGCACGGTCTGCTAGTAGAAGGTTTGCCCTCCCATTGCGTGTGTGGCTCTTCCAATGATGGCGATCACGCCATGGTGTGCAAGAAGAAGGGCTTCATATGCATGAGGCATGAAGAGGTAAGGGATCTCACAGCAAATATGTTGAAGGAAATCTGCCGGGATGTCATGGTAGAACCGACCCTCCTTCCATTGGATGGTGAGATCTGCCAACACAGGACTTCAAACACATCTAACGAAGCCCGTGTGGACGTCAGTGCTCGAGGATTCTGGACGCTGGGACAGCGAGCTTTCTTCGACATCAGGATTTTTGATCCCATGGCCGCATGTCACTGTAACCTTGCTCTCGATGCTGCACATAGGAGGAACAATTACGACAAGAGAAGGGCATATGGGGAGAGAATTCAAAACGTTGATCAAGGCAGCTTCACTCCTCTAGTGTTCAGAACCTCTGGTGGGATGGGACCAAGTGCAAGATGTTTCTACGCCAGACTTGCGGAGTTGATCTCCGAACAGAAGCAGCAGCCCAGAAGTTATGTTACAGCCTGGATGAGATGTCGACTGTCTCTCTCTCTCCTTCGGTTGGCTTTGCTCTGCCTCAGGGGAACGAGAGCTTCTGCCCTAACTCCGACAACTGCTGCAGATATTGACTATGAGGCTACTGTCACTGAATGTCGCATAGATCTGTGGCTCAACTAATTTAACACAGATAGGATAGCTACTTATGTATTAGGATATTTGATATTAAGGTAATTAAATGGTTGCGAAGGTGTGGCTAATGGTGGAAGCTGGAGGCCACGTTTAAAAAGAATTTCACAGTGTGTCGATGAACGTTTGATGTCACCTTGAGCATCATCGCCAACGGCTCTTCTCATTCCTTACGACATTAAACGCAAATATTGCTCGTGTTCACCGGCGATCTTCAAGTAAGCCTGTGAGTGTTTGAATGGTGGGTGGCTGGAGTTGCCAAGTGTCAGTGCCAGTGTGTCGATAGGCCTACCCTAGCAGGTGTGGCATCGCGACTCTCGCCCCTATGGGGCCGAGTGCCTCGCACGGTCAGTCGCCTCAAGTAACGGCCACTCCATGTAGTGTCGGCTGACCAAGTGAGTATATATAACTAACGTTACATCAGCGAGACCATAGAAATGGTGGCTATCTCTACCAAAGTGTCATAATCAAGTGTTAGGTGTGACAATTCTTGCTCCCAGTGGATTATTCTCATGTGTGGATTATCGTCCACATGGGGGGTGCCCGACACAACCACACGCGCGCGCATGCCCTTACTACACGGACACCACAGGCTAGGCCGTCACCTCTGTGCCTCATACGCATAAGATCTAGTTTCTTCGTCCGTATGGGCCCAATAGCAGAGGTCGGAGGCGGAAATATCTGTCGCCCAAGGTGCTGGTCACTATGCCTGGCAACAGTCTTTGCTGCGTCTGTGCTAGCCCGAACCAAACTGCACAAACTGTGTTTGTGCGAGAAACAATCGTTCATGTGTGGATTGCAGGAAGCTAGACCAGTGTCGGAACCCACGTGGCAGGGAGCCGACACAGGCGGCCACAGTGGATATCGCCGGACCCAACCACCCGATGATATCCCAAATGATAGCAGTGAGTCTACTCAACCCGAAAATGTAGTACTAATAAATGCTGCTCCCTCAGTAGCAGGTGTCCAGGTGGAGAATGAGAGACTGCCGCCTCAGTGGAAAGGCATGTCGATGGAAAATGCAGGTGTATGGGTCAAAGAAACCTACTCAGAAATTGTCAAGTGGTCGCCCGCTAACTTATTTGAACCACCCAAGTGTGCGGCCACCAAAGAAATGATTCGGGAGATGACTTTCTTCATGACCGATTACACTCAGGACCGCTTCCTCGCTCCCCTAGCTCTTCAAATACTGGCAATAATACCACATCTATTTTGTCAGAGGACACACACAAAGGCTAAGCACAAAGAAAATGTGGCAGCAATGAAGAGAAGATCGACAATGTGGCGGACTGGGGCCCTAGATGATCTCCTATGTGAAGCAAGAACACTGCAGGAGAGACTAAAATCTACGGGGGACGGAAAGCAAAACACCGATGACGTGGCAAGAAAATTTGGAAACAAAATGCGTGTGGGAAAAGTGTCTCTCGCGGTAAGATCTCTCACTCAGGAATCTTCCGGTGGGGTGATGCCAATAAACAGAGCGACTTTTAACCTACTGAAAGAGAAACATCCCCCTGCAAGTGAAGTTGAAGGCATCAGGCTCCATGGTGACTATATCCCACCAAATGCTGTCCTGTTCGAGAAAATAACAGGAGAGATGGTGTGGAAAAAGGCACTGAAGACTCGTGGAGGAGCCGGCCCTTCAGGTCTGGATGCAAACGGTTGGAGAGTCATCCTCAGCACAAACAAGTTTGGCCCTGTAGCAAGCGATCTCTGCACTGCCATTGCCGCCCTTGCAAGAAAGCTTGCATCCTCTTGCTGCCATCATCTCCAGGCCCTGACGGCCTGCCGCCTTATTCCTCTGGAAAAGAAACCAGGATGTAGACCTATAGGGGTGGGGGAAGTGCTGAGGCGGATTATCGGAAAGTGCATAATGGAGGTGGTAAAGGACGATGTCAGGGCAGCAGCAGGGAACCTACAAGTGTGTGCTGGCCACCAGGCTGGTGGGGAGGCGGCCATTCACGCCATGAGATTGATATTCGAGCAGCGTGATTGTGAGGCCGTTCTCCTGGTGGATGCTTCAAACGCATTCAACATACTTAACCGCAAGGCTGCACTGCACAACATCAAGATCAAGTGTCCTAGCTTTGCTATGTATGTTGAAAATTCGTATAGGAATCCTTCAGACCTCTACATAGTAAACAACAAGGCTCTACGAGGTGATACCATCCTGCAGTCGACTGAGGGAACAACACAGGGGGACCCCGTTGCAATGGCAATGTATGCAATAGGCCTATCAGTGCTCCAACAAGAAATAAAGTTTGAAACAACTGGGGTCAAACAAGTGGCATATGCTGATGACCTCACAGGAGCAGGAAAAGTGGAGGACATCAAAAAGTGGTGGGACCTGGTAACATCGCGAGGTCCACAAATAGGGTACCACCCAAACGCCAGTAAATCCTTCCTCATCGTGAAGCCAGATCATTATGATCGGGCTTTGGAGGTTTTCGGCGAAAGTGAGGTCAAAATAACTAAGGACGGCCAAAGACATCTAGGCGCAGTGATTGGCACTACGGACTTCAAGACCCAGTACGTATCGGGAAAGGTGAATGAGTGGGTTAGCGAAATCCAAGCTCTATCGGAGATCGCTAACACAGAGCCACATGCGGCCTTTGCAGCATTCACCCATGGAGTCAAGCATCGTTGGAACTACCTGATGCGTACCATCCCTGAGAGCGGACCCCTCCTCCACCCTTTGGAAGAAGCAATCAGTGTCAAGTTCATTCCCAAACTAGTGAAACACCCTGACTTAACTCGAGCAGAAAGAACACTTCTTGCACTTCCACCAAGACTGGGAGGGATGGGACTAACTAATCCGAGGAGATTGCTGACTCTGAACATCAAAATTCACTTAAGCTCACGGCAGCCCTCACTGACCACATAATAGCCCAGAATGCAACAGGGGAAGTGGACACCAGCGAAGTTAATAAGATCCGTAGGTCCATTACAACAGATCGGCAGCACTGCCAAAATGACATGTTGCAGCAACTATTGCTGCTGGTTCCAGAAAATTTGACAAAAAAAGTTGCTATAGCACAGGAGGTGGGCGCCTCGAACTGGTTAACTACGTTACCGATAAGGGCAAATGGTTTCAGCCTTAACAAACAAGAATTTACAGATGCCATTGCTTTAAGGTACGGTTGGCCAGTAGATGGTTTGCCCTCCCAATGCGTGTGTGGCTCTCCCTATGATGGCGATCACGCCATGGTCTGCAAGAAGGGGGGCTTCATATGCATGAGGCATGACGAGGTAAGGGATCTCACAGCAAATATGTTGAAGGAAATCTGCCGGGACGTCATGGTAGAACCGACCCTCCTTCCACTGGATGGCGAGATCTTCCAACATAGGACTTCAAACACTTCTAACGAAGCCCGAGTGGACGTCAGTGCTCGAGGATTCTGGACGCGGGGACAGCGAGCTTTCTTCGACATCAGGATTTTTGATCCCATGGCCGCTTGTCACCGTAACCTAGCTCTCGATGCTGCGCATAGGAGGAACGAGAACGACAAGAGAAGGGCATACGGGGAGAGAATACAAAATGTTGATCAAGGCAGCTTCACTCCTCTAGTGTTCACAACCTCGGGTGGGATGGGCCCAAGTGCAAGATGTTTCTACGCCAGACTCGCGGAGCTGATCTCCGAACAGAAGCAGCAGCCCAGAAGTTATGTTGCAGCCTGGATGAGATGTCGACTGTCCTTCTCTCTCCTTCGGTCGGCTTTGCTCTGCCTCAGGGGAACGAGAGCTTCTGCCCCTACTCCGACAACTGCTGCAGATATTGACTATGAGGCTACAGTCACTGAATGCCGCATAGATCTGCGGCTCAACTAATTTAACACAGATAGGATAGCTTCTTATGTATTAGGATATTTAATATTAAGGTAAATAAATGGTGGCGAAGGTGTGGCTATTGGGGGAGGCTGGAGGCCACTATTATAAAAAAAAAAAAAAGTAGTAGTAGTAGTAGTAGCAGTAGTGGTAGTAGTAGTCGTCGTCGTAATAGTAGTAGTCGTCGTCGTAATAGTAGTAGTAGTAATACTGTAGTTGTCGTCGTTGTAATAATAATAGTAAAATCAATGAGAATGGATGCCCAGGGGGTTATCTAGGAGAAGCGTTTGACATGGATGACCGAATTCCGTTTAAATGAAGGATGGTGGACTGTGCATGCTGGATAAATGTGGGACGTTGGGATGAAGTCCGGATAATTGAGTGACTTTTGTGGGCGAAATTCTGTTAAACGAGATACACAAGAGGGTGAAATCCGTTTTAATGACTGATCGTGGTCGTGGGTAGGTAAACTACGGACATAAAGGGCTCTAATATACCAGCATAACATGACAAAACGGATCACCTGAAGACTAATCCATAGCTAGGGTAAGTTAGGTTGGGTTAGGTGAAATTGGGGTAGGTTATGTTATGTTGGGTTGGGTTAGGTTAGGTTAGATGGGGTAGGTTATGTTGGGTTAGAGTGATTTAGATTAGGTTAGGTTAGGTTAGCTAAATTATTGTAGTTCAGGGTAAGTTAGGTTACAGTTAGGGTGGCTTATTGTAAGCTAAATAAGCTGGGGGGCTGATTTTCAGGTGATCCCACAAAAATTTCGATGCCAGGACGATTGGCAATCAGTCGCCCAGTGTGTGTGTGGGGGCCGGACTGAATAACACTGAATAACTAGACCAACAACAATCTGCATCATTCACTGGGAGTTTCTCGGAGAAAAATAAAGAGAAATATTCGTATATCCGGCTGGGGAAATATATCACTCTTGGTTTTTGTGAACGATTGTGCCAGAAACTAAATCAGAATAACAACAAGCAATAAAATAGAGAAGTGTGAACTCTTTGCTATTGACACTGTTTGGGCTTCACTAACAAAATATAAGAGTAGTAATGACTTTCTCCCAACCAACGGGAGTATTGTGCCTTGGAAATGAAATGGGGAAACAAATTAGGGATTCACTGATGTTACACCGCACCCCCCCCCCCCAAACCTCGCACCGTCCCCCACACCCCTCCCACCCCGCGACCGTACCCCACACCTCCCACCTTCCCTCCATCCCTCCTATCCTACACCAAATTCCTCACCTGTAAATTGGTCCCTCCAATTTAACCCACATGATATTTAACCACCCCGACGCTTACTACAGAGGGAGGGGGGTGCGGTGATCCGCTTTTGTTAATGATGTTAACAATTTAGTACTGGTGCTGAGAACGATTGGTGGTAGACTGAAAAAAAAACCGTAATCTGTATAATGTTAACTGGAAATATTGTATGAGAAATAAAAACAAAATAAAAAAAGACCACAATATTGTATGTGAGAAACAAAAACAAAAGAAAACTAAACGAATAATGATAAACTTGTTGGTGCTCGTCAGTGTTGCAACGAACGATAGATAGATACTGTACTCTTACCCGCCGGATCTAGCGTTATCATGGAGTTGATATCAGATGAGGTGACAGGATACCTAAAACTTCCCATTAAGAAAAAAATAAAGCCTCGAAGATACGGGAAATAACATCGAGTATTGAGGGTGGGGAAGATTGACCTATAATGAATGGTAACAATAACAATAATACCATGTTTCTGAAGTGATGGCGTGGATGAGGAGGGAGAGAGAGAGAGAGATACTAAATGGTGGGTGAAAATAGCCAGTCTCTCGGAAGTTATGAAAGAGACGACGAGATTTTTAGTAATAAGAGACTGAGAGAGACTGGTGATATGTTTTCAGTAGTAGTGGTGAGGAAGGCAGCCCCAGGAGATGTTTGCAATGCTAATGTAATCTTGTATTGCCCAAAACAGTGAAATGTAGCGTTGACTCTCTTTCTCTCTCTCTCTCTTTCTCTGTCTCTCGCCTCCTGGAGTTTACTGCATTATGAACTGAGCTTACTGTGTGGATAACTGTTGGTGAGGGAGATAAAGAGAGGGAGAGAGAGAGAGAGATGGGAAGGGAGGGAGAGAGGAACTAATAGAGAAAGAGAGATAGTCCTCAAAGCATCACACACTCATTACCAACCATCAGCTGTTGTGTGACCTGGCGTGCTCTAGGAGGAATAGTGACGTCATAATCCCTAGAGCAGTGGTTCTCAACCTTGTTTGCCCCATGCACCCCTTTCACCATATGTCAGAATGTCATTGCCCCCTCCTTTCCAGATTGTCTGCCTCAAAAAGTGCATTCCAAATAATATGCATATAATACTGAAAATCCTTTATTTTTTCCATATTAGTACATATACATTTACAATTTTACATGGATTATTTTTATAGTGGAGTTTTACAAATTAAATGCCAATTGAAAATGTTGATGGATTTATAAAACTTGAATAAAAGTAAAATAGTTTTTTATATTTATAATGAATTACTTAACAGACCAAACTGAAGCATAATGCAATAAACAAAAAGTTCAATAGAATACCAGGATATTGTAAATTTGTAATTAATTTTATTCGGATGAAGATTACAGTCAATGAGAAACCTGTGGTTGTTTTTTCTTCGCCAATTCTGGGATACGCGGAGGAGTGCTTGAAAGGGCACAACGCAGGTCATTTTCTACCCCTAATCTACTACGTTGCTTCGTTTTAATTTGCAACAGGGTTGAAAAGCCTGACTCACAAAGATATGTCGACACAAACGGAAGCAATGCACGGATAGCTCTTTCTGCCACTTTTGGGTAGGAATCGCACATCAAGGGCCAAAATTCTGTGATTGATTTCTCATCGAACATATATCTCTTGCTCCCGAATCAGTTTCCCCCTGAAAACCTGAATTCCCCCCCTGGGGGGAATTCCCCCCTGGTTGAGAACCCCTGCCCTAGAGTGAGGGTATCCTGAGTCCTGACGTCATCTCCAGTGAACGAGTAGGACATTTATATTAGTCTTTTAAACTATTTTTTTAAAGGAGAATTGACCATCAGAAATGTTAAATTGGGTACAAAACTTGTTAGATTACCCGAGAATACCTGTAATACGTGAAAATATTTGTATTATTACGTGAGAGTACTTGTACGATGATGTCGTTTGTTTATTTATTTTCTTACTCTTTGCCCTTTACTAACTATCTTGAACCTTCTTCTTCTCTCTCCTCTTTCATCCTTTCTTCTTCTATTTCGTCTTTTATCACGAGATCCTGTTGTACTCTCGTCGAATCCATTTTTTTTTCAATATCTCTCTTGACGACAATATATCTTTTTATCTTTAAATTAATTTGTATATTTATCTGGATAAGGATCACTTCGTTTATGTATCTGTTCGTGGCTTTAATTTTGTTTATTTTGTCTATCTATGAACCTCACTACCAACACGAGGAGGGACTACACAAGACCTATACCAAGCTAGGCTAAATACTGTACAGTATGTCTCTCCTCAGCTGGTGTTCCATTAATCCTCGCTTCACAGTCCCAGGAGCTCGATGGACTCGCGGAACTGACGACTCACTTTTAACCCGAGTTCAGTAATGGACGTGAGGCGTGAGTGGCAAACTGTTGCTGACTTATGCCAACAAACTGGTCCTTTAACGCCCACACAACCTCCACCTACTAACTGCATTTTATGATATATGTATAAATGAATATAATATGTGTTTACTGTACATTTTCCAGACTGGAATTGAGGCCTGTTGGTGCACTAACCTTGGCACTGGTACACTACCTCTGGTACTAACCCTACCACTCCTGGCATTGGCACACCAACCCCAAGTACGCACACTAACCCCCTGGCACTGGTACACTGGCACACCCCGGTACTGGTACACCCGGCACAAGGCTGGCACACTATCCCTGGTACTGGGTACCCTACTGGCACACTATCCCCTGCACTGGCACACCAACCCAACACTGGTACACTAACCCCACTGGCACTGGCACTGGCACACCAACCCGGTACTGGCACTCCTGGTACCGGCACTGGCACACCCACCACTAACCCAGGCACTAAACCCCGGCACTGGTACACCAACCACACACACTATCCCCGGCACTGGTACACATTCAACCCATCCCTGGCACTGGCCAACCCCTGGCACACTAACACTGGCACTGATACACTAACCCAGGCACTGGTAACCCCTGGCACTGGTACCCAACCCCTGGCACTGGTACACACCAACCCCTGGTAACCCCAACCCCGGCACTGGTACACCAACACTGGCACATGACACCAACCCAGGCACTGGCAACCCCTGGCACTGGCACACTAACCCCCCTGGCACTGGTACACTATCCTGGTACTGGTACACCACCCCAGGCACTGGTACACTATCCCCGGTACTGGCATCAACCCTTTGCCAAGTAACACCAACCCAGGCACCGGTACACTACTCCCCGGCACTGGCACACTAACACTGGCACACTATCCCTGGTACTGGCACACCACCCCCTGGTACACACTAACCCACCAACCCTGCACTGGCACACTAACCCCTGGCACTGGTACACTACTCCCTGGTACTGGTAACCCCCCTGGCACTGGTACACAATCCCCTGGTACTGGCACACCAACCCCTGCACCCCCAACCCCTGGCACTGGCTGGTACACACTACCGCTGACACTGGTACACTAACGATGGCACTGGTACACTACCCCTGGTACTGGCACACTACCCCCTGGTACTGGTACACCATCTGGCATTAATATTGACTACCCCTGGCACTGGTACTAACCCCTGGTACTGGTAAACCACTCCTGGTACTGGGTACACTACCCCTGGGACCAGACCATTCTTCGGTACTGGTACACTAACCCCTGGCACTGGTGCTGGCACACCCTTGGGCACTGGTGCACTACCCTTGGTACTGGCACAACCCCGGTACCGGCACACCAACCCCGGCACTGGCACACTACCCCAGGTAATGGCACTTTGCCGCTGGCACCGGCACACTAACACCAGCACTGGCACACTCCCCGGTACCGGCACACTACCACTGGTGCGGTACCACTAACCCTGGCACTGGTGCACCACCCAGGTGCCGGTACACTCCCCCGGTACTGGTACACCAACACCGGTACTGCACCCCTGCCGCACTGGTACACTAACCCAGGCACTGGCACACTTACCCTGGTACTGGCACACCACCACCGGGTACTGGTACACCAACCCCGGCACTGGTACACTACCCACACCAACCCGGGTACGGTACTGGCACTGGCACACTACCACTGGTACCCCTGGTACACCAACACCAGCACCGGCACACTACCCCTGCTGGCACACCACCACCACTGGTACTGGTACACACTAACCCCTGGTGGTGCACTACCCACTGGTACTGGTACACCAACCTGGCACTGGTGCACACCAACCCCTGGCACTGGTACACCACCACTGGTACTGGTGTTTGCCACTGGTACTGGTACACCAACACTAGCACTGGCACACCACCCCTGGTACTGCACACCAACTCTGGCACTGGTGCACTACCCCTTGGTACTGGTACACTAACCCTGGTACTGGTACACCAACCCTGGCACTGGTACACCACCCCGGTACTGGCACACCACCACTGGCATGTACACCATCCTGGCACTGATATACACTACCCCCTGGAATCTGGTACACTACCCCTGATACTGGAACACTACCCCAGGGCACTGGCATACACATCCCTGGCACTGGTGCACTACCCCTGGCACTGGCACACCACCCCTGGAACCGGCACACTATCCCCGGGTAGTGTTACACTACTGCACACTGGCACACTACCCCTGGCACTGGCACACCAACCCCTGGCACTGGTGCACTACCCCTGGTACTGGCACACTGCCCCTGGCACACCACCTTGGTACTGGGTACACTACCCCGAACTGGCACACTATCATTTCCCTGGTAGTGTTACACTACCTCTGGTACAGGTACACTACCCCTGGCACTGGTACACTACCCCTGGCACTGGTACACTAACCCTGGCACTGGTACACTACCCCTGGTACTGGTACACTAACCCTGGCACTGGTACACTAACTCTGGTACTGGTACACTACCCCTGGTACAGGTACACCTACCTTGGTACTGGTACACTACCCCTGGCACTGGTACACTACCCCTGGTAATGGTACACTAAACTTGGTACTAGTACACTACCCTTGGTACTGGTACACTAACCCTGGTACTGGTACAGTACCCATGGCATTGGTACACTAATGAATCGGCTGCTTGTGCAATTAACCAGGCCGTTCACATATATTTATTATTTGGGTTTAAGTAACGAAACCCAAACGGTAGTTCCTTGTTTTATTATAAAAGGTTGTATATATAATTCCTGAATGTAGATCGACCGTAAGTCTCACTGTATAGGAGTGAATGAGAAAGGGACGGCGTTTATGTATTATAAACGTTAGGTCACGTCCTTACGATATAAGTTGATGTGAGCGACTGAAGAGTGAGGGCCTCGCTGTGCGGGCTTACAGAAATGCTGACTTATGGGTCTCTCCCTCCTGGGAGAGTTGCCCGCTCACGTGTCCAACTCATGTCTTACTCATAGACAGTGGAAAGTTGCAGGGTGGTGAATCTGAATATAATATCAGATGTATTGACCCATTTATATAATATGTTCTGTTAATGAGACAGGGGCCCATTACACTAACCCTGGTACTGGCACACAAACCCTGGCACTGGTACACTCCCCCTGGTACTGGTACACTAACCCTGGCATTGGTACACTACCCCTGGTACTGGTACTCTAACCCTGGCACTGGCACACTGCCACTGGCACACTAACCCCGGTACTCGTACACTAACTCTGGCACTGGTACACTAACCCTGGCACTGGTACACTATCCCTGGTACTGGTACAATACCACTGGCACTGGTACACAGCCCCTGGCACTGGTACACTACCCCTGGTACTGGTACACTATCCCTGGTACTGGTACATACCCCTGGTACTGGTACACTAACACTGGCACTGGTACACTACCCCTGGTACTGGTACACTATCCTGGTACTGGTACACCACCTCTGGTACTGGTACACTACCTGGCACTGGTACACTAACCCTTGCACTGGTACTAACCCTGGCACTGGTACACTACCCCTGGTACTGGTACACTACCGCTGACACTGGTACACTAACGATGGCACTGGTACACTACCCCTGGTACTGGGACACTACCCCTGGTACTGGTACACCATCCCTGGCATTGGTACACTACCCCTGGCACTGGTACACTACCCCTGGCACTGGTACACTATTCATGGTAGTGGTACACTATCCCTGGTAGTGGCACACTACCTCTGGTACTGGTACACTACACCTGGCACTGGTACACTAACCCTGGCACTGGTAAACTACCCTTGGTACTGGTACACTACCCCTGGGACTGGTACACTACCCCTGGTACTGGTACACTAACCCTGGCACTGGTGCACTACCCTTGGTACTGGTACACTAACCCTGGTGCTGGTACACTAACCCTGGCACTGGTACACTACCCTAGGTACTGGTACTTTGCCGCTGGCACTGGTACACTAACACTAGCACTGGTACACTACCCCTGGTACTGGTACACTACCACTGGTACTGGTACACTAACCCTGGCACTGGTGCACTACCCTTGGTACTGGTACACTAACCCTGGCACTGCTACACTATCCCTGGCACTGACACACTAGCCTTGGTACTGGTACACTACCCCTGGTTCTGATACACTAACCCTGGCACTGGTACACTACCACTGGTAATGGTACACCAACCCTGGCACTGGTACACTACCCCTGGTACTGGTACACTACCACTGGTACTGGTACACTAACCCTGGCACTGGTGCACTACCCTTGGTACTGGTACACTAACCCTGGCACTGCTACACTATCCCTGGCACTGACACACTAGCCTTGGTACTGGTACACTACCCCTGGTTCTGATACACTAACCCTGGCACTGGTACACTACCACTGGTAATGGTACACCAACCCTGGCACTGGTACACTACCCCTGGCATTTGTACACTAACCCTGGCACTGGTACACTACCCCTGGTACTGGTATACTACCCTTGGCATTTGTACAATACCCCTGGTGCTGGTACACTATCCCCAGTACTGGTACACTACCCCTGGTACTGGTATACTACCCTTGGCATTTGTACAATACCCCTGGTACTGTTACACTACCCCTGGCACTGGTACACTAACCCTGGCACTGGTACACTACCCCTGGCACTGGTACACTACCCCTGGTACTGGTACACTACCCCTGGTACTGGTACACAACCCGGCACACACACTACCCTGGTACTGGGTACACAATAGCAATTCCCTGGCACTGGCACACAAACCCTGGCACCGGCACACTACCACTGGTACCGGCACACCAACCCTGGCATTGGCACACCACCCCTGGTACTTGCACACTAACCCTAGCCTCCAGTACACCACCCCTGGTACTGGCACACCAACCCCTGGCACTGGTGCTTCCCTTGGTACTGGCACACCGCCCCTGGCACTGGCACACACACTGGTACTGGCACACTACCCCCTGCACTGGTACATTACCTGGCACTGGTGCACTACCCATGGTAATGGCACTCTACCCTGGTACAGGCACACTATCCCTGGCGGCTGGCACACCATCCCTGGCAATTGGCACACACCACCCCGGCACTGGCACCACCCCCTGGCACTGGCACCAACCCCCTGGCACTTTGGCACACTACCCTTGGTACTGGCACCCCACTCCCTGGGAAACTTGGTACACAAACCCCTGGCAGCACTGCACACACTCCACCCTGGCACTGGCAAGGGTCAACCCCAGCACTGGCACACTACCCTGGCACTGGCACCACCCCTGGAACTTGTACACACAAACCCCTGGCACTGGCACACTACTCCTGGTCTCTGACACTAAATTCTGGCACTGCACACCAGCCTCCCGGTACTGCACACTACCCTGGCACTGCAACTACCCCTGCCCTGGTACACTATCCTCGGACTGCACACACCCCTGGTACTGGCACACACTAACCCCCAAGTATTGGCACATTACCCCGCACTGGTACACTATCCCTGGCACTGCACACCACCATGGCACTGGCACACTACCACTGGTAATGGTACACCAACCCTGGCACTGGCACACACTACCCCCTGGTACTGGCAAGTACCAACCCCGGCACTGGCACACCACCACCCCTTGCACTGGCACACTACCCCCTGCACTGGTACACTATCCCTGGCACTGGTACACTACCCCTGGCACTGGCACACTCTGCCTTGGTACTGGCAACTACCCCTGGTACTGGCACATCACCCCTGGTACTGGTGCACTACCCCCTGGCACTGGTACACGAACCCTGGCACTGGTTCACTCCCTGGCACTGGTACACCATCCTGGCACTGGCACACTCACCCCCCGGTACTGCACACCATCCCCTGGCATTAAGTACACAACCCCAGCTCTAGCACACTACCCCGGTACTGGCACACCAACCCCTGGCACTGGGGCTTCCCTTGGTACTGGCACACTGCCCTGGCACTGGCACACTACACTTCTGGTACTGGTACACTACCCTGGCACTGGTACATGGACACCTTGGCACTGGCACACCATCCCCGGCGCTGGTACACCATCCCCTGGCACTGGCACACCACCCCTGGCACTGGCACACTCACCCCTGGTACTGCACACTAACCCTGGCACTGCACACTACCCTGGTGCACTTTGTACCCTACCCCTGGAACTTGTACACAAACCCTGGCACTGGTACACTACCCCTGGTAATGGTACACTAACCTTGGCACTGGTACACTCCCCCTGGTACTGGAACACTAACCCTGGCATTGGTACACTAACCTTGGCACTGGTACACTCCCCCTGGTAATGGTACACCAACCCTGGCACTGGTACACTACCCTTGGTATTGGTACCCTACCCCTGGTACTGGTACACAAACTCTGGCACTGGTACACTACCCCTGGCACTGGTACACTACCCCTGGCACTGGTATACTACCCCTGGCACTGGTACACTATCCCTGGCACTGATACACTATCCCTTGCACTGGCATACTACCCTTGGCACTGGTACAGTACCCCTGGCACTGGTACATTACCCCTGGTACTGGTACACTACCCCTGGCACTGGTACTCTATCCCTGGCATTGGTACACTACCCCTAGTACTGGTATTCTGACACTGGTCCTGGAAAACTACCCTTGGTACTGGTACACTAACATTTGTACTGGTACACTATCCCTGGTAATGGTACACTAACCCTGGCACTGGTACACCAAACTTGGCAATGGTACACTACCCCTAGTAATGGTACACTAACCCTTGCACTAGTACACTAAACTTGGCACTGGTACACTACCCCTGGTACTGGTACACTATCCCTGGTACTGGTACACTATCCCTGGCACTGGTACACTACCCCTGGTACTGGTACACTATCCCTGGCACTGGTACACTAACTCTGGTACTGGTACACTACCCCTGGTACTGGTACACACCTACCTTGGTACTGAGACTACCACCTGGCACTGGCACATTCTACCCTACACTGGCACACTACCCCCACATTGGCAGTACATTTCCCCGGCACTGGCACACACCATCCCTGGCACTGCACACGCCCTGGTACTGGCACACTAACCTGGCACTGGCACACTACCCCCTGGTACTGGCACACCTACCTTGGCACTGGTAGACCACCACCCGGCACTGGTGCCACTACCCAGCACTGGCACACGCCCCTGGTAATGGCACACTAAATCCTGGCACTAGTACACACCCCCTGGCACTGGCACACTGGGAACCCCTGGCACCGGCACACCACCTGCACTGGTACACCATCCCCGTCACCGGTGCCACCACCCCCGGCACCTGTATACTATCCCCGTCACCGGTACACTACCCCGGCACTGGTACACACTATCCCTGGTACTGGCACATTCACCCCCTGCACTGGGTACACTACCCCTGGTACTGGTACACTAACCCTGGCACTGGTGCACTACCCCTGGCACTGGTACAGGGCCCCTGGCACTGGTACACTATCGCTGGCGCTGGTATACTACCCCTGGTACTGGTACACTAACCCTGGCACTGGTATACTACCCATGGCACTAGTACACTACCCCTGGCACTGGTACACTACCCCTGGCCCTGGTACATTGCCAGTGGCACTGGTACAGAACCCCTGGCACTAGTACACTACACTTGGTATTTGTACACTATCCCTGGCACTGGTACACTATCCTTGGTACTGGTACAATACCCCTGGTACTGGTGCACTACCCCTGACAGTTGTACACAATCCCTGGCACTAGTACACTACCCCTGGTACTGGTACACTTACCCTGGCATTGGTACACTACCTCTGGTAATGGTACACTACCCCTGGTACTGGTACACTACCCCTGGCACTGGTACACTACCTCTTGTACTAGTACAAAATTCCTGGCACTATTACACTAACCCAGGCACTGGTACACCACCCCTGGCACTGGCATATCACCCCTGGCACTGGTACACCATTCTGGCACTTGCACACCACCTGGCATTGGCACACACCCCTGGCACTGGTACACTACCCCTGGTACTGGCACACTAACCCTGGCACTGGCACACTACCCTGGCACTGGTACACACTACCCTGGCATTGGTACACTAACCCTGGCACTGGTACACTACTCCTGGCACTGGCACACTACCCTGGTACTGGCACACTAACCCCTGGCACTGGCACACTACCCCTGGCACTGGTACACCACACCTGGCACTGGTACACCAACCTCGGCACTAGCACACTACCCCCGGTACTGGTCCACACCCCTGGCACTGGGTACTCTACCCTGGCACTTTATCTCTTCTCCCAGTGGCACACTCACCCTGGCACTGGTATACCACCCCTGGCACTGGCACACTACCCCTGGTACTAGTACACTACCCTGGCACTGATACAAACCCCTGGCACTGGCACACTATCCCTGGTACTGGTATATACCCCCTGGTACTGGTACACTACCTGGTACTAGTACAAACCCCCAAGCACTATTACACTACCCCTGGCACTGGTACACTACCCCTGGCACTGGTATACTATCCCTGGCTCTGGTACACAACCTCTGGTACTGGTACACTTACTCTGGCACTGGAACACTACCCCTGGCACTAGTACACTACCCCTGGTACTGGTACATTAAGCCTGGCACTGGTACACTACCGCTGGCACTGGTACACTACCCTTGGCACTGGTACACTACCCCTGGAAATGGTACACCACCCCTGGCACTGGTACACTATCCCTGTCACTGGTACACTACCCATGGTACTGGCACACCAACGATGGCACTGGCACACTACCCCTGGCACTGGCACACTATGCCTGCAATTGCACAGTCTCTGCTCACTGGCACACCATCCCTGGTACTGGTTCACTACCCCTGCTACTGGTAATGTAACCCTGGCACTGATACACTACCCCTGGCACTGGCACATACCCCTGGCACTGCACACTACCCCTGGCACTGGTACACTACCCTTAGCACTGGTGTACACACTCCCCTGGTACTGGCACACACTACCCCTGGTAGTGGCACACTACCCCTGATATTGGTACTGTAACCCTGGCACTGGTACACTCACCCCCTGGTACCAGTACACTAACCCTGACTCTGGTACACTACCCCTGGCACTGCACACTGCCCCTGGCACTGAACACTACACCTGAGAAAAGGTACATCACCCTGGCACCAACCCTGGCACTGCTACACTACCCTGGTACTGGTATACTAACCCTAGCACTGGTACTACCACTGGCCCTGGGTACACTGCCACCCATGGCATTGGCACACTAACCCTGGCACTGGTACACTACCCCTGGCACTGGTACACTACCCCTGGTACTGGTACTGTAACCCTGGCACTGGTACACTACCCCTGTTACGAGTACATTAACCCTGGCACTAATACACTACCCCTGGTACTGGTACTGTAACCCTGACACGTGTACACTACCCCTGGTACTAGTACACTAACCCTGGCACTGGTACACTACCCCTGGCACTGGTATACTACCCCTGGCATTGGAACACTACCCCTGGTAGTGGAACACTACCCCTGGTACTGGTTCTTTAACCCCGGCACTGGTACACTACCCCTGGCACGGGTTCACTGCCCCTGGTAGTGGTACACTACCCCTGGTAGTGGTACACTACCCCTGGTATTGGTACACTTCCCCTGGTAGTGGTAATGTAACCCTGGCACTGGTACACTACCCCTGGTTCTAGTACACTAAGCCTGGCACTGGTACACTACCCCTGTTACTGGTACACTACCTCTGGTACTGGTACACTACCCCTGGCACTGGTACACTACCCCTCGCACTATTACACTACCCCTGGTACTGGTACAATACCCCTGGCACTGGTACACTACCCCTGGCACTGGTATACTACCCCTGGTACTGGTACACTACCTCTGGTACTTGTACAAACCTCTGGCACTACACCACCCTGGCACTGGTACACTACCTCTGGTACGGGCACACTAACCCCTGGCACTGGTACACCACCTGGTACTAGGCACAAACCCTGGCACTTACACTACCTGGCACTGGCACAAACCCCTGGCACTGCACACACACCCCCAGCACTGGTACACTACCCCTGGTACTGGTACACTACCCCTGGTACTAGTACACTAACCCTGGCACTGGTACTCTAACCCTGGCACTGGTACAATAACCCTAGCACTGGTACACTACCCCTGGCACTGTCAAACTAACCCTGGTACTGGTACTGTAACCCTGACACTGGTACACTACCCCTGGCACTGGCACCTAACCCTGGTAGTGGTACACTACCCCTGGTACTGGTTCTTTAACCCTGGCACTGGTACACTATCCCTGGTAGTAGTACACTAACCCTGGTACTGTTACACTACTCCTGTTACTGGTACACTACCTTTGGTACTGGTACACTACCTTTGGTACTGGTACACTACCCCTGGCACTGGTACACTACCCCTGGCACTGGTACACAACCTCTGCTACTGGTACACTAACCCTGGCACTGGTACACTACCTCTGGTACTATTACACTACCCCTGCCACTGGTACATAACCCCTGGCACTGGTACACTACGCCTGATACTAGTACAGTACCCCTGGCACTGATACAAAACCCCTGGTACTTGTACACTACCCCTGGCACTGTTACATTACCTTTGGCACTGGTGCACTACCCCTGGTGCAGGTACACTACCCCTGGTACTGGAACACTAACCCTGGCACTGGCATACTCCCCCTGGCGCTGGTACACTAACCCTGGCACTGGTACACTATCCCTGGCACTGGTACACTATCCCTGGTGCGGGTACAGTACCCCTGGCACTGGTATACTTCCCCTGGCACTGGCACACAATCCCTGGTACTGGTACACTATCCCTGGTAGTGGCACACTATCTCTGGTAGTGGTACACTACCCCTGGCACTGGTTGTTACGACCGTGTCGTTTTTTATATATTTTTTTATATAACATGCTTCCCTGTTCCATATTATTCCTGTAATGATGTGTTAAATTTACTATTATATATTCTCGTCACCTTACCCTGTGCTGTTAAGGTTTTAATTGTCATTATTTGTTCAAGCCCATCTTATTTCTTTATTTAGTATTGTAACAAGTATTCTTTGTTCTCTAACGACCATCTGCATCGTTAAACGACCCACCGGCGGGTCGCGTGGCGGGAGCCGACCTTATATATAGGACCCACCAACTGACGGAGTTAGCTCAGTCATAAAGTTCACATCCTTTGAGTGACTCTCGTCACCTGTGACTTATACTTAATTTATTTGTGTCGTTCCTGTCGCCACCAATGTGGTATATCTATGTGAGTACCTTTTTATGTCTCTATTTATGTCCATCAGTATTTGCTTAGTTACATTTAAGTAATTCAGTGTTGTTTCACGTTAGTTAATTTCAGTGTTAGTTTTTATATGTTTATGCAGTGTTAACGTAATCCAATGCTTTATTTTTATTCTTTAGATGTTTCGATGTTTAGTATCATTTGTGTCTTAAAAGTTTCGATGGTGAATCAATTTGTTGTGACAGCCTACGAGGTTCTTTATTGTGTTAATATTTAATTAATTAAATTCTTAAAGGTTTACTTTATTTATTTTTATTCCCTTTTAATTTACTTCACTTTTTTTGTTTGGTTACGCCTAGAACCTGGATATTTAAGTAAATTAAGAGACAGCGTAACATGGTACACCACCCCTGGTACTGGTACAGTAACCCTGGCACTGGCACACTACCCTTGGGACTGGTACACTAACCCTGGTACTGGTACACTAACCCTGGCATTGGTACACTAACCCTGGCACTGGTACACCACCCCTGGCACTGGTACACCACCCCTGGTACACTAACCCTGGCACTGGTACACTACCCTTTGTACTGGTACACTAACCCTGGTACTAGTACACTACCCTGGCACTGGTATACTATCCCTGGCACTGGTACACTACCCCTGGCACTAGTACACTGCCCCTGGCACTGTTTAACTATCCCTAGTACTGGTACTGTAACCCTGGCACTGGTACACTACCCCTGGTACTAGTACACTACCCCTGGTACTGGTACACTACCCCTGGTACTGGTACACTACCTCTGGTAATGGTACTCTACGCATGGCACTGGTATACTACTCCTGGCACTGGTACACTAGCCCTCGTACTAGTACACTACCCCTGGCACTGGTACAAAACCCCTGGCACTGGTACACCACCCCTGGCACTGGTATACTACCTCTGGCACTGGTATACTACCTCTGGTACTAGTACAAACCCCTGGCTCTGGTACACTACCCTGGCACTGGCACACTACCTCTGGTACTGGCACACTAACCCTGGCACTGGATACCCACCTCTGTACAAGCACAAACCCTGGCACTATTACACTAACCCCTGCACTGGTACACTACACCTGGTAGTGGCACACTACCCTGATACTGCTACTGTAACCTGGCACTGGTACACCAACCCCTGCACGTTACACTAACTCTGGCACTGGCACACCCTGGCACTGGCACACTACCCTGGCACTGGCACACTACTCCCTGGTAGTGGCACACTACCCCGGTAGTGGCACACTACCCCTGGAACTGGTTCTGTAACCCTGGCACACACTACCCCTGTTACTGGTACACTACTGGTCCTGGCACACTACCCCACTGGTATACTACCCTGGCATTGGCACACCAACTGGTACAAACCCCTGGCACTGGTACACTACCCTGGCACTGATATACTACCCTGGCACTGGTATACCCCTGCACTGGTACACTACATCTGGTACTGGTACAATAGCCACACTGGTACACTATCCCTGGCACTCGTGCACTAACACTGGCACTGGTACACTACCCCTGGCACTGGTACACTACCCCTGAACCTGGTATACTACCCCACTGGTACACTACCTCTGGCATAGTACAACCCCTGGCACTGGTACACTACCCCTGGTACTAGAACACTAACCCTGGCAATGATACACTACCCCTGGCACTGGTACACTACCAGTGGTACACTACACGATTGAACTGGTACTGTAACGCACTGGTACACTACCCCGTACTAGTACACTACCCCGGTACTGCACTACCTCTGGTACTAGCACACTACCCATGGCACTGGTATACTACCCCTGGCACTGGTACACTACCCCTGGTAATAGTACACTACCCCTGCACTGGTACAAAATCCCTGGCACTGATACACTACCCCTGCCACTAGTATACTATCCCTGGCACTGGTACACTACCTGGTATAGTACAAACCCCCTGGCACTGACACACTCCTGGCACTGGCACACTACCTCTGGTACTAGTACAAAATTCTGGCACTATTCACACCAACCCTGCCACTGGCACACCACCCCTGGCACTGGTATACTCACCCTGGCACTGGTACACCACCCCAGGCACTGGCACACACTACCCCAGGCACTGGCACACTACCCCTGGCACTAGCACACTACCCCGGTACTGGCACACTACCCCTGGTACTGGCACACCACCCCTGGCACTGGCACACCACCCCTGGTACTGGCACACTACCCTGGCACTGGCACACACCCCTGCACTGGTACACTACCCCTGGCACTGGCACACACTACCCCTGGCACTGGCACACTAACCCCTGGCACTGGCACACAGCCCCTGGCATTGGCACACCACCCCTTGGTAGTAGTACACTACCCCTGGTACTGTTACTGTAACCCTGGCACTGGCACACTACCCCTGGCACTGCACACTAACCCTGTCATTGGTACACTAACCCCGTACTAACACTACCTCTGGTACTAGTACACTACCCTGGCACTGGTATACTACCCCTGGCACTGGTACAAACGCCTGGCACTGGTACACTACCCCGGCACTGGCACACTACCCTGGCACTGGTATACTACCCCTGGCACTGGTACACTACCCCCACTGGTACACTACCTCTGCAAGTACAAAACCCTGGCACTATTATACTCACCTGGCTATGGCACACAACCCTGGTACTAGAATACTAACCTGGTACTAGTACACTACCCGTGGTACTGGCACACTACTCCTGCACTGGTACACTACCCTCTGGCACTGGTATACTCACCCCTGGCACTGGTACATCATACTGCACAGCCCCCTGGCACACTACCCTGGTACTGGCACACCACCTCTGGTACTGGCACACCAACCCCTGGCAGTGGTACACTATCCCTGATACTGGTACTGTAACCCTGGCACTGGTACACTACCTCTGGCAATAGTACAAAACCCTGCACTATTACACTACCCCTGCCACTGGTACAAAATCCCTGGCACTGGAACATCCCCAGCACTGGTACACCACCCCCTGCACTGGTACACCACCGCCACATTACACTAACCCCTGGCACTGCACACCCCCGGCACTGGCACACCACCCCTGGCACAGGCACACTACCCCCTGGTAGTGGCACACCCTGGTACTGTCCTTAACCCTGGCACTGGCACACTACCCCTGGTACTAGTACACTAACCCTGGTACTGCTACCACCCTGGTACTGGCACACTACCCCGTCCTGGTGCACTACCCCTGGCACTGGTACACACAATGACACTGGTACAGAACCCCTGGCACTGGTACACTATCCTTGGTACTGGTACACTACCCCTGGCACTGGTACATTACATTTGGCACTGGTGCACCACCCCTGCATGGCACACCATCCCTGGTACTGGCACACTGGCACTGGTACACTACCCTTGTTACTGCACACCCTGGTACTGGCACACAACCCTGGCACTGGTACACTACCCCCTGGCACTGGCACACTACCCCTGGCACTGGCACTACCCCTGATACTGGTACTGTAACCTTGGCACTGATACACTACCCCTGGTATAGTACACTCAACCCTGGCTCTGGTACACTACCCTGGCACTGGTACACTACCCCTGGTACTGGTGCACTAACCCTGGCACTGGGCACATTACCCCGCACTGGTACTGTAACCCTAGCACTGGCACACCACCCCCTGAATGTACACCAACCCTGGTACTGCTACTCTCTACTCCTGGTACTGGCACACTACCATTTGTCCTGGTGCACTACCCTGAACTGGCACATTACCAATGACACTGGTACAGAACCCCCTGGCACGTGTACACTACACTCGGTCCTGGTACACTCATCCCGGCACTGGCACACCATCCTGGTACTGGCACACTACCCCGGCACTGGTACATTACATTTGGCACTGGTGCACCACCCCCGGTACTGGTACACCACCCTGGCACTGGTACACTGGCGCTGGCACACTACCCTTGTTACTGGCATGTTACCCCTGGTACTGGTACAGTAACCCTGGCACTGGTACACTACCCCTGGCACTGGTACACTACCCTTGCACTGGGTACACTACCCCTGATACTGGTACTGCAACCCTGGCACTGGTAATAGTACACTAACCCTGGCTCTGGCACACTACCCCTGGCACTGGCACACTACCCCCGGCACTGGCACACTAATCCTGGCACTGATACACTACCCCTGGTACTGGTCCACAGCCCCTGGCACTGGCACACTACCCTGGCACTGGTATACTACCCCTGGCACTGGTACACAGTACCTCTGGTACTCAGCACCAACCATGGCACTGGTACACCATCCCCTGGCACTTGTGCACTAACACTGGCACTGGCACACTACCCTGGCACTGGCACATTACCCCTGAACTCGTATACTACCCCTGGCACTGGTACACTACCTCTGGTACAGATACAAACCCCTGGCACTGGTACAGCACCCTGGTACTAGTACACTTACCCTGGCACTGGTACACACTCCCCTGGCATTGGTACACACTCCTGGCACTGGCACCACAATTGGTAGTGCACACTTCACCTGGAACTGGTACTGTAACCCTGGCACGGCACACTACCCTGGTACTAGTACACCACCCCTGGTACTAGTACACTACCCCTGGTACTGGTACACTACCACTGGCACTAGTGCAAAACCCCTGGCACTATTACACCAACCCTGGCACTGGGACACTACCCCTGGCACTGGTATACTCACCCCCGGCACTGGCACACTACTTGCACTGGTACTGTAACCCTAGCACTGCACACTACCCCTGCACTGGTACACCATCCCTGCACTGGTACATCCCTGCACGGTACACCCCTGGCACTGGCACAATTCCCTGGCTCTGGCACACCACCCCTGGCACTGGCACACCAACCCCTGGCACTAGTACACCAACCTTGGCACTGGCACACAGCCCCTGACATTGATACACTACCCCCGGTAGTAGTACACTACCCATGGTACTGTTACTGTAACCCTGGCACTGGTACACTACCCCTGGTACTAGTACACTAACCCCTGGCACTGCACACTACCCCTGGCACTGGTACAGTAACCCTGTTACTGGCTACACTACCCCGGTACTGAACACTGGTACTAGTACCACCCCTGCACTGGTATACTACCCCTGGCATTGGCACACTACCCATGGTACTAGTACACTACCCCTGGCACTGGTATAAAACGCCTGGCACTGGTACACTACCCCTGGCACTGGTACACTACCCCTGGCACTGGTACACTACCTATGGTACTAGTACAAAATCTCTGGCACTATTACACTAACCCTGGCACTGGTACACCACCCCTGGCACTGGTATACTACCCCTGGCACTAGTATACTACCCCTAGCACTGAACAATACCTGTGGTACTAGTACAAAATCTCTGGCACTATTACACTAACCCCGCACTGGTACACCACCCCTGGCACTGGTACACTACCCCTGGCACTGGTATACTACCCCAGGAACACTACCTCTGGTACAAGTACAAAACCCCTGGCACTATTACACTCACTCTGGCTATGGTACACAAACTCTGGTACTAGTATACTAACCCTGGCACTAGTACACTACCGGTGGTACTGGTACACTTCCTCTGGTACTGGTACACCACACCTGGCACTGGTATACTACCCCTGCCACTGGTACAAAACCCCTGGCACTGGTACACTACCTGGCACTGGTATACTACCCCTGGCACTGGTACACTACCTCTGGTACTAGTACAAACCCCTGGCACTGGTACACTACCCCTGGTAGTGGCACACTATCCCTGATACTGGTACTGTAACCCTGGCACTGGTACACTACGTCTGGAACTAGTACAAAACCCCTGGCACAATTACACTACCCCTGCCAACGGTACAAAATCCCTGGCACTGGAACACTCCCCCTAGCACTGGTACACTACCCCTGGTACTGGTATACTACCCCTGGTAGTGGTACACTACCCCTGATACTGGTACTGTAACCCTGGCATTGGTACACTACCCCTGGTACTAGTACACTAATCCTGGGACTGGTAGACTACCCCTGGCACTGGTACTCTAACCCTGGCACTGGCACAATAACCCGCACGGGTACACTACCCCGGCACTGTAAACACCCTGTTTTACTGTAACCCGCACTGTACACTACCCCTGGTTACTATTACACTAACCCTGGCACTGGCACACTACCCCTGGCACTGGTACACTACTCCTGGCACAGGTACACTACCCCTGGTAGTGGTACACTACCCCTGGTACTGGTTCTTTAACCCTGGCACTGGTACACTACCCCTGGTACTAGTACACTAACCCTGGTACTGCTACTCTACTCCTGGTACTGGTACACTACCCCTTGTCCTGATGCACTACCCCTGGCACTGGTACATTACCAATGACACTGGTACAGAACACCTGGCACTTGTACACTACACTTGGTAATGGTACACTATCCCTGGCACTGGTACATTATCCCTGGTACTGGTACACTACCCCTGGCACTGGTACATTACATTTGGAACTGGTGCACTACCCTGGTACTGCACACTACCCTGGTACTGGCACGTTACCCCTGGTACTGGTACACTAACCCTGGCAGTACCGGTACACTACCCCGGCACTGTACACTACCCCTGATACTGGTACTGTAATCCTGGGACTGCACACTACCCCTGGCAATAGTACACTAACCCCGGCTCTGGTACACTACCCCTGGCACTGGTCACACTACCCCGGTACTGTTGCACTAACCCCTGGCACTGGTACACTACCCCTGGCACCAGTACACTACCCCTGGCATTGGCACACTACCCCGGCACGGGTACACTAAACCTGGCACTGGTACACTACCCCTGGCACTGGCACACAGCCACTGGCACTGGTAACCACCCCTGGTAGTGGCACACTACCCCTGCACTAGTACTGCAACCTGGCACTGGCACACTACCCCTGGCACTGGTACACCAACCCTGGCACTGGAACACTACCCCTGCACTGGTACACTACCCTGGCACTGGTACACAACCACTGGCACTGGTAAACTACCCCTGGCACTGGTACACTCACCCCTGGCACTGCACGTAACCTGGCACTGGTACACTACCCCTGGTACTGGCGCACATTCAACCCCTGGCAGTGGACGCTAAACCTGCCTTGGTACACTACCCTGGCACTAGCACACACTACCCTGGCACTGGTACACTAACCCTGGCACTGGTACACTACCCCTGCACTGTTACACTACCCCTGGCACTGGTACACCAACCCCTGGCACTGGTACAAAACCCTGGCACTGGTACAAAACCCCTGGCACTGGTACAAACCCTGGCACTGGTACACTACCCCTGGCACTGGTATACTACCACTGGCACTGGTACACTACCTGGCGGTACAAGTACACTAACCATGGCACTGGTACACTATCCCTGGCACTCGTGCACTAACACTGGCACTGGTACACCACCCTGGCACTGGCACACTACCCCTGGAACATCACTCCTGGCACTGGTACACTACCCTGGTACTAGTCCAAACCCCTGGCACTGGCACACTACCCCTGGTACTAGTACACTAACCCCTGGAACTGGTACACCACCCCTGGCATTGGTACACTACCACTGGCACTGGCACCCTACCATTGGTAGTGGTCACACTACACCTGAACTGGTACTGTAACCCTGGCACCTGTACACTACCCCTGGTACAAGCACACTAGTACTGGTACACCACCACTGGTACTAGTACAAAACCCCTGGCACTATTACACTAACCCTGGTACTGGGACACTACCCCTGGCACTGGTATACTACCCCTGGCACTGGTGCACACTACCCTGATACTGGTACTGTAACCCCAGCACTGGCACACCCCTGGTACTGGCACACTAACCCCTGCACTGGCACACTACCCCTGGCACTGGTCCACTACCCCGGCACTGTTACACCACCCCCTGGCACTGGCACACTAACCCTGGCACTGGTACACTCCCTGGCAGTGGTACACTACCCCTGGCATTGGCACACTAGCCTTGCACTGGTACAGTAACCCTGGCACTGGTACACTATCCCCGGCACTGGTACATTCCCTGGTTTTGGCACACACCCCTGCACTGTTACACTACCCCTGGTACTGGTACACTACCCTTGGCACTGGTATACTATCCCTGGTACTGGCACACTACCCCTGGTACTGGTAGACTACCCTGGTACTGGTGTACTGTCCCTGGTACTGGTATACTACCCTGGTACTAGTACACTACCCCTGGCACTGGTACACCACCTTGGTACTGGCAATCCCTGGCACTGGTACCCTACCCTGGCACTGGTACACCAGCCTTGGTACTGGCACAGTAACCCTGGCACTGGTACCCCACCCTGGCACTGGCACCCCACCCCGGCACTATTACACTCACTCTGGCTATGGCACAAACCTCTGGTACTGGTACACAACTCTGGCACTGGTACACTACCCCTGCACAGTACACTACCCCTGGCACTGGTACACTAACCCTGGCACTGGTACACTACCCTGGCACTGGTACACCACCCCTGGCACTGATACACTATCCCTGTCACTGGTACACTACCCCTGATACTGGTACACTACCCATGGCACTGGTACAATACCCCTGGCACTGGTACACTAACCCTCGTACTAGTAAACTACCCCTGGCACTGGTTACACAACCCCTTGCACTGGTACACTACCCTGAACTGATATACTACCCTGGCACTGGACACACCACCCTGGTACTAGTACACCAACCTGGCACTGGCACACTACCCTGCACTGGTACACTACCCCTGGCGCTGGTACCCCACCCCCTGGTACTGGCACACCACCTCTGGTACTAGTACACTACCCCTGGCACTGGTATACTACCCTGGCACTGGTACACTACCCCTGGCACTGATACACTACCCCTGGCGCTGGTACCCTACCCCTGGTACTGGTATACTACCTCTGGTACTAGTACAAAACCCCTGGCACGATTACACTAACCCTGGCATTGGGACACTACCACTGGCACTGGTTATACTACTCCTGGAACTGGTACACAGCCCCTGGTACACTACCCCTGGTACTGGTACTGTAACCCTGGTACTGGTACACTACCCCTGGCAATGGTACACTACCCCTGGCACTGGTACACTAAACCTGGCTATGGTACACTACCCCTGGCACTGGTACACTACCCCTGGTACTGCACACCAACCCCTGGCACTGGCACACCACTGCTGGCACTGGCACACTACCCCTGGGCATTGGCACACTATCCCTGGCATTGGTACACCACCCCGGTACTGGCACTGCAACCCTGGCACTGGCACACTACCTCCCGGCACTGGTACCCTACCCCTGGTATTGGTACACTACCTCTGGTACTAGTACACTACCCCTGGCACTGGTATACTACCCCTGGCACTGGTACACTACCCCTGGTACTAGTACACTACCCCTGGCACTGGTACAAAACCCCTGGCACTGGTACACTACCCCTGGTACTAGTACACTACCCCTGGTAATGGTACACTACCCCTGGTACTGGTACACTACCCCTGGTAATGGTACACTACCCCTGATATTGGTACTGTAACCCTGGCATTGGCACACTACCCTTGGTACTAGTACACTAATCCTGGAACTGGTACACTCCCCCTAGTACTGGTACACTACCCCTGGTACTAGTACACTAATCCTGGAACTGGTAGACTACCCCTGGTACTGGTACTGTAACCCTGGCACTGGTACACTACCCCTGGTACTATTACACTAACCCTGGCACTGGTACACTACCCTGGCACTGGTACACCACCCCTGGCACTGGGTACACTACCCTGGCACAGGTGTACTACCCTGGTAGTGGTACACTACCCCTGGCACTGGTTCTTTAACCCTGGCACTGGTACACTACCCCTGGTACTAGTACACGAACCCTGGTCGGCTACACTACTCCTGGTACTGGTACACTACCCTTTGTCCTGGTGCACTACCCCTCGCACTGGTACATTACCAATGGCACTGGTACAGAACCCCTGGCACTTGTACACTACACTTGTTTCTGGTACACTATCCCTGGCACTGGTACACTATCCTTGGTACTGGTACACTACCCTTGGCACTGGTACATTACCTTTGGCACTGGTGCACCTGGCACACCACCCCCTGGCACTGGCACACTACCCTGGCACACTACCCTGGCACACACACCCCCTGGTATTTGTACACAAACCCCTGGCACTGGCACACCACCCCCTGGTAATGGTACACTAACCCCTGGCACTGGTACACACTCCCCTGCATTGGCACACTAACCCGCATTGGTACACCACCCCCGGTAATGGCACACTAACCCCTGGCACTGTACACCATCCCTCGCACTGGTGAACTAGCGTAGGTATGGCACACTAACCCTGGTACTGGCACACTCTGGTATTGGTACACCAACCCCTGCACTGGCACACCATCCCCTACTTGGTACACCACCCCTGTCACTGGTACAATACGCCTGGTACTGGCACACGACCCCTGGTACTGGTACACTACCCCCTGCACTGGCACACTATCCCTGCTATTGGCACACGTCCCTGGTACTGGTATACTTCCCCTGGCACTAGTACACACTCTGGCATTAAAGACCACTGGTACTGGTACAGTAACCCTGGCACTGGCACATCCCTGGCAATGGCACACTATCCCTGGTATTGCATACACAAGCACTGGCACACTACCCCAGGTAATGGTACACTACCCCGGTACTGGCACACTACCATTGGCACTGGGCTAACTATCCCTGATACTGGCACACTACCCCTGGTACTGGCACACTGCCCTGTTACTGGGCACACTGTCCCTGGTACTGGTATACTCACCCCTGGTGCTAGTACACTACCCCTGGCATTGGTACACTAGCCTTGTTACTGGTACAGCAACCCTGGCACTGGCACACTATCCCTGCACTGGTACACTATCCCTGGTTTTGGTACACTACCCCTGGTACTGGCACACTTACCCCGGTACTGGTACACTACCCTGGTACTGGTACGCTACCCCTGGTACTGGTACACTAACATTGGCACTGGTACATTATTCCTGGTATTAGTACCCTACCCCTGGTATTTGTACACAAACCCTGGCACTGGTACACTACCCCTGGCACTGGTACACTATCCCTCGCACTGGTGAACTAGCCTTGGTAATGGTACACTACCCCTGGTACTGGTACACTATCCCTGGCACTGGTACACTATCCCTGGTATTGGTACACTACCCCTGGTACTGGTACACTACCCCTGGTACTGGTACACTACCGCTGTTACTGGTACACTATCCCTGGTACTTGTACACTATCACTGGTACTGGTAGGCTACCCCTGGAACTGATACACTGTCCCTGGTACTGGTATACTACCCCTGGTACTAGTACACCACCCCTGGCACTGGCACACTACCCCCTGGCACTGCACACTACCCCTGGCACTGGCACACTACCTGGTACTGGCACACTACCCCTGGCACTGGCACACCTCTGGTACTGGTACACTACCCCCGCATCACACGATCCTGGTTCTGCACACTACCCTGGTACTGGCACACTACCCCGGCACTGGTACACACCCCTGGCACTGGCACATTACCCTGGGTCTGGTACAACACCCTTGGTACTGATACACCATCCCTGGTACTGGCACACCATCCCCTGGTACAGGCACACCAACCCCTGGCACTGGTACACCCCACTGGCAGGGTACACAACCCCGGTCTGGCACACCTGGTACTGGCACATAATCCTGGCACTGGCACAGTCCCTGGCACTGGCACACCATCCCTGGCACTGGTACACCATCCTGGCATTGGTACACTACCCCTGGCACTGGCACACCACGCCTGGTACTGGTACACTACCCCCTGGTACGGTACACCACCTCTGGCACTGGTACACAACCTGGTACGGGTACACTACCCTGGTACTAGATCACTCCCTGTTACCGGTACATTGTCCCTGGTACTGTATACTACCCCTGGTACTAGCACACTACCCCTGGCATTTGCACACACAGCCTTGGTACTGGTACAGTAACCCTGGCACTGGTACACCATCCCCTGCACTACACCATCCCTGGTATTGGCATACTCACCCTGGCACTGCACACTGCCCCTGGTACTGCACCACCTGGCACTGGTATACTATCCTGGTACTGATACACCCATGGTACTGGTAGACTACCCTGGTACTGGTGCACTGTCCCTGGTACTGGCATATCACCCCTGGTACTAGTACACTACCCCGCACTGGCATGACTCCTTGGTAAATGCACAGTAACCCCTACACCAACACCACCCCTGGCACTGTACACTACCCCTGGCGCTGATACACTACACATGTAACTGGTACACTACCCCTGGCACTGGCACACACCCCGGTACTGGCACACTACCCCCGCACAATACGTAACCGAACGAAGCACAATGAT